>NC_085843.1:18940534-19270534 GCF_035594765.1 Anolis carolinensis
TGTATTCACTTCTCTCATCCCACATATCCCTCAGATGCCAGCTTTAGTTTAAATTTTCTGATATCCAACTTACCTGGATTGTCTTAACTGATACTAAACTGTTTTAGAACAAACTAGATCTTAGCACAACAGGTGGGGAAGAAAAGGAAAGTGACACAAGGGAAGAGCGCACAAGTCCAGAGATCATTCTCATTGTCATGTAATTACAGTTTATGAAGGTGGACTGAAACATTGAGTAAGTGCCCCCAATAAAGACTTGTATTACTTTCCAAAATGTATAGGGCTTCTATCCTGAGTAGCATCTCAATCTCTTATCACATCCAGGCAGGAACTGTTTGCTGTAAAAAAAAAAAAAACCCTCATCCTTTCTTCAGGTAGGGTAGGGGTTTTGTTGGGAACAACAAATACAGTCAGATTAGACTCTGCATTACTTTCACAATTGTTTGGCCTGCTTTCATCAGTATTGCACTGAATTAATGTTTGGAATCTTTGATATAACATAGTTCTTCTTATAAAAGGATGGATACAAAATAGTTCCACTAAGATGGGCAAAGTTTCCCCGCAGCAGTTCTTCCACTGGAGATCGGCCATAGAATGCCTAGGGGAGTATTCTTTATAGGAATCTTTAGATTCTTCTGTGGGACTCCTTGTTCAACTAGAGAGAACATATTAGTCAAACTCATACATAAACAAATCAACAAGTTAAACTTACAAATTTGGTTAGCTGACTACAGTGTTCCCTCCCAACTTTGTGGTTCGCTTTTCGCTCCCTCACCGCTTTGCGGTTGTTTTTTTCTGAGCGGTGGTGCATGTGCAAAAGGTGCCAGTTTCCCTTTTGCGCATGCACCCTCCCTCTTGTCGACATCCAGCCGCAAAAGGGAAACTGGCAGGCTCCTGAGAGGAGGCTGCCAAGAAGCAGCACAGGAAGAATACTTGCGAAGGGGAGAAAGGCCACCTAACTACTAATATAATGTGTAAATATTAAAATATAGTGTCCCTACTTCGCAGATTTTCACTTATTGATGATGGTCCTGGAACGTAACCCCTGCAATAAGTGAGGGAACACTGTATTCATTTGCTGCAAAAATGTGAACTTTTTCTGAGTGTGGTTTTTAAGCTAGGCTCACTGCTATCCTGACAACATATTGACACTCTTACTAAAGCAGGTATAGAATTGGTTCTTGCTTAAAAAGTAAAAAGGTTATGCTTTGTATGCTTACTTCAGATGTGCAGTGCAATCAATATATATTTGTGCAGAAGCAAACCCTGTTGCGCTTAATGAGGCTTACTCCATAGCAAACATATTGATTGTTGTGCTGTTGGGAAAGGCTGTGTTATTTTTTTTTCTGTCTTTCTTGTGTTTCCTTAGAGTTGTTTCACAATTATAGCTCCAGGGTATTCCCTTTTGTAGTAGATGGCAAGCTGTGGAAGTGCAGAGTTTTGAAATGCGCCTTATCCCTTGTCCTCAATATAGTTGCCTAAGGGAACACACAGGCAAAAGTTTCTGCTGAAAAGAAAAAAAATGAGACTTATCTTTACATATATTATGAAGTAGAATTAATTTGCATTAGTATTAATATGCACAAAGGCTGACCAATCCATATTGTGGAGGACTGTCCATTTTGTACCCTTAGAACTGTAAATGCAATCCTTGGCTTTCTCTTGTTTCATTTTTTGCATAATGCAGATACTTTACAAGAAACCTTTGTGTATAAACATACATTAAGCAAAATTGTGAAATTTTGATTAATTTGATTAAATTTTATAAAAATCCATCTTCTGGAAGCCTTATGAACCTTTAACAGCTCTTTACTTTTGAACTATCCTAGGTGCTTTCTTTTTTCAAAAAATGCAGATTAGATCCTGTAGCAATATGTGCAGAGAAGTGATAAAGTGCCTGAGTGAAAGTGTTGAGGTTATAAAGAATATGAGGCCCCATATACCCTGCATGCCCTTAAGATGTTCTTCCAGCACTTTCAAAGTTACTAAAAATATTAATTCAGTTTTTTTCAAACACCATTTCTAACCCTTGTGATTCTTCTAGCAAATTTGCAGATGTATTGATACAATAATTACTTTTATCACATAGCAGATATTTAATGTATCATACAATACTTGCATCATTCTTTTATATCTACTGTTGATTTATATCTACTACATTGTTAACATTTGTCCATCTATATTTCTTCACCACTGTGTATCCCCCCCCTCCCACCCCGAGCCACTTCTTATGCATTGTCTAACCAAAATCTAATTTCTTCCTTCTTCTTTTTTGTACCTTTTAAATGAAACTTTAAGAATGCTGTGTGGCCACAATTTTCAGTATTTCTTTATATTTGGAGAATTATGTGCAATATTGAAGTTAACTGACTAAAGGACTATTAAAAGAGATGTTGGAGTTTTGTTTGGTTTCGGGCTGGATAGCTGTGTCCTAGCAGCATTTTCTCCTGACGTTTCGCCTGCATCTGTGGCTGGCATCTTCAGAGGAGCTGAAGGCCATCCAGCCAAGAAACTATTATTATTATTATTATTATTAAACTTTATTTGTACCCCGCTAGCATCTCCCGAAGGACTCGATGCGGCTTACAAAGGCCAAGGTCTCAACACACAATGTAACAATACAAAACAAAAGGCAAATTAGAACAATTAAAACAGTATAAACAACAGGCAGTAAACAATACGCTAATACACAATAAAACTGGGCCGGGCCAGAGTAATGGGTACAAGATTAAAAGTGCTGATGTGACAGGTGAAATATAAGGCTTCTAGGGCAAGTGCAGGGTGCGATATGCAATCTAAGTTCTAATAAAGGGCTTATAGGACTTGGTATTGGAGATTTCCTATTAATCTGGGAAGGCACATTGGAACAGCCAGGTCTTCAAGTTCTTTCTGAAGACTGCCAATGTAGGGGCCTGTCTGAGATCCTTGGGGAGGGTGTTCCAGAGTCGGGGGACCACCACAGAGAAGGCCCTGTCTCGTGTCCCCACCAACCGCGCTTGCGACGCAGGCGGGATCACGAGCAGGGCCTACATAATACTCCAGTGATTCTGGCCATGAAAGTCTTCAACAATACAAAAGAGATGTTGTATAGAAAAAAATTTGAACAATTAGAATTTTATATCTGTGGACCATGACAGAAAAATGTCTCAGTACCCAATATAATAGAATCTTGTGACTTGCACATCATTGTTGGTGCCAGGTAAATGAATGTGTTTTGTCCATATTATATGATATATAAATATCATTGAGAAATAATGAAAAAAAAACCCTATATATTTGATTTGTCTTTTCTTTCTCAATGCAACACAGAATATTAAATGTATCTAAAGATGAAAAGGAAAGTAGCCAGACCTGGGAGACTTAGGCTTAGCCCCAATGAAGAAGCTCAGCTGTTGAAAGAAGAGCATGAAAGAAGAAGAAAATTGAGGCTACAGCAAGTATGTTTGCTTTATTGGACTGTTTGGGCAATCGAATTAGAAGATTTCCAAATTGTCATGTGGCATGGCTAATGTTCAGCCACCCTGTGACAAGTGAGCTAAACCTCATTCTTTCTCCCTATATTGGCCATTCTGAATTGAATCAATTAGAGCAGAATAACCCTTTCAGTTTTGCAGTGTCTCTATCCTAAAGTTGAGAGAAATACTAGAGATTGTTTGGCTGCTGTTTTGCCAAGAGACCAGATTTCATTCAGCTACACAGCCTCCAGGAAGCTGACACATGCACAACCGGACTGGGTGGCAGAGATTTCTTTCATCATCCTTATTATTGCATGTTGAATTTATTCTATAAGCATCAAAGACCCCTGCAGTCTCTAGTTTCAGGTATAGAACCAGAAATATTGTGAAGGGAATACAAAATATATTCTGATCATCATAGACTTGATCAGTAATGAGAAAGGCAGAGTTATATGGAAGATCTAACCTTGGGCTTGCTTATTCCATGTGTGTCATTTTTTCATAATGCATTATTTACACTGATGTGTGGCAAAGAGAGCTAATAAAATTATTTATGATTAAGTTATGTCGGCAGACTTATCAAGAAAGTGGAGTTGGTTATTCTAGTCAACTAGGCTTAGACAACACATTTCCTTTATCATGAGCAAAAAGTGCCTCTTGAAATGGCATAATATTTTACAGGAGTACCACTTGCTCGTTCTACAGTATGTCTTGAAAAATGATCTGTAGTTTATGTCTGTCATTTTCTTTTTGTTGGCCACTGTTACATTGCTGCTAAAGCAGTGGATGGACATAGGAAACCAAGCACAAGATGTATTCTAACTCAGTTTAGATAGAGATAATAATGGATTCAAGCAGAAAAGCAGTTGGAAAATAGGAGAGAACCCTTTAAAAATGCAACACCCTTAACAAGTACTGTTTTCCTTCCAGGTTAGAGAGCAGGAGAGAAATATTGCTCTACAGATAAGGCAAGATGTGAAACAACGAAGAGATGAGGAGCTGCATCATTTGGCAGAAGAACTAAAGGCAGAGTGGCAAAAAGCACAAGAGGAGAAGATTAAAGCTTTGGAAAAGCTCTATTTGTCAAGCTTGAGAGCTATAGGAGAAGGACATAGACAGGCTAAGGAAAATGTACGTAAATGTTTAAAATATTGCATCAGTCAAGGCTATCCTGCAAATACTGAAATACTGTACAACCTCTGTATCTGCAAAGGATGTGTTTCTGGACTTTGTGTGGATATGTGAAACTGCAAATACTAGCGAACTTTGTTGAAACAAAGGCCTTCTGGCCCAAGAATACCAGGGTCATGGTGGAGGACCTAGTGAGGATGTATTTTGTCAGGTATGGTTGAATGAAACTGCAAATATTGGTCCCACAGATACAAGGACCATACTGTAGTATTCTAATAATTGGTTGCATCTCTTACTGCTATATATTATGTCTGGTTGCTTCTCCACTTTTTCTGGTTGAAGCCACAAAACCATTGCAAAAGTGGAAAAACTGCAAATGTTGTATTTCTCCTCACTCCTCTCCATCTCCTGCAAGCAGCACCAGGAGAAGGGATGAGGGAGTTGAGCTAGGTAATCAGCAGGTACAAATTCATGAATATTCAAAACTATGAATGTAAAACTCATGAATTTGAAGGGTCAATTGTACAAATATAACTGTGGCAGTTTCTACTATTTTCTCTCATCAGTACATATGTAAAGAAGAATACATAAATTAATTCATTTATGCAGGTAACGTGACAATTGTGTAATTAAACAAGTCATTATTAATGATAGACATGCATAAAGTGATGAAAGTTTTCGGTATCTATCATGATAGATTTCAGTTTTGTTGGGTGTAGAAGTTGTATTCCTCGATATATTTGTAGTATATTAAATCCTAGATTAATTGAAATTTAAACAGAATAAGGTGGTTAATTATAAATGAGTGCCTTTTAAATGCGAACCTTAAGAAGAGAAGACATGAAACACTGGGGAAAGTGATGTGGAACACTGAGATTTGCAAAGATGTGTTCTTGTTGGAAGAAACCATTCCATTGTTTTTACTGAAAAATAGTTTGCTTCATGTCACATGCATTCTGGAAACATGACATTCGCAAAAATGAGTGGGGCAGTAATAGGAAAATAATAAATTGCACGCCTGAATCCTGAATATATTAAATTTGAATGCAATTCAACGATTTCAGAGATACTTTTTAATAGAACATGGATAAGGATTACATCATGATAGTTCAATTCTCATAGAAGTTTACCCATAGTGAAACAAAATTGTGTGTTGAATTAACAATTTAGTCAATGCATTATAAGAACAGATAGGTACAATCTCTTATCTGGAATTCCAAAATTTTCCACTTGGCTGATTGAAATAGTGACACCTTTGCTTTCTTGTAGTCTCACATTCTATGGTCCTTTGGTCTGGCAAAATTCCTGTGGCAATTAGACTTGAAAACTAGGATTAATGGAAGGAAAAGTTTTACCTTAAGGTACTCTTTCTGGCTAGGAGAAAGGTGATATATACATATAATAAATACACCAGATTAAGAAGCGATACATTGTACACTTTTTGAACCACCATGTTTTTTTAAATGTTAGGAATAATTTTGTTGTGCTGCAACAACTGAACGTGCATCTTATTTTAAAGGAACCTGATTTGGAAGCACTGGCAAAGCAAGCTGAGGAAAGGAGGAAAAGGGCAGAAAAAAGACATGTGGAGGCATTGAAGGAGATGAAAAATCAAAAAGAGAGGCTGCTAAGGGAACAAACACAGTAAGAGTTCTGATCTAAATATAAATGTATCTTTTGCTACTTTAATGCTTTAAAAGGATCCGTACCTATATACATAGGATATAGGAATAGTGGGCTGTCATAACTAGAGTGTAGGACCAGGACTTAGTAGATCCAGGTTTGAGAACCCACTGAGCCATAGAACTCTTTAAATTAGATTTGGCCATTAAATCTTTCTCAGACGGTATTGCACTAGAAAAAAAATTGTGAGGCATTTGGTTGCAAGATCTCATGCGTGTACCAAAAACCCTGATGTTGAAATTCCTATTAATAAAATATTGTGGGGCAAATGTGTCTCTGCAACTTTACCAATACAATAGTGTTAATACTATAGTACTCATGATGCATACAATATTTTATATTGGTTACATATGGTACTGCAGTTTGAATTCATGGTTGGTTTTAATCCATGGATCCCGAGCCCCACAGATACAGCAAATGTACTTGAAACCTATGAAACATGAAACAAACATGTAGGTATGTGCTGTTTCTAACTCAAGCATCATCAATAGCAAATATGCATGTAGTTATTTCCAATCTGACTGAATTGTTTATGCTTAATATTTGTGGTTGATCTAAATCCACTCATTTTTTGTTTGTTGAATTTTGAGAACAATAGGCAATATAATGTAGACTGAATGATATATCTTGCAATAACAAATCAAGCCTCCTGTAGATGTGAAATGTTTCTTATCCAATGGAGTGCTTCCATTATGTGAAAGAAAAAAGTATTTATTGATTCCCTCCTCTCTTTGCAAGTTTCACTGAAAGTGGCTACAGTGGGAAGATGGAAAGAAGAATCTTAGCAATAATAGAAAGAAAGAAAAAACGTGGAAGTAGTGGGTAACTAAATAGTCCAGCCAGAGAAGAATAGGGGGAAAGAGAAAGGAAATCCTAAATATAAGAAAGAAGCAGCAGTGGTGGGGAGCTTTCCCTCAAAATGTATCTACTTTGTTGAACGAGAAGCACACTGTTGCTTACCGTATTTGTTGCTCTGAAGTATCATTGATGGTTATCCCAACCATTCCCTGCCAAGTTCTAAATTCCGGATGATCAGAATTATAAAGCAGCGCGGTTTTCCTATTGGTCTGCATCGTTGCTAGGGAAGCAGTGGGAAGTGACTTGACAAAGAGAGCAGAGAGCAAGCAACAGCACAGGGGATTAAGATTGCAGGTGCTTGTCAGTGATGCTTTGGGTAATGGAAATACGTCCCATTAAGTTCAGTGGGACTTGCTGTCAGATAGTTCTGTATAGCATTGCAGACCTGATCGCATTTTGCCTCTATAGGGTTCTTAACCATATTTATTGCTCTGAAGTATCATTGATGATACTTCAAGTCTCCCCCTCCTTCCCCTTCTTCCTTTTGGAGTGAGTATTGTTTCATAAACTTGTAAGGAGGCTGAAATTTTAGTTGATCAAAATTGAATATGGTATCTGCCTTGCTGTCAGATAGTTCTACATTGTATGGCAGATGTGATCGCATTTTGCCTCTATAGGGTTCTTCACCTTCGTTGTAGCTTTTGCATAAGATTGAAATGACGCCATGAAAAAGCAAAAATTACCAAACAATGTCAAATACGTTTTGGGGGAAATACCATGGCAAAGCCATACTTTGTATTTCTTGCCTTTTTTGTTTCCTTTGTGACTTTTAAGCTAGAAAGTTTGCTGGTTTAATTTTCCTCGAAATTCAGGAATGGAATAAAAACAACAGATCACTTTGTTTTGCTGTGTGTGATTTAGACTTTTCCAAAGTGCAATTTGAATGTTTTGTTTCTTTTTGTCCCTCTTTTCCTAATCAAGGAGAACAAATGCACGGAGGCATGCAGTCAATGTGGAAAAAGAGAGAGCTGCTAAAATAGCAAGCCTCCCCCCTCCTCCCCCTCCCCCCTTTGAAGTGAGTATTGTTTCATAAACTTGTATGTAGGCTGAAAGTTTAGTTGATAAATTTGAATCTCATGGTATTTACTCTATAGCATTTTTGAGGGTTATGCCAATTTTAACGGATTAAACTTGGTTAATCTTGGGATATCATCAGAAACAGAGTCAATGTGATTTTGATTTTTTTGCCAGATTAATGACATGTATATAGCTGCACGTCATGACAGTACTAAACAAATAAAGTATTTTTAAAACTCTTGTTCATGGCATATTATGTTTAACAGTACATGTTAGTACATGGTGTGTTATGCATTATAATTAATTAATTATTGTGGACATGCAAACGTGTGAATTCTAGCAAGAGTATGGATGCTTCAGACTACTATATCCATGGATTCCAATTAGGGAATCATTAGTTGTTATCAGTTTAGTTGAAATTTTTTGAATGGGTTATACAAACTTAATTCAATGGGTTTTAAGCATGATTAATTTGGGTCAGAGCCTGACATTTCAGCTAGTCTGCCATTTGGCAGTTATTCACACCATGTTATTCCTACCTCTATAAAATTATATGTTAGATTGAATGTCCTTGTAGAATTATGTTTCTGGTAAATTATTTGAGAGCTTTGAAATGAATTAATGTACTATAATGGCTAAAAATATGTGCTGTCATTTGCAAAGTCCACAATTAATGCTGACCTTGGCTATCAACTCTTTAGGAATCTTTTGACAAGCCATTATTTCTTGGCCTACACTTTTGATTTCACTGGGGGTTAATAGTACTGGCCTGCCTAACTCAGTAGCTGTTATGAGGATAATTGAGGTAATGTACGTATAGTGCTTTAAATGCTGTAACGCATTTGTAATTTTTTAGTTTTGCTTTTATAATTCTGTGTAATTGTAAAAAAGGAAGGTTTGTACTGTATGTGTTCATGTAATATTGTAGACGGGTATACTATATATAGAGAGACTGTGAAGTTTGTTTTTTTCTTATTCTCTTTCACTCTGCTCATCAACATATTGATGAGTAGAGTGAAAGAGAATTTAAAAAATCAACATATTAGGAGCCCCCGGTGACGCAATGGATTAAAGCCTTGTGACTTCAAGGTTGGGTAGCTGACCTGAAGGCTGCCAGGTTCGAATCCAACCCTGGGAGAGCACGGATGAGCTCTCTCTATCAGCTCCAGCTCCATGTGGGGACATGAGAAAAGCCTCCCACAAGGATGGTAAAAATATCAAAACATCTGGGCGTCCCCTGGGCAACGTCTTTGCAGACAACCAATTCTCTCACCAGAAGTGACTTGCAGTTTCTCAAGTCGCTCCTGACACGAAAAAAAATCAACATATTGTTGTCATAATTATTACTATAAGGTCACATTTCAGCAGGTGACTTCTGGCATTGTACTGTTTGATTTTATATTTAATTTATATTTGAATGCTCTGTATAGGTTTCATTCATGTTCAGTATAATTCCAATTAAAGTAACTTTATTCTTGTTAAACCAACTCATTTTTTTATTTTTAGAACATAGACTTAAAGACTGCCCCCACAGTGAAAGTCTGCGATGCTGACACTTTTTCGGTTTCTCACCATCATCTCTTTGGTCCACATGTGGATAGAGAAATGGACACAGAACAGGTGATTGACTTTATATATATGCATGACATGTTCTACTTATTAACCATGTATATACCTTAAGATGGCAGTTCCCAAACTGTGTTTTGTAGCATCCAAGGTTTCTGCAAAAGCATCATAGGGGTTCCACGATAATTTTTTTAAGTTCATAACAGAATGAAGATTTTATTGAAACTTAGTGTTCCTCTGCTTTAAACACAACATTTGCATGTCTTTATTTCCAAACCTACTACTTTATACAAAAAAAACAACCCCAAAACAACACAGGCAATTGGAGTAGATGAAAGAAGGAAAATCCCTGAAGGTTCACAATGCTTAGGGACAAAGTTAGGTTTCTTCAGCAAAATCAGGGAGTTAAGGGTTAGGGGTCCATGGGGAAAAAAGCCTTCTGAAGGTCTCTATAACTGAAAAGGTTTGTGAACCACTGCCTAAGAGAGTGCACCTACTGGGTTTTTACTGTCAAATGTGAAAAATAACATTTTACACAAGGAGCATTAACAGTGGGAATCCCAACTTGCTTCTCAACCTTTATGTTGTTTTTTGTGGGTATTGATATCACAAATATAATACTTGTAACTGTAGTACAGAAAGAAGTGTTGATAAGACATTGATACAAAGACCTAATTCACAAAACTGATTTTGTGCCCTTGGTGAGCTGCATGCATCACTGAACTCAGATAAGAAGTTATCATGTTTCTTGTTAAGACTGCTGGTAAAACAGAGAAAGATTCACTTATTTCACACCAAACCTTTCTTGTTACTATTCTTTTCTACAGGGAAGTTATGCTTAGCTCTCTAGCCATAAACAACCTCTTCCTGTAGTGCCAAGTCTTGTTATAATTTTCTCACAACAGGTATTCTTTTGGCTGAATCTTAAGCAAAGATGTCGTGCATAAGCCATAATCTTCAAATTGGTCCCTTAGAGGTCATGGCTGTGTTTTGAGGCACTTTTGCCAAACTTCACACAAATTATTGATTTGCCTTCTATGTATGCATGTTGGGAATGTAGTTTTGCTAACTTGTTTCTGGTTGATTGCCAGCCAGATGCTCGGTTACTTGCTGAAGATGAAGCCAAACAGATAAAAGGACTGCAAAATAACAAAGAAAGGGAAAGGAGGGAACGTCTGGAAAAAGCCCGCCTGAGAGGAAAGCATGCCTTGAAGATGGTTCGTTTAACCCAAGTAAGTAGAGTAGTAACAGATGAGAAATATAAGTGAATTGTGTTGTGCATATAATTAATGAATCGAGAGTAAAATATTCTATCCTCTTACTTTGAGTTTACACCTTAGCTTGCTCATGGCACTTACCCTTATTCTGGGTACAATTTTCGAAGTGCAGTTGAAACCTATTTGGTATAAAAGTTAAAACATGAAACAGTTTAGTTTTTTAAAAATTACAGTCGGACTCCACATTTGTCAGGGTTAGGGTTACAGGACCCCTGCAAAAATGGAAAAACCTTAAATATTGTAATCCCTCTCAAACATACATGCTACAGATTCTGTTCAGCAGTATCAACCCATTCCTCTCTTTCTCACCTTGTCGCCAGGATGCCTCAGACAGATCCTTTCACCCTATGTCTTTCCCCTCAATCCTCTTCTCTAAATTCTGTCCTTCCAAAAGAATTAGCCATATCCCATACTGCTTTCCATCCCATTTTTTACCCCATCCCATGCCTCTCTTCTCAATCTTTTGTCCTTAGAAAAGCCCTAGCCAGCATTAACATCTTTCTTTCACAGAAAATTAAGACAAAAGGACCTGAATAAGTAAAAGAGTCTTTGTAGTGGAACAGAAGCAGACAGAGGACTAACTAACTGTCCTTTCTATGGGAGGGAATTGTACAACTTGGGAGCAACCACCAAGAAGGCTCTTTCCCCCGAAGATCTTAACCTCAAATATGCTCATAGAAGGTCATGCTTCAATGTAGGCAGTTTTGGAATTCAAAGTCAAGACATTAATGAAGAACACTTTAACGTAGGCAAATGAGTAGTTAACTAGTTCATTATATGGCTGGTTACTATTTCAGAGTGAAATTAACATAGTTCAAGCCCAACTTTCAGAGACCTTAACCTAGTGTTAATCTATTGAAAAGAAGTGCATCTGTGATTTATAGGTAATTTAACTTGCATTATTATTACTATGTGGGAATGATGTTGTGTTAAGGTTGGGATAATGCATCTGTTTGGGTTGATATTTATGATTTATTCATAGGTGTGTGTGTAATGTTTTCAGCAGGAATGTAATGGTTGAGTCTTGCCTGCCAAAACTGAAGGAAGCTTGCAGAAAGATCACTTCCTTTTTGAAATACCTTTCTGGAGTGTTTTCCCCCACTCAGTTTGGAGCAATTCCACTCTTATAGTCCAACACAACTCTTGTCATTCAAGAGAGTACCGCTTAAGAGCTTTTTGGTGGGCAAGGGTGAATGACAATTAAGCAGAGAAGTTAAATCTCCATGAGTAGTTTATGATAATCAGGAGTCAAGCAAATGTGTAGAATAATAATCTGGTATTAGTGCTGTTGAAAATTAGTGTAGAATGGGCCTATAAAACAAGAAGGGTTAGTAACCAGGAAAGCGGATCAGTGCATAAAATGTGGGCACTAAGCTCTGTCCCTTGAATGTGTGATCCTGTAATTCTGTTTTCTGTTCCTAACTTACTTGCACATGTAAGCTTGAAGCATTTTACATTTAAATATTTTTGTTGGGTATTATATCACTTCATTAATTCAACCGAAGTACTAGAAAGTTGAGATTAAGAGAGAATAATTTGACTTCTCTTTACAGAATACCTAATGTGATTTTACAACATCTGATTTTCAGAGGAAGGAAACAATATTTCATTCAAATTAGCAATTTACAGTATATGCATCCTGAAAAGATACAGGAAAATCATCAGAAGCTGGCATTTCATAATGATGAAATGCCACAATCTCAAATTTAGAATGTAAATAATGCTAATAATGAGGCATAGCCCCCCTCTTTTAAAAAGGACTGCAAGTTTGTTGTGACCTGACTATCAAATATAACTTTAATTAATGTTCCTTTTAAGCTGTGTGTCTAGTTGAACTCAGTAAGAACATGGGTACTTTATTAAATTGAGAGTTTATATTATGCTGGACACAAGTTCTGCTGGTCTGTCTCTTCAACCTTACAGTATCATGATTTCATGCATATTATAATAATACCTTTTCTGACCCAATGGCTTTCAAACTGGGGCCCATGAAGTGGGTATGGAAATGGTTTCCCTCCTTTTATTTCATTTCTTTTACTCCATTTTTTCTTAGTTAACTAAGGTTAAAATATAGTAATATAGTAAAAATGTCAAGCACTAGTTGCTGTTACTCTCACCTCAAATTATCCATGAGCAGAAACCAACACAATAAAGTAGTTTGTATATGTTTATGCGTATTTTTCTTTTCTGAAGAAGGGCGCTATAACTTTCATCTGATTTTTAGATGGCCCATGACTCAAAAACATTAAGAACCATTGCTTAATTTTTTGAAGAAAATACAGCACACAGTCATGAGAGCAGGTGAAGGACATGTATGTAGCTGGAACTTTTTTCTGTGTTAAAGGACCGGGAAAAGTTAATGAAAGAGCTTGAACAGATGCAAGTTATGGACCTTGCCCGCAGAAGACAGATTGTTGCCCAGATGCCCCCTCAACTGTTTGAACCAGGCTACAGACGCGTTGAGCTCAAAGAAGAACGGCAGAGGGAGCTTGAGTGTGCCTTTGAAGACATGTATACTGGGGACAGGAGTGAGTATTATGCATTGAGAAGATAAAGTTAAATTTTGGTTTTCTATTCATTATTTTTGTGTGGATTGGATGCTTTCTGTGTTGTATGTCATGTTCATGGAAGGCAACTGTATATCCTGCAGACTTGGCAAGTATGTTTGAATATATACTCTGGTACATAAACTAAAAACCTCTGCTATGCAAATTAAGGAGCCCCTGGTGGCGCAGTGTGTTAAACCGCTGAGCTGCTGAACTTGCTGACCGAAAGGTTGGCGGTTGGAATCTGGGGAGCAGAGTAAGCTCCCGCTGTCAGCTCCAGCTTCTCCCAACCTAGCAGTTTGAAAACATGCACATGTGAATAGATCAATAGATATTGCTCCGGCTGAAAGTAATGGTGCCCCATTTAGTCACGCCAGCCACATGACCTTAGAGGTGTCTACAGACAATGCCGGCTCTTCGGCTTAGAAATGGAAATGAGCACCAAACCCCACAGTCAGACACGACTAGACTTAATGTCAGGGGAAAACCTTTACCTTTACCGTATGCAAAGTTACTCTGTGGCAAAATTCAGGGTTTATTCAACAGACAATTTACCATGGAAAGCATTTGGCCAAGGCAGGAGGAGTGAAAGGGTACTGAGATAAAATCAAATATATACGTAGTTTAAAATTTTTAGACAACTATTACACTTAGCAGTATGAAACATATTAAAGTTATTTGTGTCATTTTAGGACTACTCTGTAGTCACTAGATTACAGCTCATAGTTGATTTTGTTTCCTCATGGATTATTAAAGACTTTAAATAATATTCCAATTTGGGATCTGTGTGGGTTTCCTAGATCACTGCTGCTTAAGCTATATCATTGGAGAAACGGCTGTTTTCCCCTCAGTGTTCCAGAGACTGTCACCCTATTTGTGCCCGTTGGCTACAATTATTTCTTTCTTTCCTGGAAACTTTCCAGGAAGAGTAAACAGTTCACAAACTACCACTCTGTGTTGCCATCTGTTCTAGAAAGCAGATAGGATAGGTTTGTGTTTTTTAAAATTAGTATCCTGTGTTTTTTAATCCTCCTTTGTATTTTAGCTTCTATCTTAGATTTTAATAGTTTTAATGTATTATGCTTTTATCAGACTGTACCCCACTCTACTTATGCTGGTCTATGACCGTAATAAAGAAAGATTTGATTTGATTAGGTTCATGTTTGAAATAATATACTATATAAGAGGTATTTTTACAACAGTGTGGTTCACATGATGATTTCACTTGCATTTTACAAGTGACTAAAGCTATCAGAAGCCTGAAGCTTTCGTTAGAAGTTATACCTCTGTTAGTATAATTTTAACCTAAAAGTGGTAGTGATCCATGGCAAGAGAAACAATTCTTTTTCAAATACTAGTGTTGCTTTACCTGTAGTGTAATATATTACAAATACCTGTACTAGAGCCATGTGGTTTGTTTTTAAGAGAGGACAAACAGTAAGCAGTATAAGAATCAGATTTGTTCTTGGAAATCTTTCTCTATAGCTAGAGTTTACAATTCAGATTATTGCATGTTACGTTCATGTGGCTCAACTTTTTTACACAGAAATGCAAGGAGATCTTATTTTGCACCTCGATCCACAGCCTTTGCCAACCCTCTCTGATCGATCTCAAGACGATGAACTGGAACTCTCTCAAGAACCTGACTCTGTAAGTGAAGGGCCATCAAGACCAGGGGATGAGATCAAGGACAGTGAGCCAAGTGGTAAGAGAAATTTGTAATTCATTGACAACAGTCACTGATGTCGCTGAGAAACACTAATGCGTGTAAATTGTGACCAGTAGTGAGCACTTTGTAAAACAGTCTAAAAATTAACATTGAAGCACATTTTGTGTAGAATTCTTGTGCAATACTACATAACAAATTTATATTCAGTCAATGCACAATTATAGTACAGCTAACAGATTTTCTACACTCTAATGTTATTTATTTTGTTTTGTTTTTTAGGCAGTAAAGTAGAAAAGACATCCCAACCTCAATCAAACTTAGCTCTAAAAAAACTGCTAAACAAGATCAAGAACCAAAAAGACCACTGGATATCGAAAGAGAAGCCAGAGGCTCCAAGTGAAATTGGATCAATAGAATCAGGAACCATTTCTAACAGGGAGAGAAGGCTGTGCGAATCAGAACCTGAGAATGAACCAAAGGATGCTCCTGTTTTTGAAACCAAGGGTAAGAAAATGTGACTTTCTGCAATTAGGTTTTGAAACTGAACATAATCGGGAACAAGAGAACTGTTAAATGAATTTGTCAGTCCAGGTAGCTTTAAACTTAAAACGACAGCAGTTATCTATATGGCATGACAATCAACTTCTGAAAATTTTCCATGACAAAAATGTTTTTTGATATGGCAGAAAGGATTGTGAGGTGGTGGGGCAAGTGGCAGGCTTAAGAGATACAGTGTTCCCTCAGTACTTCGCAGTTCAGATGACTCAACTGTACTTAATTTATTATTTGTTAAAGTTATTTTCTTGTACGTATGGTATTTCAGAGCTTCCAGAAACTCTGGACCAAACTGTTGTTGCTGGAAATGTAGCTCAATATCATCCACAAGAAGAAGCAACTAAAATAAAACAGGAAACAGAAAGACAAAAGCAGGTATAGTTATTTTTCAATCTATAATGATTATATTTTATTACAATTTTTATAACATCTTTAATCAATGTAATCTTTCACCATTGCTTAGTTTCCAAACTATCACAAACCAAAAGTTTGTTTTAAAAATCAACTTAATTTACCAATTTATTTCAGGTTCCCCCCACTCTTCTTTCACAACATGCAAATTTGATGGTCCTAATAAGCATGGTATAGGATTCCCTGGTGGCACAGTGGGTTAAACTGCTGAGCTTCTGAATTTGATGACCGAAAGGTCAGCGGTTCAGATGTGGGGAGCGGGGTTAGCTCCCGCTGTTAGCCCCAGCTTCTGCCGACCTAGCAGTTCGAGAACATGCCAATGTGAATTGATCAATAGGTACTGCTCTGGCGGGAAGGTAACTACACTCCATGCAGTCATGCCAGCCACATGACCTTGGAGTTGTCTATGGACAACGCCAGCTCTTTGGCTTAGAAATGGAGATGAACATCACCCTATTTGAGAATGGGGTGAGACAACAAAAAGTGAGAGAAATCTACCCCTAGAAAGGGAAATTCACTCCTGGAAGAGTTATCCTAGGGGAAAGGTATCTCCACTGAAGCTTTATCACCAATCCTTGTTTCTACTACAAGCCAAATTTTTCAGAATCCAAGGGACAGAGTGAGGTGAAATCTTCTGAACAGGGGCACAAACAGCAAATCAAACACCACATGGGTGTTAACTCTTCCCTATGCTATCTAAAGCTTAAAAAAATAAAATTTTGACTGGAGTTACACTTATAAAATGTACTTGTTCTGACTTGCAAAGATATTAAACCTAAGAACAAATTTACAGAACCTTTCTTGTTTGTAACTTGTAGCCTGTATATTATTTGAAAGCATGGGTTTCTCCTGTCATTAACACTGAGAATTAATATTTATTTGACTAGATGGAATGGATAGAGCAACAAAAGCAGCAGCTGATATTACTTCAACAGATTGAAGAGCAGAAAATAACGCTGGAGGCTGATTTTCTGAAGACTCAAATGTCGCACCAGGAACCGAAAGCTGAGAGAAAGGCAGAGAATAACGATCAGGAACCCCAAGCAGTAGAGGTGAACGATACTGTCCTTGATGTCCATCAGCAGCCAAAAGTAGAACAGCAGGCAATGAAGGAAGGTGGTCTGAAGGTAGGGTTAATTTTCCATGCTGAATAATATTATATCATAAAGTGTTATTGACAAGATTTCAGTTCTCAGGCAAGTATTTAGAAAGAGAAGGATTTCCTCAAGCATCTAGCTCCCAAGCTATTTATATGGGATAAAATTGTTAGAACTGGTAAAAGTAGAAAGGCTTAGATAAAAGCCTTGGAAGATGAACCACAGTAAACACTAGTACCTTGTGACTCTTGAGAGAAAAATATGCTCCATAAAACTGATGTTGTACTTGCTTTTTTCATACTCTTTATATTCATTTAATTTATCTTTAGTCTGAAAGGGATATAGAACCTCAGGCAGCCTGTACTTCTGAAGAGGACAACCACATGCAGCTAATTCGTGACTACCAGCAGCGTCTTCTAGAGCAAAACAGGTATTTCTTTCTTGTCAAAAGTATTCCCCTTCTTTTCAATTAGAATGTTGTTTTGCTTCTGAAAAGTATGATTTACTCAGATAGTAAACAAATACTTATATACACTGTTTTAGGATGCACAGAGACTCCGTTGAAGAAGCTAGAAAACAGCTACACGAATATCAGACCAAGCTAAAACAAAGATACCAGTCAGTTTCTGCAGCATTGTTTGGTCGTGCTGACAGATTTGTGCAAGTAAAATTGGTCCCTCAGCCTTCATCACACCTGCATGGATTTAAAGTATTGCAGAGAGTTAGCTTGATAGCAGATCATCCCTCAAAGAATACTCTTGTACAAAAGCAAGCTGAAGTCCCATTGAAGCGGAAAAGTAAAGAGGGTGTGCTTGATATAAGCAGACGAGGACAAATCCAGCCTATAGGCTCCCCGGAGAATCAAAGATCTTTTCAGCCGACACACCAGCAAAAAGAAAGGCTACCTACATTGAATATACCTGTGACACAGCCATGTGAATTGCCAAAAATGCAGACATCGTTTGCATTTAAGTCACAGGGTGCTTCCAAGGGTGCTTCCATTATGACTCATCCAGGGCAGCCTTTCCCTGCAGACAGTACTTCCCCCTCTTCAGAAACGCCTTTGCCTGTGGTCCCTCATGTACCTCAGATAGAAGAGGCTCTTCCACTGTCCCTGAAGCATCAAGACATGCCTACTCAAAATAAGACAAGAACAATTTCAGACCAAATGTCCCCGCCCCCTGCGCAACCAAACTCTTCTGTGCCTTTCGCTGTAACAAATGAGCCTGAGAGGACCCAGGAGTCATTGGTACTGAGAAAGGGAAGCGAATCTTTGCCTGTTTATTCTGATATAGTGCAATTGAGAGACCGGATGCTCGCTTCATCTGAGAGCATCCAGGCTCAGCAAGAGCACTTGAAAGAACTGCAGGAGCAGCTGGATGAGCAACGGGAAGCTCTTCTTTCTCGGCAGAAGGTACAGGAGGACTTGCTCATGCAGAAGCACGCTCAGCTGAAACAACAAATGGAGCAGCAACAAGAAGCTTTGAAAGAGTTCCTTAAACGGGTATGTTCTGAAGTACATGGCAAAAAGATAATCTGGGTACTTTTCAGTTTTTAATGACAACTTTTTACTTCTCTTCCCAGTTGTTATTGGAGATTTCAAGCTTTCCTTTCTTTCTGAATTGTCCCACAATTGTGTGACTTAAAATTTTAAAACTAATCCATTTACATTTCTGTTGTTTCAAACCTTTGGCTTGTGATGTAGAATCAACTATATCAGCATTACATACAAGCTGTGGTCCTAATGTAAACTTGAATGTGAAGTCTTGAACCAGTGTCAGTTGCTTCTAAATAACACTATATAACAAAAAAATTTAAAAAATTAAATTTCTGATTTGAAAGTATTCTCTTGGTACTTTTAAAGTAGTTGCTATACTCCAGAAACTTAGCTCTTGTGACTGCCACAAACTATGTTGAATTGTTCAATGTGTTCAATATGTTGAATTAGTTGAGACTCTGAAATATTCATTGAAAAATGGTGGCAAAATGTGTTGCAGGATATCCAGCAAATCAATGTTTTGCAGTTCAATAAATCTTTTCCATGTTTTTATAATATAATCAATTGGGAAATGACATTTATAACCCAGGAACAAAAATTGTGTTGAATAGTGTAATTTTTCTGAATTGAGGGAGATGTGCTATGATAATATAAAAAGACTATCCTGATCTTACTTTTTTTGTTTTGTTTCCTGGGCTGTCTCCATTAGTGTTACACTGAATATTTATTTCACTAAAATCCATCTCATAAAATGCCCATGCATCTAAACATTTACCTTGGAAGTTCACAGTCTTGCATAAATTGAAAATGGGAAGACACAACATACTCTGTATTCTGCAACACTGGAATATATTTTCCTATCATTAGTTCCTGAAAACATGGTTTGTGTAGCTAGGCTGTCATTAATTTTACTGCTCTTCCAATTTGACTTTATAATTGATTAACAATACAGTGTTACTTTGCAACACTGTCTTTGAAATCTTTTCACTTCTTTCCTCCCAGATTTCCTGCTTTTCTGTTTGTTGTTCCCCATCCCAGTCTGTCATAGTTCTTTTTATTTATTTTTTAAAAGTCATTTCCTCTTTCAGTTGATTTATTAAAGAAAAGTCTTAGCTTTGAGCCTTTTATTCTGAATTAATTTTTGAAAATACACATATTTATAAAGCTTTCTCTGAAATCCTTGAAAAGGGATGCATAATTTAATGACAGAGCTCATCTCTAGCATTTTGGAAACCTCATGTTTAAAATTTAGCCCCTCTGGCAAATAGATTTTCTCATTGGTGTGATAAGCAAGGCATCTAGCAGTCTTAAGCCAATAGGCTGTAAAAGAAACTCCTCTAATTTGGGCTGCTTTCCTGTACACACATTCCTGAGAGTAAAATTGATTTAACTCATTGAAGCATATCTAAGACCAAAACCAAGGTGATTGGGCTGATTTGTGTGTGTGTGTGTGTGTGTGTGTGTGTGTGTCAGGAGCTACTTGAGAAACTGCAAGTTGTTTCTTGTGTGAGAGCATTGGCCGTCTGCAAGGACGTTGCCCAGGGGACGCCTGATGTTTTGATGTTTTACCATCCTTGTGAAGGGAAGCTTCTGTCATGTCCCCGCATGGAACTGGAGCTGATATAGGGAGCTCATCCGTGCTCTCCCAGGGTTGGATTCTTACTGGCAACCTTCAGGTCAGCAACCCAATCTTCAAGTCATCAGTCCTGCCAGCACAAGAGTTTAGCCCACTGCGCCACTTGTGCTGATTATGTATTCATTACCTTCAAGTGGAAAAATATGTATGCCTTTAATTCCTTTTATTAGGCAGAAGAGTCCAGCAAGTGCAAAGAGACTACTCAGGCGCAAGAGACTAATAGCTCCGGTCTGTTGACATCACTTTTAAAAGAAGTGAACAACAGCAGCCAGCAAGACGTTTGCTCTGGTGATCTGAACAGCTTTTCTCAAAAGGAAGTTGTGTCTCAAAATGATGGTTCAGCAAGGAAAATGGGTAAGGAGCTTTGGGGACATCTTGTGTTCTAGGTTCTTTCTTCACCTCTAACTTTGTTGAAGATTTGTAGATTTGGATAAAAATTAGTTGTAAAACTTGACAATTTTAATAATACTTGTGTTTGTTCAACTACTCTGTAGCTATAGGCCTACCTAAAGAAGCATGTCTACATTTCACACCTAATGGATGGTATTTTTTTAATTTCTTAACCAAACATCACTTCTGAAAGGACTTTTAAAAATAGTTCAGTATGGCAATGGGATCTTATATTCAAAAGGAGGAAATAGCCTGCTTAAACTCTGACTCCACCTTATATATTATTTTGATTCAGTTGATTGTGACAATAATTATTGCAGTCTTGTCAAATCAGTATTGTTAGCCTCATACTGCAGGAACAGTACTTTTTTAAAGCCACTTAGTGAGTAGAAATAACTTTTAACTGCGAGGATCTTAATTCATTGTTGAATTTTGTACGTTTTCTGCTGTGCCAGCTCTTGTTGGCCTAAATTATGTTTACCTTTCAGAGCCATTTCAAAACACCTGGGGGAAAGAACAGAAATGGACTCTTTCAAAACCACCTTTGGCAAAAGTAAAGTTAGGATTTGATTTGGAACAGCACGAACTTAGTGTCATACCAGAACTTGACACACCAAGGAGCATCAGACTTTCTGCAACAGGTACATTATAAAAGTGTACTGTTTAATCACAAAATAATTGCCTCTTTATCTTTTTGTTGTATCTCTCCTTCTGTTTGCTAATTTATAACATGATGCAAGGTCTCAAATCCTCCCAACTTTCAGATTCTGAGTGGTGATGTTTGGCAAATTCAGCATGAAGTGTTTACCAGCAGTTTTTTACTTCCTCCCTGATGTCACTGATGTCATTGAGTCCCCTGTACCTTCTTGTTGAACAGAATATTATATCTATCATTGCACAGGATGATATTGAAAACAGTGAGGTTTATTAGATTAGATTTACAGATTAGGCTGTGAAAAGCTCCTGTGCACATTTGTTTTCAGATTTCCTTTTCTTGATTTTTCTTTTCTTTTCTTTTTTTAAAAAAAAGATCTTATTCCAGTTTTGGTATTCTTAGTTTAGGATTGTGTGGGTGTGTGAGGGGAGATTTCTGGTTGATAAAAATGAACAGATTGTTTGGAACAGTTTTCTGTGTGTGTGTGTATGTGTGTGTGTATGCGTTTACCAGGGATGGAGTCTTCTAATCTCAATCTAGTACTCTCTGGAAAGTACAGTGGGAATGGTGTGATATAGATGTAGACTGGAGGAATTGGGAAAATTTACCCCATTTAACTAGCAACTGCCAATTTCAGGGTACAGAGAGTCTCTTACTGAAGACATCTTCCCCACTTCTAAATTCTATCAGCTGGAAGGTAATGCAAGTCCACCTGACTCTCACCATGAAGAGGCAGATATACTAAGAATTATAGCAGGTGACAAAAAAGAAACATCTGGTACAAGTCAGGATCAGTTGCATGGATCGTGGTGTGAGATGGAAGTGATGGAAGTTAATGCTTTGTCTGACTCAGGTGAGTATAGTTACATTTTGAACCATGAATTATTGTGATGATAATATGGCTTAGATTTAACATCACCTGGTAATAGCAATAACCACACAGATCTACACGTAAAAATATACTGTAGCTACTGTGCTCATAAATTTCCTACATTATCTTAAGCATGGCCACCAGAAATAGAGATCTCTAAAAATATTCAAACTCCAAGGGGCAAGTTATTCCAAAACCCTCAATGAACCTCTATCCGGTGTATGGATCATATATAGTCAAGAAGAACACAGAAGATGGGAATAAAGATTGTGAAGGGAATTGAAGGTTTGTTTAAAGGGATGAAGGCATTTAGATGGCAAAACCACCACCTTGAATTTTTCCTGTAAAAAGAAACTCGTGAAGACCACAGTGGCTGATGAAATGCTTTCAAAGTCTGTTTCAAGGAAGAGTTATTTCTAATGCGTCTTAGTGTAAATAATTTTAAGTCCTTGAAGGCAGTCTACCTGTGAGGAATACCTGGCATTTCAAAATCTGCCAAGGACATGACCTGTGGGTGAAAGCAAGATTGCAATCTGTTAAATTGCAACAATATGTTTATTATTTCATACATGTTAACCTGGGCAGAAATAGTTAGAAAAGCCTTACAAAATAAAATATTTTGCCTCAGTTTCTGTACGTAGTAGTTTTGTCAAGGACAGAACGCCACAAGATAAAAGATAACAGAGTTTATTGGAGTTACAGCACTCGAAATGCCCGTAAAAGACAAGGGCTAGGCAAACACTAGCCTAAAAAGTAAAAAGGGGCAAGAAAAACGTTCAAAAGATAAACCGGATTAAACCGGAGTTTAATCCGGGTAAAATCAAAACAGCTTGCTTCAGCCTGGGAACAAACAAAACAGAAGCTGGTGAACAAAGAGTTCAAAGGAATGCAACTAATTGGCAGCAGATACTTCTTCTGCCAAAACTATGTTCTGAGTAACTTTAAAGGTTACTCCTCCACACAGCAGACAGATTCCCGATACAAACTCAGCAGACGAGGGCTTAGCAGTCAGCGAGGTCCCAATCCGTTCCGAAGGTCGTAAGGTAGATGCAGACGTTTGTAGTTCACCAGGTCCAATACAGGTAGGAGTATCCGAAGCCGTAGTCAAGCAGTCCGTATGTCCAGTACAAGCAGATGGCGTCCGTCAAGAAGACGACGGAAGGTCAAAGCTATTAAGATTAAGCAGAGGTTGCACAACAAAACCCCACACAATTCCTCCCGCCATCTGAGCCCAATGTCCGAGATAACTTACGTAGTCAGCAAACGAAACACACCCGTCTTCAGGAAAACTTCCCACACAGATCCCAAGCGTTCGTCCAGATTACCTTGCCCAACGCAATTTGCTATTGCTCCCAAACCCCATTTTATGCCAGTTACAAGTCCTCATCACTATCAGCTGCCCTCCTTAGCCCGGGCGTTTCCTCATCACTTTCCTCATCAGAACTGGAACACCTCTGACTACGCCCCACAGCATCCCCAGCTGTGGATCCCGTCCCATCCCTCCAGCTTGCCCATGGATCTAATCCTGAAGGTCCCCAATCGCCTCCCATTCTATCATTGCCAGTGGCACCCAAATCCTCCCTTACACGAGTCCATTCCATATCATCCTCTTCCGAGCTAACCATCTCTTCCTCCATTCTCTCAGTAAACCCTTCAAAATCATCCTCGTCAGATGGTTCTGCAAAGATATCTCGCAGCCGCTTTCTTTCTCGCTCCTCGAGAGTATCTGACTCTCGAGGAGTCTTACGCCCACGTCTCCCAGTAGCAGAGCCATGAGGCTCAACCATAACAAGTTTACTAGTTGTTTTCCTGTGCTGATGCATCTTTTTTTTTTGTTAGTCTTTTCAGCCCATTCTCAAGTGGATCAAGATTTGCTCAGTTATGCCGTTGATATTGGAAGAAGAGCAGATCCCGATTCTTCATTTAGAGCAAATAGTATGGTTAGTCACCAATACTCTTTAACAGCTGCATAATATGTAGCATTTATTTTAATCCATTCTGCTTTAATTTTTAACTCTGTTTTTTTATATACCATTAATGGGAGGTTTTAATTTTGAATGTTGCATGTAAATGTGATGAGAAAGCCATATACGTACCCCCAGAGCAGTTGATTTACCATGTCCTTGTACCTCACTCCTCAAAGTGCATCTCCATGAATGTGGTTGATCTTCAGCTTGTTGGCTTTGATCTATTTTATCACAGCATCTCAGTACAGCCCCAGTTGACTGCAAGAATAAAAGCACTGTCATGAATACACTGACATCAACTAACTTCCAATTACCTTTCCCAGTGACTTAACTTAGATATAGAACAACGTGAGAGATGAGATGGAGTTCTGTGGCATTCTACAGCACAATGGCTGTGGGATCGAATGAGTCCAAAATAAGCCCTCAAATGTCACTCTAGAAACATCCTTGCAGATAGGTTCCCTTCCAGCGAAACTAGTCCAGTAGGATAATACTATGGGCAATGATATCAAAAGCTCCTGAGAGATACAGAAAGATCAACCAAGTAGCATTCCTCATGCCATTTTCCGGGAGCAGGCCTTCACTCAAGGCTTTCTTTGTTCCATGCCCTGGCCTGATACTAGACTGAAATGAGTCTGGATAATCTGTTTCATCAATGCGAATTCCAGAACCATTTTACATTTTTTTCATTAACCTTCAAAATTGAAAAAAAATACGTAGTACAAAAAATTTCAGCATTTTAGTCTCTTAGACATTCTAAGGTTAGAATAGACACATTTTACTTTAAGAAATAGTTATGAAATTATCTTGAATTGCTTTACTGTTCCTCTGAGAGTTGCTTACTCAGTGGCTCTGTGATGAGAAATAGCCAAATCTGAGCACTTGAAAAGGTCAGCTGATCTTCTAGTGCATGATTTATATACTGTTCTGGGAAGCAATTCAAATCTGACGGAGAGCGTGAGTTTTTTTTGGTGCATTGTATAAGTGGTGAGTGACTGGGAAGAATTTGGGTAGATGAATCGGGCAAAGTGGGGGAGTGTGTGTGTGTGTGTGTGTGTGTGTATGCATGTCAGAGAGTGAGAGAAAAGTACTGAGCAGTGATGAACCTAAGTGGAACTGACAATTTAATACATGGAGGTTTCTACACTTGACCTGAGCTCAGAACAAAAAAGGTTGCACATTTCAGGCTCTTAGGTAAATGTCATCTTTAATCATAATATTACATATGTATTCTTGCCCTAGGTAATGCTTCGCACAGCATGGTCTCCTGATTCATTAAATTTACAGACTTCTATGCAACAAGTAGCCTGCAGCTATTTTGCTTCATCTCCTGTTTCTCCTGCCAGCATTATAACCAACTACAATCCAGACAGAAATCTTGAGAGCACGGGTATTTTTTGCTTTATTTTCGGGGGGTTATTTCAAGCTCAAAACATAATGAGCCCTTATGGTCTCTTCCAACTCTATGTTTCTATGAAAGGTCTGGAAACCAAGTCCTATGAGGGAGAGCTGAGAGAGTTGAGTTTGTTTAGCTTGGAGAAAAAAAGGCTGAGAGGGGACATGATAGCCATATTTATTCAATAGAATGTCATATTGAAGATAGAACAGGCTTGTTTTCTGCTGCTTTGGAGACTAGGACACAATGGAGTACTGGGTTCAAATTTCAGGAGAAAAGATTCCACCTCAACGTTAGGAAGAACATCCTGATGGTAAGAGCTGTTTGGCAGTGGAATAAGTTGCTGTAGAGAGGTTTTGTGTTAAACAGAGATTATTGATATGATTTTATTTGTTTGTTAAAGGAAAAAGGGAGTTATATATTAGCAAGGAAAAGCCTAACATGGAAACTAGCTGGAAGCAGCATTTGGTAGGTTGCCATGGTAACACAGCTTCCCTTGGGAGAAAAAGGGTGTGTGGCTAAGTTGACAGTTAGAGTATATTCCCTTTTTTAAAAGGAGTTGCTGATAAGGGTTTGAGAAGAACAGTTGCCGTTAGGTTTTGAAAAGATTAGGAGCTGTGGGAATCAGCTAAGGACGGTAGCTTATGGTCACTCAGGGGAAAGGCTGGTGATATAAGTTGACCGGGAGTTTAGTATACTGTTTTGAAGAGAAGTTATTTAAGAAATATTCATTCAAATAAGACTGCATTGTAACTTAAGATCCTGAAACGTTTATGTATTGGAACCATACGCTTATGTACAAATAAACTTGAATTTTGTTATTGTTCACAAAGATCAGTCTCCTTGCTTCACTCTGAGCCTGAGGGAAAGCCATTACCTCACGTTGGTGGCAGTTACCGTACTTTCCTATATAAGTTACCATCTTTACTCATTTAAGCCCATTAGTTCTGTTATCCTTCCTTATCCACTAAATCCTCCCTGTCATACATTCACACATCCTCCATCCCTCTCTCTCACACGCATGCACATCTCCTCAATTGGAGGCAGTGGTGGGATTCAAAAATCAAAAAAGGATTTCCCCCTGCCTGAGTTGAGTACCACAAATTGGGCTCTCTTCAGTTGCCTTGCAGGGTGGTGGAGTCTCTGTTTGGAGGTTTTTAAGCAGAGGCTAGATGGCCATCTGTTGGGGAGGCTTTGATTTTGTGTTTTTGCATAACAGAAGGTTGGACTGGATGGCCATTGGGGTCATCATTCTATTATTCTAGTATGGTTTGCTGGCATACCTCAATTAACAAAGCCTCTGCCAAAGAAACATGCTTATTACAAAGATTTGTAGAGTTGAAAGAGACCTCATGGGCCATCCAGTCCAACCCCCTCTACCATCACTTTTTTCCTTCTTTTCCTCTGTCTAACCGGAAATCTTTAGCAGCATCAACAATGATAGGAGGGTAAAGAAGGGCTGGAGAAACCCACACTTTCAGTTATGGGTTGCAGCAGCATGTCTACAGTATATAATGCACTAAAGCATGAGTTGGGAAGGACTAGTATTTTACTCTTGGCAATCCTCATGTCGCCTCATGTCTGCCTGCCTACCACAGGGAAAGTAAATGGCAGTTGACTCTAGAACAGGCATGGGCCAACTTTGGCCCTCCAGGTGTATTGAATCTTCAATTTCCACAATTCCTAACAACCGATAGGCTTTTAGGAATAGTGGGAGTTGAAGTCCAAAACACCTGGAGAGCCAAAGTTTGCCTATGCCTGCTCTAGAGTGTGTTACGAGTTTGTATGAATACCAAGACAGGGATAAAAAGGAGAAAACAAAAACTCACCTCACCAACTACCTTCAGCATGTTAAAAAAAAGCATGTATCTATAAACTAAACAAATCAAAAGAAAAGTGGAGGCTAGTAAATAGAAAAGAAATCATCCCTGGAAGCATTTGAAAAGAAACTTTCAAGTGGTCTCTAGAAGTGGCTGTAGGTAATATGAAAGTCAGGTACTTTTTCACATCCCAGATTGTATTTTAAATCTCTCTTTGATGTGTTGTTAAAAGCATCTGTTTGTAAGTGAATACTTAATAAAATAGAGCAGCATTTATTGCATTTCTTACAGAGCCCTGTTCAGCCAAGGACCAGCCCAAGCATTTCAACCCTCCGATGGAAGAGAAGGCAAATGATGCTTGGGGTACATCCATTTCTCCATTGCGTGAGCAGGACGATCCTTCAGAAGCCCTTTATTCCCATCTATCTGTTAGAGAAGAGCTCCACTCTAATGAAAGAATTCAGCAAATCATAAACAAATATACAAGAGATTTCACTTGGTCATCTTTAAGCAACATATCTTCCTATGGTAATGTTACTGGGGAACAGAAAATAGCAACATTCAAAAGGATTCAGAGGCTATTTTCTTATATTTTAAAAAATGAAATATTTTTCCTTGCCCTTGCTGAAGTATCCTATTCTTTGTTCTGAGGCCAGAGTACTATGTTATATATATGGTTACAAAAACATGTGCGGCTAATGTCATGATTGTTAGTAATTTTGTAGCTATACAGATTAAGGATAACCAACTATTGGCAACTGGGATCCACATTAGCACCTTGGAGGAATGGAGCCTCTACAAACACATCCTTAATTAATTTTTTAACTAAACGTGTCTAAGGACTTGGACATTTTCACCATGTTTTTGAGTCTCCAAAGGCCATTTCGGTATTAGGAGGAGTTTTCCCATCATGAAGTAGTCTGGTAGTTTTGAAGAGGGTTCTTCTGGGCTCAAAATGCAAACTTGTGATTGGGTACTTTCATGATTGAAACACACTGTATGTTTGGTTCAAGGCTTTAAAGCCCAGTTTTTATTTTTTGAGACCTCACTGACCCTGAGAATTGTCTTTGGGGATGGCATGTTCTATACATATAAAATCCATAGGTCAGAATCCTGCTGATGTCATACAGGGAAGTTCCCTTACGTATATACTTTTACTTTTAAAAATGTTTACAGTTTTACAATGGTAGTAATCAGTTCATAGTTACATAACAGAGTTGGGCCCATATTTTATTGTTAATTGCAAAAATTGGATCAGTTAAGTCTAAATCCAAGTGTTGATTCACCAGAAAACAACTGATTAAATAGGTATACTCTGGTTGGGAGTAAGCAGCGTTCCAGCCATATAATTACGCAAACGTGGAAGATGTATAACTCTTTTCTAGCGTACTACTTTCATTTCACTTGGACCTCTTTTTAACCCTGTTATATTTCCCATTCCACAATAAGTAGATTGATCAACTGACTATGTCTGCTGTTGTTAGTTTTCAGCTTCAGGAAGGTGTAGTGTGAATGTATTTACACTATGTAAGCATGAAGCATGAACTATGGGTCTTGGTCATAGTTTAGCACTGACTAAAATACTTTTATAACTACTTTTAGATCCAGCAGTAGGACTTGATGCCACTGAAATGGAAAGAAACTTTCCAAACTTCCATCGTGAGCTTTTTCAGACCTTGCAGCCAAGTCCTGACTTCAATATCTCCTCAAGTTTTTCTCAGTGCAAAGCATCTCCCAACAGCAAAGACCTAAACAAGGTACTGTAAAAAGAGGAAGGCAGAGATGGGAAACTTGGGCAGATATCAAGGCTGACCTATTTTCTCCAAGGTCTAGCATTGGCTCCACTGTCCCAAATACAAAAAATCATATTCTACATCTGGTTTCATTCTAAGTGTTTAATGATAGGTGGAAGGGCCTTTTGGATGTGTGTGCCTGCACAAATTCATATGCATATGCATAGATACACCTTTTGGAGGTCTTGACCTATAAAGCGCTATATGGTTTGGGTTCAGGTTATTTGAAGGGCTGTATCTCTCTGTATGAGCCTATAAGACCATGTGAGGAGGGCCTTCACTCTCTAAGGCAGGCATGGGCAACCTCCAGGTGTTTTGGACTTCAACTCCCGTGATTCCTAAAAGCCTAAAGCCTACTGGCTGTTAGGAATTGTGGGAGTTGAAGTAAAAAAACACCTGAGGGGATGAAGGTTGCCCATGCCCTGCTCTAAGGTATGTTTGGTGGTAAGAACGGAGAGGGCCATTTTGGTGGCTGCTCCAGACTGCAACTCCCTCCCAAGTGAGACCAGGATGGCCCCATCCTTGCTTCCTTTTGCAAGCAAGAAAAGCATATCTTTGCCATCAGACATTCAGGGGATGAGGAGGAGCAGGGAGCTGAGGATGTGGGTGGGATTTTGGGGGGATGTTTACTTTTAAAATGTAAACTGCATTTATTTATATTGTATTTCAACTGTATTTTAACCTTTGTATCCATGACCCCAATATTTAGTTGTTTTTAATTTTTTTTGTATTCATGTTTGCCTTGTTTTTGAATTTTCTTGTGTTGTGTCACGCCATTGTTAGCTGCCTCAGGTCCCTATGGGAGGAAGGTGGGATAAAGAAAAAAATAATCGGTTTCTGAGAGTAGCAAATGATACACATACATGTATTTCATATATTGATAGGCAAATATTATAATTTCAAGTTGTGGGAGCCTGGAGTTGCAAAAAGGACTTGTGGATCACAGATTGCTCCTTTCCAACATCAGCTTTAAGCCACAATGGTAGGGATTTAGAATGGAGGGTAATTGTGCCAGTGATGCTGGTTATCTTATGCTGTTATAGAAATTTTCAATCTAAGAAATGGCCGGTTGAGGATATGAATTCTGCATCACATCCAAGAAGAGAGATGCATCTCAGATCTTGATTTTCCCCTTATGAGTCTGCCTTGTAGTGAGTGCAAACCTGCTGCAGGCCAGTGCAAATTTACAAATTTTGGAGACTGTATGCCATACTTCTGTACTGCAAAATTAGTATAGTCTGTTCTTCATTACTTTGGCTATCTTTCTTTTGCAACAAAAATATTTCCTGAAGATAGAATTAGAATATCTCAGTTATTTAAATGCTCATAAAACCAAGCGGCCTTTTGTCATGTGCATTTTTCTGTCCTTAGAGTTCAGCTTTATCTCAAAGTTGTGAATTAACAGCTTCCAGTTTGGAAGACAGAAGCAACAGTCTTTCATTTCTTAGCACAGGGAAGCTAAGTAATATTCTGCCAACAGGACAGACTGATGAAGAGGTGGAAGCGACAATGAAAGGTAACTTGAGGACTGTTCAGAATGATAAAAATTGCTCTGATTGCTCCCTTTCCTATCATAGTCGGTGTTCTCAATATAGGATCTGGCTTATTTCTAATCATCTTTTCACAGAATCATAGAATAGTAGAGTTGGAAGAGACCACATGGGCCATCCAGTCCAACTCCCTGCCAAGAAGCAGGAAATCGCATTCAAAGCACCCCTGACAGATGGCCATCCAGCCTCTGCTTAAAAGCCTCCAAAGAAGGAGCCTCCACCACAGTCCAGGGGAGAAAGTTCCACTGCCGAACAGCTCTCACAGTGAGGAAGTTCTTCCTGATGTTCAGGTGGAATCTCCTTTCCTGTAGTTTGAAAGGAGATTCCGCTTGAACATTAAGAAGAACTTCCTCACTGTGAAATCTCAGACTGCAATTTTCTCAATCTCCAGTAATACATTTTCTTGGCAAATCAGACTGTCAAAATAAAACTATAGGAAATGTTTCTTGGCATTTCAAAACTAGCTGTTTTAATTTAAAAAATAGCTAGTTGTGAGGACTTTCAACTTCACAACCTTTCAATCCAGTTTCCTTGCTCTTTGCAGCTGGGATTTGCAGGCACTACCCGAGAAATCAATGTCTGATGCAGTGTTTTCTTGGTGGCAGATTACACTGCTGAAATCTTTAAAGGGTGTGGACCTGAGCAGTCACAACAACTCCGCCAGCTCATTGAAAAAGTGTGGGCGACTGAGAAGATCCCAGCAGACTTTATCCCAGCTACCATTATCACCCTTTTCAAACAGACTGTGGAAACTATCGAGGTATCTCCCTTCTACCCTCTTCTGGAAGAATCCTTGTAAACCGCCTTTTACCTGTCTCAGAAGACATCCTCCCAGAATCTCAGAACAGCTTCCACCCCTCCAGAGGAATAGTGGATATGATTTTCACTGCACGACAGCTCCAAGAAAAATGGAGGGAACAAAATCAACCTCTGTACATGGCATTCATTGATCTTGCAAAGGCATTTGACAGAGTGAATCGCAATGTTCTTTGCACCATCCTCCAAAAAATTGGATGCCCTGGCAAATTTGTGAACATCCTGCGGCTCCTCCATGTTGACATGATGGCTACAGTATTGGACAGCAGTGGCTCCCAAAGTGACCCATTTAAGGTGGAATCAGGTGTCAAACAGGGATGTGTTATTGCCCCAACCTTATTCTCTATCTTCATTGTTATGATACTTCATCATGTTGATGGGAGGCTTCTCAACAGAGTGGAAATCATGTATTAGACAGCAAACTATTTAACCTCAGGAGATTGAAAGCCAAAACCCCAAGATCACAACATTATTAGTTATAGAACTTCAATATGCTGGTGATAATGTAGTATGTGCTCATTCAGAAGACGACCTACAAGTTGCTCTGAACACCTCTGCAATGTCACAAATAGAGCTTATTGGTGTAACATTAGAAAACGTTTACCATTTCTGCTATCTTGGCAGCCACCTCTCCACAAAATTCAACATTGACACTGAAATACAACACCATCTGAGCTCTGCGAGTTCAGCATTTTTCCGGGACATTCGTAAGGATACCAAGATGCTTGTTTACTATGCTATTGTTCTCCTGACTCTGTTATACACCTGCAAAACGTAGACTGTCTACAGGCGTCACACTCAACTCTTAGAAAGATTCCATCAGTGTTGCCTCTGAAAAATCCTGCAAATCTCTTGGGAAGACAGGCGGACAAATGTCAGTGTGCTGGAAGAAGCAAAGACCACCAGCATTGTAGCGATGATCCTTCGCTATCATCTTCGCTGGACTGGCCACATTGTCTGAATGCCTGATCACTGTATCCCAAAGCAGTTACTATCCCAAAGCTAACCCTGACTGGAACCGCCTTCCACCTAAAAATCGATGTCCTCACTGCGGAAGACTATGTGGATCAAGAATAGGTCTCTACAGTCACCTGTGGACCCACATTTCCTACATTTGACCCATGACCCTACATTTCGATGGCAATCATAGTCAGACAGGAGTCATCGCCACTGACACTATGTGACCAAATTTGAAAGATTTTCTTTTCCTGGTTTGAAAGTTATTTCCCGTTTAATTGTGCAATACTTACTTTGAAAGTAGTTGTTTTATTCCATAAACTTTGTTTTTGTGGCCGCCAAGACTCAATGAGATATTAATTGAAAAGCTATAGCAAAATGGGCTGCAGGATGTCCTGCAAAAACAAAGGTTTTTCAGCTTAATAAACCTTATCCATATTTTTATGATAAAGCCAATTAGGAAATGATGTATGGAATTATTTTAATGGCTTGAATTTTATGTTGCATGTTTAGCTGTTGTAAACCACCTTGGGTCCTTGGAGAAAGGCGATATAGAAATTTCGTAAATAAACAAACAAATAAATGTATAACCCACGAACAAAAATTGTGTTACATAGTGTTATATGCTACACTGAGTGCAAGTTCTGGCATGCAAACTACCACCTCTGACGTCTGTAGCTAAAAGATAAGATAGAAAATGGTTGGAAAAACCTTTTCCTTTAACTCTAGAGAGCTACTGCCAGAACACAATTTGGCCAGAGGTACACAGAGTCTGATGATCTATAGGCTGATATTTCTATATAAAACTTGCAGTCTCTCTTACCAACTGAAACTTGCTATTGCTTCCATCCAAAGACAAGTAAGTATGTAAATGGAATTTTCTAACCTTTTTTCCAGATTTTCAACCAGGTGCTGAAGAATCGTTTGAACCACTGCTAATGGAATCTGCCTTGAGTCAGCATAGGCAGAGTGCTTCACCTCAAGCCTTTAGCCTTGTCCCTGAATACAACTTTGAAGTCAGGAAATCTGTTGAGAATCGACTGTATATTTCACCTGAGAACATACAGTACGAACAGCTGGGAGCCAATGAGGATGATACTAATCTTCGTTCTTCTATTGAACATTTTCGCAGTCTGAGCCAAGTTGAAGATCAAACCTCGTTTTATCAGCTGGTTCCAGATTCTGATACAGCGAAAAATACTGTTGGAAGGACAGAGTCGCTGAATGTGGGCATGTGCTCCAGAGAGCAGAGCGTAGGCTTTATGGAACTACCTTCTACGTCTAGTCAGGGGAAATATGAGGCTGGTATTGAAAATGTAACTAAGAGTGAAAACATGGAAATTAATCTCTCTTGGGGCAGCCAACAGGCCGAAGGAGAACAGCATTCTCCAATAACAGATACAGTGCTAGGACTGGCTCAAGAAATGGATTCAAAACTCTCATTTGGTCTTACGCACAATTCTGAACTGGAGAGTGAGCCTCGGATGTTTCAGTCACCAGATCAGAGCATTGGGCAAGTTAGAGACTCGGATTCTTGTTTGTCACAAAGTAACGTTCCAGTCTGGGTGAGTAAAATAAATAAAATTTATGTCAGTTACTAATATCTCAACGATTTTGTGTTGAAATCAATACACTTTACTCTGAAACTGCTGAAATCATGGCATTTTCAGTATATTGCTGAAAGGAAGGTGTTGATCTAGATTGCAGATAGACAACAACTAAGGCTGGTTCTTATTTCTGCTAACCTGAATATACATTTTTAAAAATATGTATTTAAAGAACTAGAAAATATAAAGCTGCTTTGGGGTCCCACTTTGGGAAAAAGGCGACATATGAAGTAAAGTAGTGGGCTTCTGTTTTCCAAGTTTCCAACCAGTATTGAGGCTAATTCTTTATTGATTTATCCATACAATTCCATCTGATAATGCACATGATTTTGATGATTTTTTTATGGTTGAATTCACAAAAGGCCTATAGTTATGTGAATTAACACGGATAAATGTTAGAAAGGGAGCCCCTGGTGGCACAGCGGGTTAAATCACTGAACTGCTGGACTTGTTGACCAAAAGGTCAGCGATGTGTATCCAGGGAGTGGGGTGAGCTCCTGCTGTTAGCCCCAGCTTCTGCCAACCTAGCAGTTTGAAAGCATGCAAATGTGAGTAAATCAGTAGGTCCCGCTTTGACAGGAAGGTAAGAGTGCTCCATGCAGTCATCCCAGCCACATGACCTTGGAGGTGTCTATGGACAATGCCGGCTCTTCGGCTTAGAAATAGTCATCAGAACAAACTGCATCACAAAAATATTATGTATTAGGAGAATTAATAGTACAGCTGGCCCTGCAGACCTCTGGGGTCTTGCCATTTTTGGTGCTGGTTGTGACAGTCCACAGTTAGTTAAAACTTTGGGTTAGAAGGGCCCATTGCTTACTGATTAATCAAGAAATGCTTCATAAATTATATATTTTAAACTAGAAAAAAACTCACAGGAATAGAGGGCAGAATTACACGTAAAGGTACTTGAATGCCTGCTTATATTGGGAAAAATAGTACTTGCTGCTTTTGCTGGAAATACTCAATGTATTATTTATGCTTCTTGTAATATATTTTCTAGGAAAAACTTACAGGGAGAGGTATTATGGAAGAGCCTGACCTGACTTTAATAAGTTCTAACGACATCAGCGCTGCAGAATCAGACCTGGAACTCTGTATCCAAACAGAGAGTGGAAATGAGAAAAGTGAAAACCTGTCAAACTCTGACTGTATTGAGGTTAAAAGTTCTCCTGAGGTAGTAATAATAATAATAATAATAATAATAATAATAATAATAATAATAATAATAATAATAATAATAATTTTATTCTTATATCCCGCCCCATCTCCCCGGAGGGACTCGGGGCGGCTTACATGGGGCCATGCCCAGACACGACAGCACAAATCAGATAAAACATTAAACTGAGCAGTAAAACTTCAACATGATTAAAAACAGTCATAAAAGTCAATATACACAATATTAAAATCCCGATTTGGGTCAAAAGATCCAGGTAAACGAGCTTTGGGGAAAACATTTGGAATAGATTAGGCATGAAGAAACTTTGGCCCTCCAGGTGTTTTGGACTTCAACTTCCACAATTCCTAACTGCCTGTAGGCTGTTGGGAACTGTGGGAGTTGAAGTCCAAAACACCTGGAGGGTCAAAGTTTGCCCATGCCTGTTGTAGAACAATGTAAGAGGGTATATTCTGTCCTTTGCTTCAGGCCACAAAGTATTTTGGGCCCTCTCTGATCACTGTGCATGCAAACTTGCAGCTGAGGGCAAGAAACTGCAGGTTGAGGTACAATTTCCAATTAGCAATGGCATCAAAAAAACCACCTGCAGAGAAGTATCATTAAAACAAAGGGACAAGACAGAGATGGAGGAGGAACGAAAGCAAAATTCCAACAATTCAATATTCATGTTAGTTTATTATTGTTTTAACAGAGCAGAAGATTTCTACCCCTAACTTCAGAAGTGGATGATTCCATTTCCACTCAAAGTGATCAGCTATCAGGAACCCAAAGCACCCAAGAGGAATGTGAGGAGAAAACCAAACCAGGTGTGTATGCAGTAATGTCAGGAAAACCACGAGTGCCAAAGCAGGGGTGCTAAAGAACAGTTTGATAACCTTTAAATTTTATCAAAATGATAAGAGATCTTTCTACTTGTTATCACAGTAGTTTTGTGTTTGATCCACAATGTGTAGTATTTCTAAATAGGTTATGTTTGCTAAGAGATCTTGGGAGTTGTTGTCGCAAAAATTCACCTAGTAGGCCATATACGGACCAGAAATCTTTAAAGATATAGTCCTTTGTTGTCATCTTTTACTACTGTGGAAAGCAAAAATTGCTATTCTGGTTGGCCAGCTGATCATGAGCTGCATGGGTTATATGTTTTATAGGGCTTCTTAATCTTTTAAAATTGTTTATTTATACTCATATTATTTTGTTGATACGTGATTATTTTTGTACATCATTTATTGTATTTGTTGTTTTGTAAGCCGCCTTGAGTCACCTCGGGGAGAGGGGATGGGGTATAAATAAAGATTATTATTGTTACTATTATGTAAAAAGTCACGAAGTTTAATTAATAAGAATAGTATAGTAGAGGAGCACAAACAGTAACAATGGCTGCTTACTTGAAGATTTCCTGTTCTAATTGACAACAAAATTAAAAGGTTCCAATTTCCAGTTATTCCAGTTATTGGAGAAAACTTTTAAATGCTTGACTGGTAATGGACAAGATTCTTGACTCCGTTAGTCAATTGTATTGTGATTGCTGATATTTGAACATGGCTATTGTGTCCCCAGAACCCCCGGTGGCACAGCAGGTTAAGCAGCTGAGCTGCTGAACTTGCTGACCCAAAAGGTCAATGGTTCAAATCCGGGGAGTGGGGTGAACTCCCGTTGTTAGCCTCAGCTTCTGCCAACCTAGCAGTTCAAAAATATGCAAATGTGAGTAGCTCAATAGGTACTGCTTCAGCGGGAAGATAACGGCACTGTATGCAGTCCTGCTGGCCACATGACCTTGGAGGTATCTACAGACAACACAAGCTCTTCGGCTTAGAAATGGAGATGAGCACCAACCCCCAGAGACAGACATGACTTGACTTAATGTCCCCTCAGCCACCTAAGCCACTCCCCATGGGGTTTAGTTTCCAAAACTTTGGGCATCTATTTGCCCTTCTCTGGACATGTTTCATCTTGTTATTGGATACATCCTTTCAAACCCAATCAGAAACTGAATGAACATTCTTTGTCTGAAACAGAAGCTGGCTCTTAAGGTGAGCTGCGGTGGCATTCACAGCCTTATTCAATGCAGAACAGTTACAGTTTTGAAAATGTATAAATCTATTGTTTTTAAAATGGAAAAATCGCATTAGGTTTTTCTTCATGTATAAATTATATCTTCCCTTTTCTCAACCCAGCAGCGTTGGTCACAACGGCCCCTACAAGCCTGCAAGAATCATTTTTGAGGCGGAAGAAAGATTTCATCGAGAGATCATCTAAAAGGGTAGAAAAACTTAAAAGCAGAGATAAGAGTTCTGAAAAACCTCAGGCCAAGGGACCTCAACAGGAAAAAACGCAGCTTCAAAAACCGAAAGAGAAGTTGCTACGTTCTGGTAACTTTTAGCAGTCTGCACCATGGAATAGGAAGGGGGAGATGAAATTTGGCACACAATAAACTGGAATGTCTTCTGATCAGAGTAGTTGTCTTTTCTTTTCAAATACTGAATTTCATAGAGATGCTTGATAAAGGATATTTTTCTAAATATTTCAGTAGTTAACATATCTGTTTCATACAAACATTCAGTGTCATTAGTATTGTATGTTTTCCGGGCTGTATGGCCATGTTCTAGAAACATTCTCTCCTGACGTTTCGCCCACATCTATGGCAGGCATCCTCAGAGGTTGAGGTATAGTGTCATTAGTGCCTGTTCTAAGATATGAATAGTATAGTAGAATCTCTTGGTGAATTCAGTTTGCTCGTTTGTGTAATTAGGTAGACATTAATATGTGGGTTCCTTGTGGAGGTTTGTTCATTCTGGTGTCCTAAACCAAGTTATATTTTACGTGGTCTGGTTACATCTAAGGTACAGCTGTCAGCCGCCTCAAGAAAGTGGAAGAAGTAAAGGTGTGCTCTCCTGATGACCGCAGGTCAATAGAAATCCAAATGCACCAGCGCACTTCAAGGTACTCTGCCACCCATATTTGGAAGAAACTTTACCTGATTTAACAGAATTATCTGGGGGTGGGGGATCATGACTAAAATAGTTATTTGGTCTGGTGGGAAGATTTTGGTACTGAATAGTTCCCAGCAGTGTAAATGCTTGTTTCCCCCCCCCCCCCCCCTTCCAGTATGTGTCTGTTAATGAATGCTTTGTCTTATCAGCTTATGTCACCGTTCAGGAAATTTATTGGTACTGTAAGAAACGGTTGTTTTTTTCCCTTTTGGCAGATTATATAATAATCTATCTGAAGTGAAAACCAGGAAGGAGCAGATAGCAAGACAAGAAAATTACGCCAAAAACCGGGAAAGAGCAAAGGAATTTCAAAAGGTGTGCTTCCCATTCTACTTCCATGTTTGTGTTGAAAGTAAAAGAGATATATGCAGTCTCAGACTTTTAAACCCGTATTTCCCAAACTCTTATCCTCTAGGTTTTATTAATTTTTAAGTTCCAAAAGCCTCAGCCACCTTGGCCAATGGACAAGGTAAAATGTTGAGAAGACTAGAATTTAGGAGCCACTGCTGTAAGTGAAATCAAAGCAGGTGGTTTGTGGAGGAGCCAGGTGACCCCACCGGTCAGTCCACCATGGGCTGGATAATGACAGTTGTGGCCTGAGATCTAGTGTTGCTCTATCCATCTCCCATGCCACACATGCCAAGTGAAGGAATGGTTTTGCTTAATTGGAACACCTACTTTGCCCATTCCTTTGGAAACAATGGCTGGCATCCCACCTTGGCAGGCATAAGCATAAATTAACCTTGTGCCCGTTTATGTCCATTTGTGGTGCCTGAAGATGTTGGTAATCCTTTCTGGAGATGGGAGAATCTCTCAAGTCTTTTGCCATGTCCTTCCGGTCCAGCGTTACTCACATTATGAATTTTGATATGACCCATGGGGAAGCTGAATGTCATTCCATGGAGAGGTGAAAGTGTCCCCACCACTACTATTTCCCTGCCCAGGCATTTGAAAAGGACAGAAGCAGCTCCATGGCAAAAAGAATAGAGGTTAGGATGATTTACTTTAGGTCAGACATGGGCAAACTTTAGCAACAGCTGTTAGGAATTGTGAGAGTTGGAAGTCCAACACCTGGAGGACCAAAGTTTGCCCATGCCTAACCCATACCATCTATTGAAGTCTGCTGGACATCACAGCGGCTGATGGAATTATTTTGTGCCTGCCTAGGCAACTAGTACTAATCTTCATACCCTCAGTCAGGTACAGTTATGCTATGAGGGGAGATTGAATGATGATGGTAGCAGTGTAGTTCCACATATTATAACTGAAAGATTTTGGCCAATGAAGGATAGGTTTTCCACTGACATTCCTCTCTCCTTTCTTTCCCCTAGAGAACACTGGAAAAACTACGAGCAAGAAAAGCCAATGCAAAAACCTAGTATTTAAGTAGGCTTATTGTGGATGAGGTGCATAAATGCTGTGAAAAAAACACACTGCAACCACCAGTGCATAAACGAATCATAAACATCTTCATGAATCCTGGAAGCTGTAATTTCCAAAACTGTAAAGACGGTCCTGTTCCACTTGAATTATGTCTTATAAATCCTCCAAACCTTGTGTATTTTTTAAATGTCTCAAGCACTTTTGTATTGTAGATATTTATAATAAAATTGACCTTAATTTAGAGGTGTAGTTTCTTTTATTGGCGGCAAGGTTCAAAGGAAAAATTCCCTTACATTAGTTTTATCCAGTCAGCATACTAATGCGTGCTTAAAGAAGCTAAAAAATCTCAGAAACAGGAACATAGTGGATTCTATGTAGCTTTACAAATATGATTAGCAATTTAGGCATGTTCTTGAACTTTTATGTAGTGTTTCCTGATTCTCAGCAGAACTACAGAATTTAGCTTGCTCTACTTTATGGGCGAAATGATTTGAAACATGCCAACGTATTTGGTAAACTGCAACAATGTGATGACTCATGGGCCTTGTAGTCCTGTTCCTAGTACTATTGTGGCAGACGAAGAGGAAAACATGGGGTTTTCGCCGGTTCAGCAAGAGCCGGAGTCTCTTCACCTGCAGGATGTTGATGTTTGCCCTCAAGAATTCAGCCAAACAGGCCTTGGGCAGAACTCCCCCCCCCCCCCCCCCGTTTCCCAGAAAAGAATCTTATTCCAGAGAAAGGGAAAACAGAGAAGCTCAACGGAGGAGTTTACGCATTGCTGCCAGAAATCAAGCTGATTAGGCTTGCTTCCCTTGGGAAATTCTAAGGAGTCACACATCTGGACAGAGTTGGGTTTCGCTTCTCGTTCTCTAGGGAAAGAGTTCTGTTGGCGGGAAAACGAGACCCAATATAGGTGGTTGGCGCGAAGAATTCTTTGCGGAGTCAATTGATCAGCTTGAGGAGAGAGATCGTGTGTGGACTTCGTAATCCCAGTTCCTTGCTTTCCGGATCTAGCTTCAAGCCTTGCCTTGTCTCACGGTTTTACCACGGACTCTGTTCATGCTTCATGTTCGTCTTGCCTCCAGTCACGGATCTAGTCAAGAATCAAGTTTAATTCCAGTCTTGTTGTCAAGCTTCATTGGACTTTAAAGACTCTGTTATTTCCCCACACTATTGCTTGGCAAAGTGTGTGTTTCGGTCAAGTGGATTAAAACTTTGAACTCTGATATCTTATATTGGACAATACATTTTTGGACTATATTTGACCTCTTTTGAAAGGTCTGCTTCTGAACTATATTCTTCACTTGTTTTTATTGCTTTTATATATTACTTTAATAAAGATATTAGATAGAGATTGGCCTCTGCGTATGGTTATTGGTGCTCTGCTGCCAGGGTTCTGACAAACAAACCAATTCATGGTATACATCAAACAAGGTAATGACCAATTCAGACACTGGTTGTGTTGCGTCACAAAAACACTGAGCCAAAGAAAGCACATGGATATAAAAAAACACATGGAGGGAAAAAACTTAAAAATATATCCAAGTTTTATTTAACAAGGTGACCACACTGTTCCACCAAATTTTTAATTTAACGTTTTTGAGGATGACAAATGAGTAACAAGAATTCTGGCTTTAGTAAGAAAAATAGTAGATTCATCGGTTTATTAAGAATAGATTTCAAATGATGCCTTAACATCAGAATATGATAGAACAGTCCTGTTCTGTTTGAAGTTATTCTTCCAACACACTTTAGTTAGGAATCTGAAATACAATTGTTATATTTTTAGAAGGCAGATACACTCAAGCTTTAAAGCCCCTCCTTTCCACATAGCCCCATAAACTTAACTTTTTAAACAATTGTTCATTTGGTCTTTTCCTACAAGATAGAACTCCCACCAACAAGCAGTTTGACAGCTAACACAGGAAACCTTTCTTGCCTGGTACATGAACTTGTTCTTCAAATGTAACCTAAGCAAAACTTCCAAAGCTTTCAGTTTCAAAGTATGTCTCCTCTGGTATAGACCAGAGCACACCAAGTACCCTTGACATCCTGCAGAGGATTTTGATGTCAGGCCATTGCGTTAAGAGCTGTCTGTTCAATACACACAAGCCCTCTTTGAAATGACCTTTAATAAGGAGCCCCAATAGTATCTGACCTTACCTTTATGTAGCAGAAGGATTCAGATTTCTGTCTTGCTTTCTAAATCCAGTTTGTTGTGGACTTTTGTAGCAAGTAATTGTAAATAGATGCTGAAAAAAAGAATAACAAATCAAGTCAACACTAATAACTAAATTAAGTCATCATAAAGCTCTAAGGTGCTGAATCTGAAACAGACCAAAACAGTTTTGCTGAAGTCGGTCTTCAGAAACTCTTAAGTAGTCTGACACCCTTACACTTTATTTTATGGAGCACAATTCTGAAACTGCAAGTGCCAGGTTCTAATTTTCATCAAATGTCTCCAACGAATTTGTTGTACTACAGTAGCAAAACAAAATCCTTGGAAGTATTGCTTTATGGTCACGTCCACAGCATACCAGAAACAGCATTTCCTAGCAGCCTCGGTAGAGACCAGGTAAGCCGCCCCCCTCCCCTATGCTGTTTCTGAGGTATAATCTACACTGCTATGGTTGATTGCTACTTGGCTGTCAGCTGTGATGTCAAAAACACTTAAGCAGAGGTGTTTTGTTACTATAGCTAATACTGTATCCAATATGCTTCCAACAGGTCACAGACATCTGTTAGGAGTGGTATTCCTACACTTGCTTTGAAAGGTAGGCAATCAGTTTTCTCCTTGACTGTCCAAAGATAAGCCATCTTTCGAGTCAAGTAGGGATCATATCTTGTTTCAATCACAATTTTCATCCACTACAGCACTTACAAGCAATTTATCAAACAAATCACAACCTTTACCTTTTTCATTAATATTTTTCTGCTACATGGTTTCTGACTTAAAACAATGTCCATGCCTGCAAAAAGAGAACATTTATTAATACTTTTTTCTTGAGAGTGTGAATTATAATTACTTTGGTATTTAACTGTCTTGCAGTTTTATCCCGCTAAGCTGACAACACAGCTTAATGAGTAAAGCGAATCCGCAAGTTTTTTCTATGAGGCATTTCCAACGACAAGAACATACAGCAAAGTCCCATCGGGATAGACCTCAATGTTAGATTGTGTCAGGATTGTTAAGGCCTGTATATACTAGATGGTAGCAAATATGGTGCAGTTGTTTAAGTGCTGGACTAGAAATATAGGAAATGAAGATTCAAGTCATAGAATCATAGAGTTGTAAGAGACCTTATGGGCCATTCAGTCGAACCCCCTCCCAGTCCAACCTTCCTGTCAGCAATAGTTGATCTTGGGCAAATCACACTCTCTCAGCCTCAGACAAAAGCAGGTTTGATTAAAATGTTCTCTTCTGAACAAATCTTGCCAAGAAATTCCTATTGCAGGTTTACCGTATAATCTCCATAATTTGGAAACTCAATATAATACCATGGGTATTTCAATTTTATACTATATAGAACAGGCATAATTCAGTGGTATGTCAGTTACAGCCAACATGGGGACACTGAAGGAAGGCCATTGCAAATCCACTCTGAACAAATTCAGTCAAGAAAATTCTTAACAGGCATAAGGCAGAAATGACTTAAAGAAACAGCATTAATTTCAATTCCAATACCCAGACTAAAATACTGTATCAACTGCAAGGATGTTCAAATGAATTTTAGCACATACCCTATATGCTCATGTATAAGTCTAGAAATGTTAGTCAAAAGACCCACCTCAAAAACCTTAGCTGAACTTATCCTTGGGTCGACATGACTACAGTATCTTAATTCTTCTCAAAAATGGGCCACTCCCTTCTCTGAGTAGAATGGCGAAAGGCAGGAGTTTAGTCCATTCTAGAAGAACCTAAAGAAGCACCAACCCCTGCAACTCTTTCTGCCGTGGTGCCGTTTTTGTCCTTTTGAATGGTTGAATAGGAAATGGCAGCGGAAGCAAACTTCCTTATGTAGCCTTGGTCCTTTCCCCCCTCAGTCATATCATCTCAAAATCCTAGTTTTGTCTACAAAACCTGCCCTCAACTTATACAGGAGTATATACAGTAATTCTGCTTACAAGGCTTCCCTTAACACTTCTAGCTTAGAAGACTGCAGGAAAAACAGTTTTCATACCTGAAGGTGTGGCTATTTCAGAATCCGCCTCTTCTTTGTATTTGCACTGTAAATGCAAATCTGAAAGAGCCAGATGCCAAATTGCAGTCAAGGAAGAACACGTGTCATCCAAGTGCTGTAAGGACAGCAAATATGCTTTTGCAGAACCAGCTTCAAGCTTTCAAAAGGAACTCATTCCAATAACAATTCACCCCTTTAAGTAGGCTGCTAAATTCCTTTGTGTAAATACTTTGCAGGGGAATTTGCCAGATTGCATCCCCCCTCCCTCCACCCTGAGAGGGTCTCAATACAGAAAGCTGATCCTAGATTTGCCATCTATTTAAACAATAAAAGATTACACCTTGTCTTTTTTGCCATTGTAATTGTAAGGCTGAGCATCTACCTACAGTAGCAACCAATCTGATTCCAAGCTGACTCTAAAATACAACATTTTCTTATGTTTGTGAAAGTGTTGTACAACCAGGTATCTAGTTCGTAAAGTCAATTAACATGTTCAGAATGGCTTTTTATCATTCACCCTTTTCAGAGCAGTTGAACATTTTGCCAATCATCATAACAATTCCTTACCACAAACCCCACTAAGAATGCTACCCTGCCTTCAACACAAATGGTGCTCCACAAGCCCCATTAGGATTCATCGATCGTCCTCTTTAAAGCAATATAAACAAATCAATTAAATGAATTTCAAAAGTATTAACCAATTTAAACATCACTCAGTAATCAAACAGCTTACGATTCAATGGCCTGCTTGATCCAAATTTAATTGCATCCAAATGGAAAAGCAATAGAGGGAGCCAACCAAGACACAATGAAACTGTCAATCGCAAATAAGTGTGAATAATGCTGCATCTTCTATAAGAAATCGGTTTCTCACCTATTTCGACAAGTGGTGCACATAATCCAGATTCCTTAAAAAAAAGGGGGGGGGAATCCAATAAATATGTGCAGTTAATTTATAGTCTTACACATTTTTACATTTATGCAAAGGAACTGCACAGTGCAAAATAAACCACTAAAGGATCTACCACAAAGGCATTCTACTTGGAAAAGAAGTTCGTTTTTACTTTCTCTGCTTCAACAGTTAGAACACTATCTGCTCCATAACACATCTTCTACAGAGTTCGATTAGATATAACTAGACACTGATAAGCCTAATTTAATATATTTTTCACTTCTGCCAGACAATTTTTGGCATATGCTTATTACAGGCCTCATTGTCACCAATGTAATTTTGCCGTACAGTGATGGAAGCATAGCCTGTATTTACTGTAGCCTCATTGCATAACTCGGGACACAAAGTGAAAGTGTGCGTCCACATTTACTGCAGCAACAAGGCAGCTGCCACTTCATGGAATAACTTCAGAAGAGGAAACATATTTTCACCTTTGGAGTGGAGGAGTTGCCTTCATTGTCACTGCTGCACCTCAGAAATGATACCAGAAGGACTCCTTCTGAAAAACACAGTTCACAGAACAGAATGCATAATATTAAGATGGGTATAGGTAAACTTTGGCCCTCCAGGGGTTTTGGACTTCAACTCCCAAAATTCCCGTGCCTGCATTAAGAGGACTAAGCCCTAGCTGACATAAGCAAAACATGGACTTGGAAATAGATATGGTGATTTCAGGAGAAAATGTTTCTGTACTGTAAAGAGGACTCAAAGTACAGTAGAGTCTCACTTATCCAACACTCGCTTATCCAATGTTCTGGATTATCCAACGCATTTTTATAGTCAATGTTTTCAATACATCATATTTTGGTGCTAAATTCGTAAATACAATAATTACTACATAGCTTTACTGTGTATTGAACTACTTTTCCTGTCAAATTTGTTGTATAACATGATGTTTTGGTGCTTAATTTGTAAAATCATAACTTAATTTGGTGTTTAATAGGCTTCTCCTTAATCTCTCCTTGTTATCCAACATATTCGCTTATCCAACGTTCTGCCGGCCCGTTTATGTTGGATAAGTGACTCTACTGTACATAGCTCAATCCAACATTATGCATTTCAACATTGTAAAGTTATTATTTTCATAGAACTAAAGAGCAGGTGAGAATCACACCAAAGTTTTAACAAATCCTGCAAGTAACTCCACCCACTATTTTCCAGCTGCGCTTGGCCTCAACTCCCATCATCCTCAAACATAGCCACCTGGCCAACCATTGCTTCTTGTTTCAACAAAAATACCAGGTTTAGCAAGCACTGCAGCTTGAGAACCAACGATGCCACATGTTGAATTGCTGTCGCACTGTTTTTTGAACATGCCACCAGGACAAGACTGCTGGATGCAGATACCATTCAGTGCAGTAAGCTTCACTACTCTTCCCATGGGAACACATTGAACATGCGATGCACAGCCTAGCAGAGAATATTAATGGACCTTGACATACCTTTTTTGTAAGACAATGCTGAAGAGTTCCAAATCTTTTATTTTCCAGGACACTGAAAAAAATCAGAAAACACTCACTCTTAAAAGTATCTAGGAATTTCTATTGGATAGAAGAGTTACCCAGAAAGAATTCTGGGCCTTGGTTTGCAGGTATGCAAATAGTTATGTTCCTTCCTGTAAGTAACACAGCAAATACGAATCAGCCATGGGTTGCAAAGAAGAATATGCTCTTAGCACTCGCTTCATGGTTTTCTGCTGACAGGACTAGCCAAAACCTGAAGCTGTGCTGATTAACTACCCAAGACAGGAAAAGCACGCTGTAAATTGGTTCAAAAATACTGCAGCCATGCTTATCTGGTTCTTAAACCAGAAATGTCTACATTCTTTCACTCTTCCCTATTGCTCCATGAACTTGACAGCAAAAAGCAACAATAACCTTTATGGAAACAGATTGAATTAAAACACAAACTTACATTTAACATCAATGATGTCAGATAATTCACTGTGTCAAAGTGGGATGATGGCCAATTGAGAAGCAAGACAATGGAGATATCGCTGCATCAAGACCTATCTCCACTTCATGTTAGAAGTTCTTGTTGTTATATTTATTTCAAACCAGCCTTCAAATTTATGTTCATATAAAAAACTGGGTGCCATTACATTCCAAATAAACCAGGCAAATGGCTTTGATAAAAAACAAACTGTAAAGAAAGCAGAGGATGAGCTCCACTAAAAGTTTCCAGATGTGCCATGAGTTTAGTGAAGTCCATGAAATATACTGGCACAAACAAGATGTGCCAACATTTGCAGGATTTTATCATGGAGTTCATTCATTTTTGCAGCTCCTGGTATGGAAAAAAGAAAAGCAGGTTGAGGGAAATGGCAACTCTGGCATCAACTGAGATTCTTTCAAGGGATCACTTTTCAACATCGCCTTCGTATGAAAGCACTTAAGCCAGTTTATGGATGCTGTATGTCTTGCACTCAGTTCCAATCAGAGTATTTAGTTTTAGTTCATTTCTGGAATCACTCAGCAGTTGAACTAGGAATGTCATCACAAGAACTGTAGTGCACAACCTGGATCCAGTTTACCATGTCTACTAAAACAGCTTAAGTGAAGACACCTTTTCCCCATAACTCTTTCAGGAGTAAATTTCTCTTCCTAGGAGTAAATTTCTCTCACTTCCTGTTCTCTCACCCCCCCCCCCCCCCCCCCGCCGCCCAATTCTTTACTATAAGTCATGTGTAAATCAGAAGTTTGTAACTTGGAGACTGCCTGTACTGCATGTCAGGCTTTCAAGATTTTAATTGCTACGTAACTCAGGTTCCCAATTTATGCACATTTCCCCTCACAATACAAGTCCCACCCTGATGCTTATTTATGCAACTCTCAAAGGATCCGCCTTCTAGAAGGTTGTTCATATTTGTTGCATTGCTGTACTGGAATATAGATACAATTATAACAAAAATCAATCTAAGGCAAATCCATTGTTTCCACCAATACAAAATACACCACTAATTTCCGCTATTGCACCAGTAATGTCAAAAGTACCCAGAATTCCCTATGTCAGGTTAGCTGGGTTATTTAAACTGGAGATTTCCAGGCATGGGTCCTGCAGGGGTTTGGACACACCTACACTGTAGAATTAAAGCAGTTTGTCACCACTTCAACTGTCATGGGTTCATGCTATGATGTAATGGAAGTTGGAGCTTTAGAAGCTTTCTCCGTCAAAGAGTGTTAGTGCCTCCCCAAACTGTAACTCCCATGATTCCACAGAACTGAGCCAAGTGATATATTAATTCTACAGTATAGATGGCATCCTCTGACTCCCAGAAGCCTTATAGTCAGCATGGAAACAGGCAGGAATTCTGGGAGTAGTACAAAACGCCTGCAGGAGCATAGTTTGTGAATTTGTGGTTTTAAACATGACTAATAGGAATAAACTAAGGCATGTAACCAATATATACTTTTTATTTCGAGGTTTACCATGTACCTAGCATCTTAGGATCATTCTTTATAAAAGAACTCACCTGAATTTCTTCTTGTATTTCTTCTTTTCCTCTGGAATTGTACTACTTAGTATAAAGGAACTTTTCTCCTGTGGCAATGAAAGAAAAACATGCAGGTTTTCCCCCACAGAAACTAGAAGGATATCAACAATAAAGTTAAACTTGCTGCACTTTTCACTTTCAAATTTCCTAAACAAGAATACATACTAACTCCTTCCACTGATTAAAAAAAATAATGTGTGTGCATTCTAAATAAAATACAGAGACAGGTAAGCTGGAAAGGGTTGTTAATGAAAGTTTTGTCTTGCTGTGCTATTATCAGGATTTCATTATATAAGGCCTGCTATTATGAGGGTTTTGGGGTACATCTACACAGGCATGGGCAAACTTCAGCCCTCTGGTGTTTTGGACTTCTACATTGTAGAATTAAATGCAATTCAAGACCACTTTGACTGCCATAACTCAATGTTATGGAAGCATGGGGCTTGTAGTTTGGTAAGGCCTTGAGCCTTCTCTCTCAAAGAGTGCTGGTGCCTCACCACCAGCATTGAGGCCTGGCTCTTAAAGTGGTGTCAAACTGCATTCTACAGTAAAGAAACACCCTTGACAAAGCATTTGAGAAATGCAGCTAATGGTTTTAAGTTTATTGATGTATTAAATATTAAGCTTACGTCTGTAAGATGAAGAATCAAACTCAAGCTGATGCTTACCACTATCCTGGCACCAATATCATCATTACCAGAATTTATATTTTGGTCTTCTTCACTGAAAAACAATAATCGCCCAATCACAATCACCTCCATAGAGTTTTACTTTTTTAAAATACAAACACTGAATAATGGACATTTGTAAAGAGCTTCATAGAAGACTGGAGGCACTTTGCATAGTTTTTTCAATGCAGTGCTTATAAAAAGGTTTAAGACTTGTAATATGATTACCACATATGACACTATCTAGCTGCTTGTGATTCCTTTATTTCATGACTTTTAAACTTATTTATTATGCAATGCTTTTGACATGAAATAAATAAATATCACATATGACAGAATAGAGGCACAGAGAACAGCTTCTCATTACTACAGTATACTCCCATATGTGCATTCAATTCTAGAGGCCCCTGCCCTTTTCAAAGCATTGTCCCTCCCAATCAGTCCAATTCTTTAATTGCACGCCTATTAAGGGTTTATTTTATTTATTTCATGTCAAAAGCATTGCATAATAAATAAGTTTAAAAGCGATAAAATAAAGGAATCACAAACAGCTCAATAGTTTTAGACCAAAAGCGGGCAACAGCAATCGCATTGTCTGTAACTTTGAACAACTCCTCCTCCATGCATGAAGCAGGGCATTGCAGGCAAGCATACAGATGAGGAGTTGTTTGTTCTGCTCCACAGTCACACAAGGTGGAGGATTCCTCCAGGTAGTGCCATCTTGCCAGGTTGTCTTTTGATCTGCCCACTCCGCTTCTGAGTCTGTTTAGGGATTTCCAAGTTGCCCATTCTTGGTTTGCCCCTGGAGGCAGACCCTCATTGGGGGGGGGGGGGGGGGAGAGGCACATCCAGTTGGGATTGCCTGGTTTAGCTGCCCAGAGGGACACCCTTGCTGTTGCTGGGGGAACATCAAAAGGAGTGGTAACTTCCCACATAAAGTGCAAGATGGTATTTGTCATACTGAAATGTCAAGGTGCCACATGTGATTCAGCTGAAGGGGAAAATCTGATGTGTTCACAAAGACCTGGGAAATATTTAAATTTAGGAGGAAGCTGAAAGACGCATTAATGTTCTTATTAAATTTAGATTAATTTTAATTTTGTATTATAAAACTTCATTCACAATTTATATTTATGAAGTGTTACATATGCAAGTTTCAGAAAAAAAGATTTACAATCTCAGTCGAATCACCTATCAAACACCATGTTATAGTATCTGATTTTAAGCAGGCCGAACATCATCTTCTAGAATGTACTTACTTAATTTCCCATTCTTCAATTAGAAAACAGAAAAGTTAAAAGTATTTGTGCTCACTGGTGATATATGAAAGCCCTGTAACTGCTATTTCTGAAAGAATTATTGAACAAATACATAGGAATCAGGAAATGGAGCATTTCTGGTGTTTGTCAAAATTGTTTTTTTCAAAATATTATTTAGGTTAGGGTTGGGGAACCTGGTTTCATTCAAGTACAATGTCCATCATACCAAGCTACTATGGTCAGTGGGCCAAGGACAGTATCTGTTGGAAGAGTTGGCAGAAATTGATTCCAGCATTTTCAAGTCCAAACATGTTTTTTTTTAAAACAGCTTCTGAAAATGCTCAAAAGATAAATAACTAATACTATATAAGTTTGGAGAAAGTGATCCAGCATTAAATTTATCTACAAAAGTTTAGGCTGAAAGATTATTTTTTCAACTACAGATATGAAAGACCAGAAAAGCATAATTATACATACATTGGCTCTTCAATGGGAGAAAGGGGACCATCATCATCCAGGTATTTGTACTTCCGTGACTCCAGGCTCTCATTTTCCAAATCATCTCCAGCATTCAGTTTTGCCAAAGACTTTTTAAGGTGTTGCTCATATTTCAGCGTTTCAATGTATCTGAAGTATCCTTGTATAGCTTCTTGCTAGGAAATAATAATTTGGTTAATACCGGTGTTGTGCTTTTGTATGGAATTGCTGTACGTTTTGTGTGGTCTCATTCGTGTCATCTCATTTTCATATTTGGTTCCCGCTAATGAAAACGGGCTGCCTATACGACACGAATTCTCATCTGGCTAACAAAAAACATGAAAATGTTCATGCCATTGGCAGCAATGGGAGGGCTTCCGAGGCTCACCACCACCCTGAGTTTTTGGGCTAGAGGGGTGAAAATCGCCACACACGAAGGACATTTTGACCCCCTTTAGCTCACCAAATTTTGAAACGCTTGGGTCTTCGCCGGAGTACTAACACCCATTGGCAAACATCAGCTGTCATGGGGAGGCCCTCTTCCCCCAGACTCAGCTTAACAGCCCCAGAGTAGCTTGTCATTATTAATAATGACAAGCTACTAATATTATTAGTAAGACCAATTGGCTCGCGTCAGATGTAATGGCAAGGCACCCCTCTCGCAGACTCAGCTTAAGAGTTCCAGAATGGCTTTGGTCATTTATATATATATTAGTAGTAGTAGTAAGGCCCATTAGCTCACATCAGATGTAATGGGGAGGCATTCCTCTCCCAGACTCAGCTTAGTGTCCCAGAATAACTATCATTATTTTTATTAATATTATTAACACCCATTGGTACACATTAGCCGTAATGGGAAAGCAGCCCTCTGTCAGTACCTGCTTATTGTTACGGGGCCAAAACAAAAGGAAAATGAAAGTAAGCATGACTGTGCGGCTTTCATTTTCGTCTTGCCTCTCGTTTCCCTCTAAAATGTCATCATTCGTTTTGCGTAGAGGAATGGTTGAAACAGAACGATAGCACAAAGAAAACGAAGGAAAATTTTTCATGACCATCTCTAGTTAATTCCAAGACACAAGATGACAATCAATTCAATTTTTTGTGCAATGCAGGCAGTCCCCAAGTTACGAACAAGATAGGTTCTGCAGCTTTGTCCTTAAGTTGAATTTTGAAAAAAAAATTGGCCTGCTGTGGAAACAAGGACTGGAGACAAAGTTTCACTTGAGACAGCTTTTCCCCTTGATAACTCTTTCAGGAGTGAATTTCCCTATCAAGGGGTAGATTTCTCCCACTTCCTGTTGTCTCAGCCCTATTCCTAACTATGAGTCTTTGAAAGTTGGATGTGTATAACTCAAGGACTGCCGATGCACCAATAAGATGGTAATCTTGGTGGTGTATTTAATGAAGAATATCACATTGAGGAGGCCAACTGCATTTAACGCAATACAAACCCTCAGATTAAGACAGCAATGTCTTTTCTAAGTCTGGGTTTAAGAGTAACTTACCTCATACCGACACACAAGTTTAAGTGGAATGTGCTTCCTTCCACAAAGTTTCTCCACAAAAGGAAACTGGAGGCCCCTCTCTTTCGCTCTCTTCTTTCGCTCAAGTACCGAGATTCTCAACCGCCTCTGTCCCTGACGCACTGGGATCTTCGGCTTCTGTCCCTCAGGGGTTTTTTTCCGAGGTGGCCTTTTCCTTATTCTTCTTTTGAGCTTTTTATGCTGTTTCCGTACGAAGTAGTAGTCAAAAAATGCTTTGAGGTCAATTTTAGGCATAGGTAATTTGACCTGGCCCCCGGGCTTCACAGAGCCATTTGATTTAATAATGGCAGGTGCACTTGCAGAAGACGGTCCACACTTTGCTGAACTCCGTGTTTTTCCTTTCTTTTTTGCCTGCTTCAGCAAACATGAGCCAACATTGGTCCTGTTATAGAAATGAAAAGTGAACAGTTGCTCAATGGCACAATTTCCTTACATTATATATAAGATGAAATAAATCCTTTCTTAGAATACACACCTGACTCCCTCAATCTGCAAGATAAAAGAATATAAATATAATAACTCCCATCAACCTAAGCTGGACCAGCCATTTGATATGCTGCATGGAGATGATAAGCACCCAAGTCACCACTATGTTTAATTCTAATTTTAGCCTGTAGTAGGCTTTTAATTGAACATTGTATTTTTAGCATTGTTAGCCCTCTGAGTTTCCTGTAAAAGAGAAAAGTGGGATATAAATTATCATCTGCTGATATTAGATTAGGAAAGGCATACCGATCTAACAGATAACATCTTCACACCATCATTTTATGCTACTAATCTAATGCTGCAAGGTTATTGTGAAGCTTCAAGTAATAAACTTTCTGAAAGTTTCACGAAGATGGTTAACAAGAGGAACCTTTAAAAAGCAATCGCTGACGGTGAAACATCATGTAAACCAGCACCCACAAATGCATTTTGAGTAATAAGATACTAGAAAGCATTCAAGAGGGGAAATCTGGTCTCGGAAGAAGAACGTCATTTAGTTGTTAGGTGGTGAAAACTTTACTTACACAGATGAGATATATTTCTTTATATTTGTGTCAAGTGTCCAATGTTGAATCACCAACGTTATTTTGACATACAGTGACAGCAAATATATTACTGTTTTGCCACCGCCTTTACAGAACAATTGCACTCTTTGATTTAGACAGGCCCACTAAAGTAATGTTTCTAAACTGGGTGCTCCATAAAATGTTAATTTATTGGACCAATTATTCTGACTATAATATACACATTCTAGCAGGCATGGGCAAACACTGGCTCTCCAAATGTTTTGGACTTCAACTCCCACAATTCCTAACCACCATTATAGCATTTGAAGGTATTATGGCGCCACTGGATACATACATATAAGAAACGCAGAATCACATCTCACCAGTTAGAAGCAATTGCACAGGATGTACAATACATGAATAGACACACAGACTATATATGCAGATAGAATAATTTCAATTTTAGCAAAATTGGAAGCCCTACAAGTTAGAAACTTTTCTGCCAGAAAGCTCAGCCAAGATTACAAGTATCTCTTTTTTTTCAGACAGGTAATGCAGCTGCACTACAGAAGCAATATAATGATACCTTACATTTTTATGTATAGGTTAAAGACTCACTTTTTTGAATCCTGGTGATGTGCAGCAGAGTCTTCGGTCTCAGAAATATCAGCCATGTTCAGCTTCTAGCACAGAATTGGGGGGGGGGGGAGATGTTAATATTTTGATAAATTGGCATTTTCAAAATATCACCAGGGAATTCATTTATAAAGAGGCAGCAAAACTACAACCCTTATGATTCCATAGCAATGGAATCTAAAGTGGTATCAAAATGCATAAATTCTACAATGTAGATTCACCATGCTTATTTATATATGGTTGACATTACCTTTATGTCTTAGTTATATGGTTGATGTTAGGATGTGGTTTTAATGATCTTGCAAGCCACATTGGGTCCATTTGGAGAAAGGCGGGGTAAAAATGCCCAAAATAATATGTCTACTAAAACGTATGCATCAAGATTTTGGCAATACAATGCTATGCAAAAAATGAGTCTCACTGACATCAACAGGCTTTTATGCTCAAGGGATTGTCTATGAAGAACTGAAGCGTAACACACACTTGAATTGAATAGGCTTATATTGAATTTTCCCCATACATATATATGTATACTAGCTGTGCCTGGCCACACGTTGCTGTGGCGAAGTATGGTGGTATGGGAAATAAAGTATTGAGGAATTGGTGGTAGTTAAGGTAAAGGTTTTCCCCTGACATTAAGTCCATTATAAATGGGTTATATAGCTGTGTGGAAGGGCCTTGAGTCTACACTGCCATATAATCCAGTTAAAATCAGATAATCTGTATTTTATAGGCAGTGTGGAAGAGGCCTGACTGAAGTGGCCCTGGGCTGAGTGGGTTGCTAGGAGACCAAGTGGGTGGAGCTTAGCCTTCTAACTGACAGCAGACCAAGTGGGTGGAGCTTAGCCTTCTAACTGGCAGCAATTGGATAAAAACAATTCTTCCTCTCCCTCTAATTAGGACTTTATTTTTCTTTTCTTTTGTTGTATGAATGTGGAGGCATGGATGAGGGGTTGTGCTGCCAAGTTTAGAGTTTCTGGGATGTGTAGTTTTGTTGTTTTGTCCTAGGCCAAAACTTAATTACCCTTTTATATAGATACACACACATAATCTATACACATAATAAAAGTGAAAATATGTATGTATCTATGTATGTGTGGATGAGATGACCACTTCCACAAACAAGCTCCTACTTCCACAAACAGCTGAAGCTCCCACTATTCAGGAGATATCAATGGCCCTCCCTCCAATGACATTGCAGGTCATAGCGAGCGCAGTGAACATGTCCAAGAGCCCTGCCAATGTCCCCCACAAATGTAGCACCAAAATATCATGATATAATGAAAACATTGACTACAAAAATGGCTTGGATTATCCAGAAGCTTGGATAGGCGAGGCTTGGATAAGCGAGACTATACTGTATTGTGATATTTTGGTGCTAAATTCGTAAATACAGTAATTACAACTTAACATTACTGTCTATTGAACTACTTTTTCTGTCCAATTTGTTGTATAACATGTTTTGGTGCTTAATTTGTAAAATCATAACCTAATTTGATGATTAATAGGCTTTTCCTTAATCCCTCCTTATTATCCAAGATATTCGCTTATTCAAGGTTCTGCCGGCCCGTTTAGCTTGGATAAGTGAGACTCTACTGTATAAGGAATATCTACATACATCTATATACAGTAAAAATAAAATATAAGCCTATTCAATTATAAAACATTATCCACACAAGATAAAAATAATATAATTCTTGACATATTTATGTACGTTCCATTTGTATCTCTTGATTGAGATGCAAAAATATGCAATTACAGTATAACATTTTAAAAAGAACTGATCAATCAATTCATGTCATAATATATGAAATATTAAACTTTTCGAAAGCAAATACATTTGATGATTATTTGGAGGAGTATAAGACTCCCAAGCCTTTCAATTAAGGGAAATGTGAAAGCCTAATTCTAGCAAAGGCCCATAAGAAGTAATGGCGCTTGAGGGGAGGCAATTCAACCACGCTTTTCACCCCCTCATCTCCCCTTAATCGCCCCAATATCGTACTCAAAATAAACACAAAACATCCCTAAATCTTCAATTGATAAGCCACGTTCTAACCTGAGGATTGATTCAAGCGGATGCCAATGGATACTTTATCACTCACGACACAGTTCCATTCTGCTACCGAAGTCCAACAAGGCCGAACCGTTGCCGAGGGCCCGTTTAAATAGTTTAGTTGTTCTCGCGAGAGTTGGGTTTGGGGGTTGACGGGAAAAAGGGAAGAATGGGCGCAGCCGCGAGTGCCATCTTGAGAGTGGCAGCGTAGAATGCCGGGATTGGTTGGACCGCCCAAGCGGTAACATGACTAGAGCTTGACTAGAGAAGCTGCTTCGAGGAGGGAGGCTCGCGAGGGGCATAAAAGTGGCGTTCTGTTCCCAGCAGCGCGTTCCAGTCTTGTGAGTAGTTTAGCACTCCCTCTGCATGTGAATTGGGGGGCTTTGAAGCACAGGCTTTAATGTACTTATAACCACATTTAATGCATTTTTAAAAAGGACATTAGTGGGGCTTTGAAGCATTTACAGGATTGTGCAAGTTTGCTGAATACTTACCCTGTCTTGCACACAATCCCTGTTGAGGTCAGTGAGACTCATTCCTTGCATAGGATTAGTATTAACAAATTTTACTTAATTCATATTTTTAAGTAGACATGGATTGCATCTACACTGTGTGATTTAATGCGGATTGAAACCACGTTAACTGCTGTCTCAATGCTTTGGAATCCTTGGAGTTGTAGTTTTCCAAGGTCTTTAGCCTTCTACCACATAAAGCTGGGTGCCTTATTAAACTAGAACTCCCATGACTCCATAGCATTGAGCCATTGCAGTTAAAGTGGTACCAAACTGCACTATTTCTCTGCTGTAGAAGCACCCCATGTTAGCCTATAGAAAACCTATAGCATTTAACCAATATTTAACCAAACTGCACTATTTCTCTGCTGTAGAAGCACCCCATGTTAGCCTATTGAAAACCTATAGTATTTAACCAATTTAATCAATTTTTTTTTTGCTTGGATAGAGACTAGCTTTGCTTCTTAACAAGCACTTGCCAAGGCATGGGTTGTCCAATTGGGCATCATGGTATCTATTATAATTTTTCTCATCTAGTTGGATAACACTTTAGAAGAGAAGTAAACTTGCAGCACGTGGATAGATAAAATATGTGATCAGTATTTAGCCCAGTATGAAGAATCAAAAACCCTTCCCCACAAATTGAAATGGGACACATTTGGTTGTTGTATGTTTTCCGGGCTGTCTGGCCATGTTCCAGAAGCATTCTCTCCTGACGTTTCACCCACATCTATGGCAGGCATCCAGGAAAACTCACAGCAACCCAGTGATTCCAGCCATGAAAGCCTTCGACAACACATGGGAAAGATTTGATTGAAAATATGAAGCTAGACTACAATTCCCATCACCTCTCACTATGGGCTAGGGCTGATACCATTTATGACTACCAACAATTGATGGCTCACAAGTTGCTATGGCCCATTGCTATGGGATCCTGGGAGTTCTAGTTTTACAAGGTCTCCCAGGATTCCACATAACAGTTAAAGTGGTGCCAACCTGTATTCATTCTATCATGTTGTTCAAACTTCGGCCCTCCAAATGTATTGGATCTCAACTCCCACAATTCCTAACAGCCGGTAGGAATTGTGAGAGTTGAAGTCTAAAACACCTGGAGAGCCGAAGTTTGCCCATGCCTGATGTAGATGTACTCCCGGTGAAGACAGATGTACAACCTTCCTTTAGTACCTTTTAGGATGACATGAGTCATAAGAAGTTTGTGTATATAGCTTGTGTCGTTGTGCTTAATCACTAAACCAGTGTGTTCATTAACAGATCTATGACTTGTTCTCTGGTGTACTCTGACCCTTTTGCAGCTTGCCTCGAAATCTACAAGTTGAAATAAAACATGGCCAAAGTTGAGAAGTTTGCATTACATATACCTACTTTGGAAGAACTGGTAGGGGGTGAGTAACTGCTTTTCAAGAAGTATTGCAATGGCGTAATAAAGAAGGGGGTTGGCAGAACTGCATTGCAAGAAGTATTGCTACATAATAAAAATGAGGTTTGGCAGAATAGAAGTTTAGAGCAATATTCTTCTGGTATTCTTTCAGTTTTCCAAATTGAATTGAGATTCAAATGTACTCATCAAGAAACTTTTTTTAAAAAAGAAAGCTTGCTGCACTGTCAGCCAATGGGAAAGGGGCCGGGCCGTGGCGCAGGCTGGTGAGCAGCCTGCTGCAATAAATCACTCTGACCATGAGGTCATGAGTTTGAGGCCAGCACGTGGCGGGGTGAGCACCCGTCAATTAAGAAATAAAAAAAATAGCCCCTGCTTGTTGCTGACCTAGCAACCCAAAAGATAGCTGCATCTTTAAGTAGGAAATAAGGTACCACTTATAAAGTGGGGAGGCAAATTTAACTAATTTATGACTTTGGAATGAGGAAGTGCTGTCACAGTGAATGATGAAGCAGCTGCTCCCCCCGTGGCCAGAATCGAACATCCCCTCAGGAGAAGGTTAAATTGCCTGTGCGTCTGTCTGTATCTGTCTCAGTTCTATGTGTATATGGGCATTGAATGTTTGCCCTATATGTATATAATGTGATCCGCCCTGAGTCCCCTTCCAGGTGAGAAAGGCGTAATATAAATACTGTAAATAAATAAATAAAGTATAGATTGAATCTTCCTTATCTGGAATGCTACTGGTGTTTGGGATTTTGGAATATCTGTACATTTTTGCAAATATGTATGTACATGTTATAAACATGGGTCTTTGAAGCCTAAAGAGAAACTTGGACCAATTTGGTGAAGTAGCAAAGCTTTATTATAATACCATCTTGCAAACCTCAGGTGTCTTTGTAAGTAGGTACACACAAGCAAAGTTCAGTTTTTATATCCCCGTTTTCCATATCCATTGGTCCCTCCTTCCATAAAGGGTTACAATCTCCCCATCTGCCTAAACACCTGCATATCAACTTCTTGAAACGAGTTATCAAAATTATAGGCAAGAATGTCGATTGATGAGAGGTTTTATCAAAGTTATAGCAAGATGTATTCTGCACCTGCAAAAGCGACATTTCTTTATCAAAGGTATTGCAAGATCTACAATCAGGTTCATAAACTGAGCACTCTGTTCTGAAATCTAGATAAACATAACACCAGCTGCATGCTGAAAAGGAAGTAGCCTAAGAAGTTTCAACGGAACTACATAGTTTTATCCTTTAAAACTACAAAAATCCTGCTCTTTTTTTTTTAAAGTAACATATTTCAATTCTTCCCTTTAGTTTTACAGAATGGACTGAAAGAAAACTTTGCAGATGTCGAGGTTTCGGTGGTGGACTGCCCTGATCTGACTCAAGAACCTTTTAAATTTCCTGTTAAAGGTAACAAGTGAGACCTCAAAATGTTTTAAAATGTGACATGCTATTCAGGTTGCAGCTGCCTAATCCATGTTCTGCAAGACAGTCAACAGTCTATATTCATGGATTCTGCATCCGTGGAATCTGCCATGTGAAAATATTCTTTAAAAACTAAACTTGCCGTTTTATAGAATGGACCAGATTTTACTATGCCATTATATATACAGTAGAGTCTCACTTATCCAACATAAACGGGCCGGCAGAACGTTTTACAGTAATTACTGTATTTACGAATTTAGCTCCAAAATATCACAATGTATTGAAAAAATCTACTACAAAAATGCGTTGGATAATCCAGAATGTTGGATAAGTGAGTGTTGGATAAGTGAGACTCTACTGTAATTGTATATAATGGAGCTTGAGCATCCATGGACTTTGGTATTCATTGGGGGTTTTGGAGCCAAATCCCAGCAAATTGGGATCAGTGTGTTTCATTTTCCTCCCTTGTCCCTATTTCCCTGTGTGAATTAAATGCCATGCATCCCTCTGCTGCTTTCTTTGTATTAAAAATCCATGACAGTTGTAAAGAGACTTCATTACTTGTGTAAAAAGGAAGACACTTTTCTAAGGGAAACCTATTTCAAAGCGGCAGACCTTCTTTACTGGTATAAGTAATTCACCCAATGATTTTTTTCTTCTAGGAATTTGTGGAAATCCTCGAATTGCAGATGTGGGGGGTGTTCCATACCTTCTGCCACTTGTTCAGAAAGATAAGGTATGTTGACGAAGGTTTTCATGGCTGGAATCACTGGGTTGCTGTGAGTTTACCAGGCTGTATGGCCATGTTCCAGAAGCATTCTCTCCTGATGTTTCACCCACATCTATGGGAGACATCCTCAGAGGTGTGAGGTCTGTTGGAAACTAGGCAAGAGGGGTTTATATATCTGTGGAAAGTCCAGGTTGGGAGAAAGAACTCTTGTCTGTTTAAGGCAAGTGTGAATGCTGCAATTGGCCTCCTTGATTAGCATTGAATAGTCTTGCAGAAGCAGCTAGGCTTTGAATCTACAAGACCATTAAATGTTAATCAAGCTGGCCAGTTGCAACATTCACACTTGCCTCAAACAGACAACCTGGACTTCCCAACCTGGACTTTCCACAGATATATAAACCCCATTTTCCTAGTTTCCAACAGGCCTCACACTTCTGAGGGTGCCTGTTGTAGATGTGGGTGAAATGTCAGAAGAGAATGCTTCTGGAACTTGGCCACACAGTCTGGAAAACTTACAGTAACCCAATAAGGTGAATAGTTGCAATATTTTGATTATACATTGAACTGCTCACAAACCTATGGACAGTTATGCTGTCCTTTAAAAAAACTTTCTCGACAGTTCTTCCTGCCATGGAAGAACTTTTATCTAGTAGTCTTTATCACTACTCCATTTCCCACCCTCCTGAATTGTGGTTTTACACATCAATTAAATGTTCTTCCAATCCTCAAAAGGGGCTTGCGGGGAGGAGACAGCCTTAAATTTACCTCTGAATTGTATATTGGTTAGAGATGGGCTTCTTAACTTTTCAACTAGCAGCACCTTTCCATCTGAGAAATTCCACCTGGACCCAGGTATATAGGTATATAATAAGTTTAAAAATAAAACATTTCTGGTGACAAATCCGCATTTGCAAGGCTTCCAGAACAAGCTTATCTTCCTTTTTTTGATGTACCGCTGAAGCATTTTCTGCAGAGTTCACTGTAAACTAAACACTGCATTCGTATAAATGTCTAAAACAGCCACTTGGTGATGTCCAGAAAACCTTTACTATTTCCAAATTTTTCGGGATCCCAAAAATCAGGATATACGTATATGAATAGAATCATGTATCTATGATTCTGTAATATAAATGAAAACGAACAATGGCAGCAACAAAGTTTGATAAGGGAAATAGGTTCCAGAGTGGTTTCACAGTTTAAACACTAACAAATCCAGAGCTGTTTACCTGCTACATGGTGGCTTTACTATATACAGCCAAGTCCTAGGTGTGTAATGAACTTTTTCTAGCGGAAAAATAAAAATAAATAAATACATCCTTCTTTTATAGGTTTATGACCTGAACACAGTTGCTAAGGAAATACAGCTACCGGGAGCGTTTTTTCTTGGCGCTGGAGCAGTTTCATCCAGAGTGGTTGGAGGCAATGCTGAGGTAGGCAAATATTAACCCTTGAGGTGTGCCATGTTCAAACAATGATAATTATTGAAAGGAGAGTCCTGGATTGAAATTCATGGTCACTCAGACAAGGATCATGTCCAAATGGTTGTTATCTAATACAGTAATATCCCTGGATTAATGGGTAATATGTACCCAAACAGACTGCGGTTACCTGAAACCATGAATGCAAATAATTGTTATGAAATTACCAGGCCCGTGTCTGGTTTAGCCCTAACTCATTCTCACCCTTCTTCCATGTTGTAAAGATAAGAAATGAATACCTATTTATGTTTCCATATAATGAAACCTGGAAGAAATTACTTTTTGGAAATCTCCTTTCTAGAGACATTGCTATATTGACTCAAGTCCTGAGTTTGCAAGAGCTGAGCAGAACTGGATCATTTGGGGGTATCCCATTCATAAGATCAACATAAATTTTGAAGCTGACTCGTCAGCACATAATGTCAGAGTAATTTACGCAGTTGAATGGAGTCAGTGGAACGCAGAACGAAGAGACACCCAGAGACGATGGTAAAACTATATACAAAGTTTTACTGTACAAAACAAACAGACTTGCAGACAAAAACACAGGACTCTCACTCTAGGCAAACAGAACAGAACTGATGCAATCAGTGAAGCATGCACACTTGTGTCTGGACACTCCCCAGTTCCAGCCACACATCAAGGTCATTACAGCTTCTCAGCAATTAACTCTTTCCAGACTATAGTACACTCTGGATGATGCAATATAGGGCCAGGCTGTGGCGCAGGCTGTTGAGCAACCAGCTGCAACAAATCACTCTGACCAAGAGGTCATGAGTTCGAGGCCAGCTCGGAGCCCCGTGTTTGTCTTGTCTTTGTTCTATGTTAAGGCATTGAATGTTTGCCTTATATGTGTAATGTGATCCGCCCTGAGTCTCCTTCGGGGTGAGAAGGACGGAATATAAATACTGTAAATAAATAAATAAAATAAATCAGTATGCAATACTGGCAAGACACAAATTTCATTTAAACACTATCTATACACAAATCCCACATTAACATGTAATATGTCAGTCTGTTGCAGCAAAAGTAATTAATCTTGGTCACATTGGAGCTACATTCCACTCATCTGATGAAATGTGCTAATGTTTATGCAAAATAAAACCAGTTTTTTGACTACAAGTATTGAAGACATAATGACTAGTAATTATGCTAATTGAAGAGTCTAAGAACTGCGCCCCCAAAACTTAGCTTTTCTAAACTCTGTGTAAGTTCGAGCAGAGATGCATTATGCTGCTGCAACCCCATCAATACCTTAACATTAGCTTTAAAATGTCAGCATGAGTATTACTTGCAACGTTAGCTCACCATACTGGACAACGTACTGCCTTCCTTATATTGTGGGACTGCAATTCTCATCAGTCCTGTTTAGGTTAGTTATTGGGCACTGCAGCCCTATAACATCACAGAAACTTGTAGAAGTACTTAAAGATAACCTCGGGATTGCTACAAGGCCTGAATATTTTATGTAGTGCATGTGATTGCTGTTTTTTGTTTTATACTTTTAATGATTTTAATCTATTGTTGTTTGATATATGATGTTTTTTACATGTAAGACATTGAATTTTGCCATTGATTATGTTGAGAACCACTTTGAGACCCCTAAGGCAGCGTTTCTCAACCTGAGGGTCTGGACCCCTGGAGCAGGTTGCGAGGGGGGTCACCAAAAACCAGAAAACAAATAATTCTGATTGTCTTAGGAACCCATTTGGCAGAGAAGGCTGAAGATCTCTCTGCCTGTCATGGGGGTTTTGTGTGGGAAGTTTGGCCCAATTCTATTGTTGGTGTGGTTCAGAATGCTCTTTGATTGTAGGTGAACTATAAATCCCAGCAACTACAACTCCCAAATGTCAGGTTCTATTTTCCCCAAACTCCACTCGTGTTCACATTTGAGCATATTGAGTTTTCGTGCCAAGTTTGGTCCACATCCATCATTGTTTGAACCCACAGTTCTCTCTGGATGTAGGTGAACTACAACTCCAAAACTCAAGGTCAATGCCCATCAAACCCTTCCAATATTTTCTGTTGGTCATGGGAATTATGTGTGCCAAGGTTAGTTCAATTCCATTGTTGGTGATTTCAGACTGCTCTTTGATTGTAGGTGAATTATACATCCCTGCAACTACAATTCCCAGATGACAAAAACAATCCTCCTCAACCCCACCAGTATTCAAATTTGGGCATTTTAGATATTTGTGCCAAATTTGGTCCAGTGAATGAAAATACATCCTGCATACTAGATATTTACAATATGATTCATAACAGTAACAAAATTACAGTTATTATGTAGCAACAAAAATAATTTTATGGTTGGGGGTGGTTGTGGCATTAGGTAGGTTGAGAACCACTGCCCTAAGGGGTGAGAAAAGAGGTATATAAATGCAATAAACAAATAAATTTTCCATTACATCGTTATAAACAAGGTTTGCTAACCATTTCCAAGCTATGGTTAAATGTTACGACCTTTCAGGGGAGCTTCAGCAGAACCCTGGGTTATTATTTTTATATGTTTATAATTTATTTATTTATTTATTTATTTTTCAAACTTATATGCCGCCACTCCCCTAGGGCTCGGAGCGGCTTATGAGTTTATGAGACTTTAACTCCCAAGTGTGATTGGTTGGTTTAGGAATTGTAAAGATGGATGAATAGAAACCATTTATATACATTCCTGGATCTATCTGCCTTGCCTGTTTGTCTCTAGTTGATCCCTATTGTTCAAGCTCAAAGTGGCAAAAGCCCTGCTGTCAATGGAAGTTACCTTGCCAGAATTAACCCTGAAGATGGAGGGTGTCTCCTGGAAAAATACAGCTCCAAATACAAAGACTGCGAATTTGGACTTCTAGCCAACCTATATGCCAGCGAAGGCCTTCCTGGCAAGGTAGGTGGTCAGCTTTAAGATCTGCCACAGCCTTTCTAAGGGCCCTCCCAGACAGGCCGTGTATCCCAGGATCTGATCCCAGGTTTTCTGTTTATCCCAGATTGTCTGGCAGTGCAGGCTCATATAATCGTTTAAAGCAGAAACCTGGGATTAGATCCTAGGATATAGAGCCGGTCTAGAAGGGTCTTGTGTAAGGCATGGTAAGAAGATTGGTGTGTTGTTTGTTGAAGGAACACTGTGGTGTATGAGACTGACGGATTGTCTCCAGATGTCTTTTGAAGTGAAGATCCATGACTTAGAGAGAGGCTGATACAGTAGAGTCTCACTTATCCAACATAAACGGGCCGGAGAACGTTGGATACGCGAATATGTTGGATAATAAGGAAGGATTAAGGAAAAGCCTATTAAACGTCAAATTACATTATGATTTTAAAAATTAAGCACCAAAAATCATGTTTTACAACAAATTTGACAGAAAAAGTAGTTCAATATGCAGCAGTGCTATGTAGTAATTACTGTATTTACGAATTTAGCACCAAAATATCACGATATATTGAAAACATTGACTACAAAAATGCGTTGGATAATCCAGAATGTTGGATAAGTGAGTGTTGGATAAGTGAGACTCTACTGTACTTATGAAATCCACCAGCCATCACCCCATTGATATGCAAGAGACAGGTCCCATCTGTGTAGACTCATATCGTCCAGTTCAAAGCAGATAATCTGGATTCAGAAACTGAATTATATATCAAGGTAAATCCAGCCAACACCTTCAATAATGTTGCAAGGAACTATGAGGCAACGAGTGGGAAAACAGAGAATCTTATAATGCAGGTGGCTATTTCGTGATTCTTTTCTGTTGAAGTGAGGAGAATCCTGTAATACAAAGATAATAATGAAAACTTTGGAAGTGAAAGCCATATAAGGAGTGTCTAGGGGCTCCGTTTGTTCATCTTGGGGAAGATAAGATTGAGAGATGATATCTCAATCATGTTTAAAGTATAGGAAAAGATTGTCATGTAGGATGTGAAGCTTGTCATGTCATGTAGCTTGTTTTCTGCTTTTCTAGGGATTAGGATATAAATCAGTAGTTTTGAATTAGAAGGAAAGATTCTGCCTAAGCACTAGGAAGACCTTCCTGGTGGTAAATGTCCAGTAGATGGTCCTTGCAGGATTCTCCATTTCTACAGTCTGTTACATAACACTAATCCTCTATCCCAGTGGTTCTCAACCTGTGGGTCCCCAGGAGTTTTGGCCTACAAGTCCCAGAAATCCCAGCCAGTTTACCAACTGTTAGGATTTCTGGGAGTTGAAGGCCTAAACATCTGGGGACCCACAGATTGAGAACCACTGCTCTATCCCAATTACAATGGATAGTATTTCAGTAGGGTTTCCAGAGTGAAAACTGGAATGGCTCCTGTACCTTAGGCTCTCTAGGGGTTTTGGACTTCAACTCCCACAATTCCTAAAAACCAGTATGCTTTTAGGAATTGTGGAAGTTGAAGTCCAAAGCACTGGAAGACTGAAGTTTGCCCGTGCCTGTTATAGTTACACTTGAGTACTCTTATAATGGTTTGTGCATAGCACTGTCTATTAAAGGAAGAAGAGTAATGTTTTGAAAAATATGAACCAATAGTTAGGGGAAAACTGACAGTATTCTACAAATACCTTTTTTTTCACATTTTCTCTCCCAAAAAAGGTGATTAAAGTGAAAGCAAATAGAAGAACCGGGGACCAGAACTTCATATCGTGCATCAGAAAAACCTTAGAGAAATGTTACGGTGACAAACCAGTTGGAATGGGAGGAACATTTGTGATCCAGAAGGGAAAAGCCAAATTTCACGTTATGGTAAGTCAAGGTTGGATATGGTTATTAATTTCTAACCTGTTCACTGTTCAAAAGTGTATTTTGGAAATAGGGAGCTGTATCAACTTGCCAGTCTTTTTCTTATCAATTAATCAGAATGCTGTACCTATTCTTCCATGTCTGTGGTATCAGCCCAGAACACTATGCTGTCTAAGGAAAGTGTCAAGCCCCTAATCCCACTCAAATCAAGGAGCATGGAACCCCAATCCAGCTGCATTTTTTTGGCACTAGTGGCAGAAAACACACATTTACCTCTTGCTGAAATTGAGAATAAAAATACGAAGTGATCTTGTATGATAACCAAAATGTGCTATCTAAAAGGCTGGCTCTTCAAATTTAGTTTTATCATTTTTCATTTAATTTCTTGGTGAATGGAATCCGTGTAAATTCTATTTATGTAGTTGCCCACTGTTTCCGTCCATCCTTTAAGGACCAATATTTTTGGAGGCATGGTTAGCTCATGTTAGGGAGTGAATGGGTCATTTTGGAAAAATATGACAGACCATGCCAATGATTGAAGTTAGGTCAATGATCAATAAGTCCGAAGTCTTGTGATTGTCTTTCCACCATGGCCCCTTCCACACAGCGGAATAAAATTCCACATTATCTGCTTTTAACTGGAATATGTATGTGGCAGTGTGAACTCAGATAACCCAGTTCAAAGTAGATATTGTGGGATTTTCTGCCTTGTTATTATGAGTTATATGACTGTGTGAAAATACCCTAAGAATTTGATTGATTGTGGGTTGGTGGCTTACTATGTTAACGTTTGCTCAAGTTTTCCTGCTTTTTTCCTGTACTCACCTGTAGCAACAATTTCATTACAGCCTTCTGAGTTCTCTGAATGTCCTTTGAAAACAGATGCAGAAGTGAACAACTGGCTCAAGTTTTTTGAAATGAAGGCTCCGCTGATTTGCCAGCCAGTATTAGTTTCTACTGATCCAGTAAGTCAGTTGTATTTGCATGGTGTAGGGATCCCTTTGGTCTTCTTTGTCATGTGCAAAACTCTTAAATGCTTTCTCAGATTACATATATAATTGCATACACATAATTTCTTGTTACTCAGTGGATTTGAGTCCAATTCATATATGCCAGATCTGTTTCGGAATCTCATGTCAGGCATATCTTAACTCATAAGTACAAATTAAGAAACTTATTTCTCTTTATAGGAGGCACGGGTAAACTTCAGCCCTCCAGGTGTTTTGGATTTCAAAACCTCAGCCTTCTGGTACCCTGTTTCCCCTAAAATAAGACATCCCCAGAAAATAAGACCTAGTAGAGGTTTTGCTGAATTGCTAAATATAAAGCCTCCCCCAAAAGTAAGACCTAGCAAAGTTTTTGTTTGGAAGCATGCCCGCCGAACAGAACACCAGAGCATGCAGGATTGATAAATATACCATAGAGTGTTGTACATGGAAATAATGGTAGTAACAAGAAATTCTTGATAGGATTCACAGTTTGTCTGGTTATGCTGCTTTGTGATGACAACTACTGTGCAGTATACAATAAATGTTCATTTTTTTGTTCAACAATAAATGTGAATTCTTCATGGAAAAATAAGACATCCCCTGAAAATAAGACTTAGAGCATCTTTGGGAACAAAAATTAATATAAGACACTGTCTTATTTTCGGGGAAACACGGTAGGCTGTTAGGAATTGTGGGAGTTGAAGTTCAAAACACCTGGAGGGCCAAAGTTTGCCCAGGCCTGTTTTACAGGAATCTGTAAGTGGTTATCCAAGTATGAAACAGGTTACATTAATTATATGCAGCCATTTTCATAAGGAATTTCTTTAATGTTTTGCTATAGTTATGTGTCTATTTTATATTCCTATTTATCATTAACATGACACTCATTTTAAGGAATCTGTCATGCCACATGTGAAATAGCTGTTTGCAGAGACCATTCCAAAAGATGTCTTTCAAACCTGAGAGTGCTTGCATGCTATGTAGCATAGGAACTATAGTAGAAGTAGAGCTGTTACATGACGCAGATTGTGAGTTGTGAGTTAATGATTTCATTGCTAGAAGAGCTTGAGGGAATTCACTTGCCCAAATAACTTTGTATTCTTCATTGAAGAGTGCCATTAAACAGCAGCAAAATGCTGGCATTCAGTAGCCTTGTTTGCAGACTTCTTGGCCTCTGTTTATTGTGTTGTTGCTGTTTATTTCTCAGGGGGTTGACCTGCGCCTGGAGCATACCCACGGCTTCAGCCACCATGGAGAAGGTGGACACTACCATGAGGATACAACTCCAGAGACTGTTGAGTATCTAGGGTATTTCGTGCCGGCTGAGTTTCTCTTCCGAATCGACCGACCTAAACATACACATCTGGTTGGCCGGGATTAAACTTGATACAAGATCTAACAGGAAGCAACTTTTATTGAAAAAGGCCAAACCGAATCACTGAAATCTGCCTTTTGCTGAAGCCAGTGACATTGAATCATCACAGAAAAATAGCACTTACTTTACTTATACTTTACAAGAGACACAATAATTGAAAATAAAATGAAATTTAAATCTGATGGCAAAGGACACTAGCAGTCAAATTATTGCATTTCTACAAATTTGTGGGGTTTCAGCCGCCTTCTTTCGTTGCCAACTACTTTTCTGTGTATTTCTAGAAATGTGGAACTAAGACAGATTGTACTCAACGGGTCTCATGTCTGAATAGACGTGCTTTGTTTTGTGTTGGGCAAAAAAGATCTTTCTTGTTATTATTAGGGCATCTCAAATGTGCATTGATTGCATACAAAATTCCTTGGGGAGCATATCTAAACTTTAAATACTTTTTCCTTCTCAAAACATTTCCCCTATGTGTTGTCGAAGGCTTTCATGGCCGGAATCACTGGGTTGCTGTGAGTTTTCTGGGCTGTATGGCCACATTCCAGAAGCATTCTCTTCTGATGGCAGGTTCTCTCAGAAGTTGCCTGCCATAGATGTGGGCAAAATATTAGGAGAGAATGCTTCTGGAATGTCACCATACAGCCCAGAAAACTTGCAGCAACCCATTCTCTCTCTGTTCGTCTGAAATTTGGCAGACTTTAGATTTAGATAAAGTTTAGAAGGACAACTTTTGCTTTACATTTAATTAAACCTGTGTAAGAAAGAAAGAGACAAATAGACTACTAAAGGGATCATAGACTAATGTGTTTCAGCCTATTATCTGATGTATGGGACTGGATTTTATGCTTGTATCATGAACGTAAACATATCCTGAGCATTATAATACCTGTCATTCTAGCATCTGTATTGGAAATGTCTCAGGGAGATATGAGATAAGAGTAACAGGAAGCAGTGCAAAGATTTTATTGAAAAAATGTGATATTTCAGCTTTATAGTTCAATGAGAACAACAAAAATAATGTAGCAGGAAGGAAATTGCTCACACCGACCTATCATAGCAATGTTAATTTGCAAGACAATTTGCAAGGCTGAATAGGTCTTCCCTCCTCTTTGGAGAGAAAAAAAGGAGGTATCAGTTTTGTGACTTAAAATGACAGCTTATTTCACATCTGGGCTGGTGGGGTACTTATTAGAAGTACTGTAGCTATATGGAAGTAATTAAAAATTTATTCTGCATAGATTTCCAATGTGTGCTGGAACACCTTATGGCAGCCTTCCTTCACTTGGTGTCTTTCATATGTTTTGGATTACTACTGCCACCACCATGGGCAGCCTTTAGAACTTGGTTGGTCATTGCGCAGCCCTTTAGAGGCGTTTGGATGGCAATTCCCAGCATCCTGATCCAGCACAGCTAGAAAGAGGAGTGATGGGAGTTGCTATCTGAAATCATGTACAATTCCTTGTGTTGTCAAAGGCTTTAATGGCCAGAATCACTGGGTTGCGGTGAGTTTTCTGGGCTGTATGGCCATGTTCCAGAAACATTTTCTCTTGATGTTTCACCCACATCTATGGCAGGCGTCCTCAGAAGTTGTGTACAATTCTTGCCCCATCAGAAAATGGGTTAAGGCAAGGAAGCTCAGTTTGACTGTCATTCTACTATTCTGAATTATTTTTAATATATATATAAATTTACTGTCTTGATACTTGCTGAGATTCAGAAGCTGAAAAGTACAATTTCGATACTATAAATGTCGAGCTGAATTTTGATACTCCAAATAAAACTGATTAATTGTATTTGGTTTGTGGTAGTTCTTACAGACTCTTTCCATATTTCCTGTCCAAGTTTGGAAATGAACTTTGGTTCAGTGAGCAAAATTATATTATTATTATTATTATTTTATTATGACACAGCAAACAAGATAAATATGCTGGATTTCATATCACAAAATCACAAGTCGAACACTTTCCAAGTGTCTAGGACTGTGTGATGTATTTTCGGATGATGCGTGCAGATCCCAGTAGGGTGGCCTTTTGCAGTTGGCAGATCGTGATTTTGTCAATGTCTATTGTTTCCAAATGCCGGCTGAGATCTTTTGGCACGGCACCCAATTCACTGATCACCACCGGGACCACCTGCACTGGTTTCTGCCAGAGTCTTTGAAGTTCAATCTTGAGGTCCTGATAGCGGCTGAGTTTTTCCTGTTGTTTTTTGTCAATGCGACTGTCACCTGGGATGGCAACATCAATGATCCAAACCTTTTTCTTTTCCACAACTGTGATGTCTGGTGTGTTGTGTTCCAGAACTTTGTCAGTCTGGATTCGGAAGTCCCACAGTATCTTTGCATGCTCATTTTCCAATACTTTTGCAGGTTTGTAAGTAAAGGTGAAGGTTTTCTCCTGACATTAAGTCCAGTCGTGTCCGACTCTGGAGGTTGATGCTCATCTCCATTTCTAAGCCGAAGAGCCAGTGTTGTCCGTAGGCACCTCCAAGGTCATGTGGCCGGCATGACTGCATGGAGCACCGTTACCTTCCCACCGGAGCAGTACCTATTGATCTACATACATTTGCATGCTTTAAAACTGCTAGATTGGCAGAAGTTGGGGCTAGTAGTGGGAGCTCACTCCACTCCCCGGATTCGAACCAGCGACCTTTCGGTCAGTAAGTTCAGCAGCTCAGAGGTTTAACCCGCTGCACTACCGGAGGCTACATATTCATTTATACTCTGCTTTATCTCTCCGGGAGCAGACTCAAAGTGGCTTAGCATATAAGCATTAGCATACAATTTAAAATACACAAAGATGCAAACATTAAAACAGAATTAAACATAAACAGTATTAAAAATTAATACAGCAGAGTCTCACTTATCCAACATTCGCTTATCCAACATTCTGGATTATCCAATGCAGTCAGCTTCCTGCTGAGCTTGTCTGAACTTGTTACGGATTTAATTTTTGACAGTGTTGTTACTGTAAGTTCATTTTATGCAATTCTATCTTTATTTGTAGCCAATTTGTTAGTAGCCAATGTTTTTGTAGTCAATGTTTTCAGTACATTGTGATGTTTTTGTGCTAAATTCGTAAATACAGTAAATTACTCCATAATGTTACCTTGTATTGAACTGCTTTTTCTGTCGATTTGTTGTAAAACATGATATTTTGGTGCTTCATTTGTAAAACCATAACATAATTTGACATTTAATAGGCTTTTCCTTAATCCCTCCCTATTATCCAACATTTTTGTTTATCCAACATTCTGCCAGCCCAATTATGTTGGATAAGTGAGACTCTATTGTAGTTTAAAACCATTAAAACATGTTCAAAGATATCACTGCCTGTACCAAGGGTGGGAACTACCGTATTGTAAGACGCACGCTAATTTTAGTACAGTAGAGTCTCACTTATCCAACACTCACTTATCCAACGTTCTGGATTATCCAACGCATTTTTGTAGTCAATGTCTTCAATATATCGTGATATTTTGGTGCTAAATTCGTAAATACAGTAATTACTACATAGCATTACTGCGTATTGAACTACTTTTTCTGTCAAATTTGTTGTATAACATGTTTTGGTGCTTAATTTGTAAAATCATAACCTAATTTGATGTTTAATAGGCTTTTCCTTAATCTCTCCTTACTATCCAACATATTCACTTATCCAACGTTCTGCCGGCCCGTTTATGTTGGATAAGTGAGACTCTACTGTACCACCATCACCACCAATATATATATATATATATATATATATATATATATATATATACACACACACACACACACACACACACACACATACACATACAGTAGAGTCTCGCTTATCCAACATTCGCTTATCCAATGTTCTGGATTATCCAACGCAGTTTGCCTTTTAGTAGTCAATTTTTTTGCAGTCAATTTTCCAATACATTGTGAAGATTTGGTGCTAAATTCGTAAATACAGAAATTACTACATACTGTAGTAATTACTGTGTATTGAACTGCTTTTTCTGTCCATTTGTTGCAAGATATGTTTTGGTGCTTAATTTGTAAAATCAACATAATTTGATGTTTAATAGGTTTTTCATTAATTCCTCCTTATTATCCAACATTTTTGCTTATCCAACGTTCTGCCGGCCCATTTATGTTGGATAAGAGAGACTCACACCATTTTTAGAAATATTTACATAAGAAAAAAAAATCTTATAATGGGAGAAATACAGCAAGTGGTCCTCCATCTCATTTAAATGACTCTAATAACCATTGAGTTGATCTATAGAATTTATGCAGTTTGACCCCTCTTTAACTGCTATGACTCAGTGCTATGAAATGGCAGAAGTTTTAGTTTTACAAGATCATCAGCCTTCTTTGGCCCCCATTTACACAGCAACAAGCAGGAGACTCTCAGCAGAGAACTAGCAAGAGTTTCTCAAATACAGTAGAGTCTCACTTATCCAACATTCTGGATTATCCAACACATTTTTGTAGTCAATGTTTTCAATACATCATGATATTTTGGTACTAAATTCGTAAATACAGTAATTACTACATAGCATTACTGCGTATTGAACTACATTTTCTGTCAAATTTCTTGTTAAACATCATGTTTTGGTGTTTAATTTGTAAAATCATAGCCTAATTTGATGTGTAATAGGCTTTTTCTTAATCCTCCTTATTATCCAACATATTCACTTATCCAACGTTCTGCCGGCCCGTTTATGTTGGATAAGTGAGACTCTACTGTACCAGTCTTCAAAGCGTTTTGGACTTCAGCTCCCAGAATCCCTGTTCATTGACTACAGCAGCTGAGGTTTTTGGGAATTGAAGTCCAACACCCCCCCCCCCCAAGATAGGACTTGAATCCCTGCGGCATTTCCGAGTCCCGAGCAATTCCGAAAAGACCCGAAGGCAGGCTAGAACTGATTGGCTGGCGTGAAGTGACGTCAGCCCCTTCTTGACTGTGGAGCCCGTGTGGACGCCGTAGTTCTTTACTGCGCATGCTCAGCGTGGCCTACCTGAGGAACAGAGTCGCTGAGGAGAAGAGCCGGCAGGAAAGATGTCGGGGGTTCAGGCGGTTCGGATCAGTATCGAGTCGGCGTGCGAGAAGCATGTTCAGGAGGTGGGCCTGGACGGGAGCGAGACCTACCTGCAGCCGCTGTCCATGTCGCAGAACCTGGCCCGCCTGGCCCAGCGCATCGACTTCAGCCAAGGCAGCTCCGGCTCCGAGGAGGACGAGCCCAACCGAGACTGGGCCGCAGGAGGGGAGGAGGAGGAGGAAGAGGAAGGTGAGGAATGCATAAGGCACCGCTTGCACCTTGTAAATCATCGTAGCATTATTATTACTATTATTACTATTAGGGATGGAGATGATGATAATAACAATTATTAAATGGCAAAACACTAGGTTTGTATATCATCATAGTACAGTAGAGTCTCACTTATCCAAGCTAAACGGGCCGGCAGAACCTTGGATAAGCAAATATTTTGGATAATAAGGAGGGATTAAGGAAAACCCTATTAAACATCAAATTAGGTTATGATTTTACAAATTAAGCACCAAAACATATTGTTATACAACAAATTGACAGAAAAAGCAGTTCAATACACAGTAATGTTATGCTGTAATTACTGTATTTACGAATTTAGCACCAAAATATCACGATATATTGGAAACACTGACTACAAAAATGCCTTGGATAATCCAGAACCTTAGATAAGCGAGTCTTGGATAAGTGAGACTCTACTCTATTATTATTATTACTATTACTAGCTTGGGTACCCAGCGTTGCCTGGGTTATTTGAAAAAGACAGTTTTTTTCGATTGTTCAAAATGCATAAGGTTGTGGGTGAACTACAATTCACATCATGCCAGGTTAACCCCCTAAAACTTCCATCAGTGGTTAAAGTTTGTCATGTTGGGCAAGTTTGCTCTCTAGATGCATCATTGGTGGGGTTCAGTGTGCTCTCTGGCTGCAGGGTAAACTACAGCTCCCACCATGATGGATTAGCCCCCCCCCTCCCCCCCAATTCCCTCCAGTAGGTTCAATTGATCATGGGGGTTCTGTGTACCAAGTTTGGTCAATAAATCCCAGTACCTGCAACTCCCAAACGTGAAGGGCAGTTCCCCCCAAATCCCTCCAGTAGTTGGTCATGGGGATTCTGTATGCCAAATGTGGTCCAGGTCCATTGTTGGTGGGGGTCACAGTGCTGTGTCTTGATGCAGGGTGAACTACAACTTCCATCATGTTGAGTCAGTCCCCCAAACCCCTCCAGTATGTTTAGTTCTTCAGTTGCTGATCAATTCCGCTCTGTTTGCTGTGTGCCATAGGAAAGGTTAGGAAAGGGTTAAGGGAGAGGCAGTGGGCAGGGTCATGCAAATTCCACAGCAATTGAGAGAATAAGGAACACTGGGAAGTGTTTTGGTGGAGTAAAAACAGAAAATCTAGGATGAAATTGTCCCTGAATGAAAGCCTTCACTTGGGTTGTGGACAGGATGGTGTTTATGGAGGACATTGGCAGGGCTCTTGGACATGTTCATTGTGTCCACTATAACCTGCAGTGTTCCTTGGAAGGAGGGCCATTGGTGGCTCCTCAGGCTCCTCAGCACTGGGAGTTATAGCTTTTTGTGGAGGCAGGAGCCTGTCTGTGTAAATGGACACCCATGCCATATACACGTATACAGATTTTCATTTTTATTATGTGTATAGATTAGGGATGGAGATTTATTTATTTTGTATCAAAAGCATTGCGTAAATTAGTATAAAACTGATAAAAATAGAAGGAGCACAAGCAGTTAAATATTTTCTGACTAAAAATGGGCAACATCGACCACATTGTCTCAAACAATTCTTCATCTGTATGTGAGCCAGGACATTGTGGGCAAGCATACAGATGCGGAGTTGTCTGTTCTGTTCCACAGTCGCACAAGGTGGAGGATTCTTTTAGGTAGTGCCATTTTGCCAGGTTTTGCTAGCCCCTGTTGGCGCAGTGGATTAAAGCGCTGAGCTACTGAACATGCTGACCAAAAGGTCAGCGGTTCGAATCCAGGGAGCAGGGCGATCTCCCGCTGTTAGCCCCAGCTTCTGCCAACCTATCAGTTCAAAAACATACAAATGTGAGTAGCTCGATAGGTACTGCTCCAACGGGAAGGTAAAGACGCTCCATGCCTTTGGAGGTGTCTACGAATAACGCCGGTTCTTCGGCTTAGAAATGGAGATGAGCACCAACCCTCAGAGTCGGACATGAATAGACAGGGGAAAACCTTTACCTTTACCCTTATTTTGCCAGGTTGTTTTTTGATCTGCCCACTCCACTTCTGACTCTGTTCAGGGACTTACACATTGCCCATTCTTGGTTTGCTCCTGGAGGCAGACCCTCGTGGGGGGCCATCCAATTGGGATTTCCTGGTTTAGCTGCCCAGAGGGATACTCTTGCTATTGCTGGAGAAACGTTAAGAGGAGTGGTGATTCTCATGAAGCTTTTCCTTGATTTGAGTCTACTGGGGTGGAGGCTGATAGCCATGCAGTGAAATATAAACTAAATCATTAACACTCAGCCAAGGACCACCAGTATAAAAGGCTGCTGTACCCATGTCCTGTTTGTAGGCTTCCCAGAGACATTTCAGAGAAATCCTGGGCTCAGTGTTCCTTTTGTTTGAGTCCACAAGGTTTTTCTAGCATTTTTAAAGTGCCTCCCTCATTGTTGTCTCCCATGTATGTCGTGTATCTGGAAGATCTCTGCAACTGCATTTTATAAAGAGAAATATGTAGTAAGGGGCAAGTTTTGTTCCAAGAATTATTGACTGCTATTTTCAATTTTTTTTTCTTTTTTGATATTGAAGCGTTTCCAGCAAAATTGAGTTCTGCAAGTAAAGGAAAAGCTGAGAAGTAGATATACATATATCTATAGCATATGACAGCCTATTCGTTCTTGTGGCTGAACCTGTTGAAAGAAAATGGTTCTCCCAGTAATCCCATAATTTAATCTTCCAATTTTCTTCTTAATGTTCTCTAGGTTTGGTGAAATTTCAACCTTCCCTCTGGCCTTGGGATTCAGTGAGGAATAATTTAAGGAGTGCTTTGACAGAGATGTGTGTTCTCTATGATGTTCTTACCATCGTCAAAGACAAAAAATTCATGACTCTGGATCCAGTTATTCAAGAGCCTATTTCACAAAAGCAGGTACCATGCAGTTGTTTCACATATTCTCTTCAAGGACAGCTGTTGTTAGTAGTTTAACTATCTCCATTTGCTTTGGTTACTGTGTGAACAATCTCAGCTTGATAGGTGCGTTAACTGAAAGCATTTTCTTAAAAAGCATGTTTTGGTGCCTCATTTGAAAATGTTGTCAGTATAAAATGAAGATGATTGAAGTGAAATAATTAACAATGGGGAAAATCATAGTAAATGTTAATAATGACTAAGCATTGGCTATATTTATACACTAGATTCTGGAGAATTCTGAGTTCATGTGTGTTAAGTTTCTGCTAGTACATGAGGTATGTTTGCTGCTATTACTGCTAAAGAAAAGCACATAAACTAGAAATCAACATTACAGTATGTCACCCAACTACAGAATCATGATTTTCTGGTCCCATTATAAGCCAGGATATAAGCCACAGAATTTTCATTGTTTATGAATCTTGGCTTGTAAAATTACATCTTGTAGGATCCATTTTGCAAAAGACACACAAAGAACAATATTTCTTGTTTGTCAGGTTTTTCCAAAAAAAGCAGGAAGATTGTGAGAGGAATGAATGGGTTTGGTGCAATAGCAAACTATTCATCCACTGTTAGCTATGATTTCCCAGAATTTTGGCTTATTATTGTGAATCAAAGCATAAAAAATAAAATCCAATTTCAATGCTTCAATAACTGTGCATGAAATCCAATATCTGCATTAACTTGCAGCAAGAAAGCTTTTCTTGTTATATTTTGGAGATTTTATTTGGCTTCTGTATATATACCTTACCTACCTATATGCCAGTATGAATGAAAGCATAACACAATTAGAATCCAATTTAAAACTACGCCAAAAACTGAATAAACTACCCAGCCTGTTAGAATGTCCTCAGCAAGCAGAACCAATAGCTAAAGGCTCATCTGAATAGGAAAATCTCTTCCTGTTAGTAGAAAGATACCTCCTTTGGGAGATAGGGTGGTCATAAATAAAGTATTATTATTATTATTATTATTATTATTATTATTATTATTATTATCATCACATGAAGGAAGTTAATTCAGCCTTCCTTGCTAGGGAGTTCCAGAGCCTGAAAAATGGTTAGATCATGATTGATTTATTCTACTGGTGTAATTATGTCCCATTGGCCACATGCAGTCTGTATCTGTCTTTAATTTTTAGCAAGAAAGGTTTACTCATTATGTTTTAGGAATCTTTTGATCATTAGCTGTAATAGTTTGCTTTCTTTTTGAGTTTTTAAAATAGTGTAGGGAAACATGATCACATTGGGATTGATTACAGTTCTGAATTGTTTGTTCATTTACAGAATCCTCAGGTTTTACAGTTGATTTCCAAGAAGAAATCATTGGCTGGAGCAGCTCAAATTCTACTGAAAGGAGCAGAGAGGTTGTCTAAATCAGTGGCAGAAAGTCAGGAGAACAAGCGGCAAAGAGACTTCAATTCTGAATTGTTACGACTGAGGCAGCACTGGAAGCTAAGGAAAGTGGGAGACAAAATCCTTGGTGACTTGAGCTACAGGAGTGCAGGTAAGCAAAGAAATTTACATTTCCTGAATGTTATACGATATCACTGAACCCACATTTTCCTGGAATATTTAGGTCTTGTCTTTCATGAAATAATATAACAAGCGCAGAGAGAAAGAGAAAACAAATGAGTACCTCCACCACTTTATTTCAGCACCATTGAACAGCACCTGACTATTTACTGAAGCCTTTAAGGATATAATTGATTTCCTTCAAAATGTTAATGCAGGGGATACCAAAAACATGACGAGTACTAACATCTCTAATATTTTGGAATGTTGTAATGTACACTGTATGGTTTAGTTGTCTTTAACAGACTGATCTTGCAACCTTTTGCTTCTCAGGGTCTCTGTTTCCTCATCATGGTACGTTTGAAGTAATAAAAAATACAGACATAGATTTGGATAAAAAGATTCCTGAAGATTATTGTCCGTTGGATGTTCAGATCCCCAGTGATTTAGAGGGAACAGCCTATATCAAGGTTAGTCCACATTATATTTTGTGAATTTTATTCATGTTCACAGAATAGAAAGCAAGCCAGTCTTCTTTCTTCTTCTTTAAAATCTAGGTATCTATTCAGAAACAAGCACCAGATATAGGGGATCTTGGTACAGTAAATCTTTTTAGAAGGCATCTTCCAAAGTCAAAACCAGGTATGGTAATACTGTTATATTCATTTACTTTTAAGTCTCAGAGGCGTGTAATTATGAATATAAGGTGCTCTCCTGATGCTTTACCTCTCATAGGAGTCATGAATTTAAAATCAGGTCAGGAATTGTTGAATTTTAGTTCAAGCTGGAATTGTATATTTGCATGCCTGCAGTGTGCCATGTGAATAGATGAGGGAAAAACAGAAACTTTCCCATAGTGACCCTCCAGATACTTTGAGCTACAGCTCCTATAATTCCTCACCATTTTCTATGCTGAATGGGGCCAGTTGTAGTATCTGCAGGGCCAAAAGTTACCCATTTTGTTTTGTAGAACAAACCTGCAGTATAATTTCCTTATTCCCACTTAATGTTAAGTTGCTTTCAGTAGAACCCTATGTTATAAAGGCAAGACTGGCACAGAATGCAATCCATGCTATTTTTAACCACAGATCAGATGCAAGTACAGTAGAGTCTTGCTTATCCAACATAAACGGAGTGGCAGAACGTTAGATAAGCAAAAATGTTGGATGATAAGGAGGGATTAAGGAAAAGCCTATTAAACATCAAATTACATTATGATTTTACAAATTAAGCACTGAAACATCATGTTTAACAACAAATTTGACAGAAAAGGCAGTTCAATACATGGTAATGTTATGTAGTAATTACTGTATTTATGAATTTAGCACCAAAACATTGCAATGTATTGAAAACATTGACTACTAAAATATTGACTACTAAAAGGCAGACTGCGTTGGATAATACAGAACATTGGATAAGCAAAGGTTGGATAAGCTAGACTCTGCTGTATTGGGAAATATGCACTGCTTCCTCCCTCAGTTCATTTTGGTGAGGCAGTTAGTTATGTCAGATGTAAACCATAATTAGGTTACCTATAGGTGAACATGTTAGCTGGGAGATTCTGGGAGTTGCAGTAGATTGCAATAGGCTTTCCAAACTCTACAAATATCTATACTCAAGGATATGTGTTTATTTCTCCCCTTCTCAGTACTGCATTCTCATTGTTTAGGATTGTCTAAAACCTGAACTGTCTTTAAAAGATTCAGAATGTTCACACATCTTGTCGGCCTTTTCCTTTTGGCCTGTTTCATAATGCATTGGACCTCTGGATCATTATTGCAATTTTAAAAATCTGATTTCTAGTTATTGATCATAATTATTATTTTATATCTTGTTTAGGGGCTCTGCATTGGCAGACAAAACTGGAGACGGCACAGAATGTCTTGTTGTGTAAGGAAATCTTTGCCCAACTGTCTCGAGAAGCTGTGCAAATTAAATCTCAAATTCCTCACATAGTCGTGAAGAACCAAATAATTTCCCAGCCATTCCCAGGTAATAATCGCAAGGGAGTTGAGTTAAAGTAAAACCAGGGATCTGGCAACCTGTTTCTTTGAAGAAAGAGAGAAGACACATCAGATATACTCTGGAAATATACACAGTAATTTACTCAGAAACCTCCAAATTCCTCTAGCTCAGTGGTTCTCAACCTGTGGGTCCCCAGATGTTTTGGCTTTCAACTCCCATAAATCCTAACAGCTGGTAAACTGGCTGGGATTTCTGGGAGTTGTAGGCCCACAGGTTGAGAACCACTGGTCTAGTTGTTTTGACTGGCAGTTTTGGGAAGTTGTGACACAGGAAAGGAAGCTTTGCAAGACCTGATATTCTATCTAGATCCAATGAATCAATGAGAATTTGGTCAATACCTAATAATTTCCATCAATTCAAAGAAGTAACCATATTTCTTGCAGCATAAAAAGATGAAGCGGGGGGATGTAGCAACACACACATAATAATAATAATAATAATAATAATAAGAAGAAGAAGAAGAAGAAGGGAAAAATCATTGAAAGCGAGGGCATAAATATGTCTAATGGCCAAACAATAAAGTGTCACCAGCCAGAGGCCTATAAATATCTGGGCATATTACAGCTGGACAACATCAAGCATGAACATGTGAAGACTGTGGTCAATAAAGAATACACACAAAGGGTCAGAAAAATTCTCAAAAGCAAGCTCAATGGAGGCAACACCATCAAGGCCATAAACACCTGGGCCATACCTGTCATAAGATATACTGCTGGCATCATAAACTGGACACAGATGGAACTGGACAATTTGGACAGAAAAACAAGAAAACTCATGACCATTCATCATTCACTGCACCCTCGCAGTGATGTTGACCGGCTATATCTGCCTAGAAGATCAGGGGGCAGAGGACTCTTACAAGTAAAACAAGCAGTCAAAGAAGAAGAACATGCCCTGGCAGAATATGTAAAGCAAAGTGAAGAACCTGCTTTGATTGAAGTCAAAAATCAGAAACTCCTCAAAGCACAGCAGACAAAAACCAGTACAAGAAAGCCACACTACAAACTAGAGCTGACAGCTGGCACAACAAAACATTGCATGGGAAGTTCCTTGACAAAATTGAAGGAAAAGCTGATAAGGAGAAGACCTGGCTGTGGCTCACAAATGGGACCCTGAAGAAGGAGACAGAAGGCCTGATCCTTGCAGCCCAGGAGCAAGCCATCAGAACAAATGCAATTAAGGCCAAGATCGAAAAATCAGCTGTTGACCCAAAATGCAGACTGTGCAAGGAAGCTGACGAAACCATTTATCATATCCTCAGCTGCTGTAAGAAAATTGCACAGACAGACTACAAACAGAGGCACAACTATGTGGCCCAAATGATTCATTGGAACTTATGCCTCAAGTACCACCTCCGAGCAGCAAAGAACTGGTGGGATCACAAACCTGCAAAAGTATTGGAAAATGAGCACGCAAAGGGACTATGGGACTTCCGAATCCAGACTGACAAAGTTCTGGAACACAACACACCAGACATCACAGTTGTGGAAAAGAAAAAGGTTTGGATCATTGATGTCGCCATCCCAGGTGACAGTCGCATTGACGAAAAACAACAGGAAAAACTCAGCCGCTATCAGGACCTCAAGATTGAACTTCAAAGACTGGCAGAAATCAGTACAGGTGGTCCCGGTGGTGATGGGCACATTGGGTGCCGTGCCAAAAGATCTCAGCCGGCATTTGGAAACAATAGACATTGACAAAATTACGATCTGCCAACTGCAAAAGGCCACCCTGCTGGGATCTGCGCGCATCATCCGAAAATACATCACACAGTCCTAGACACTTGGGAAGTGTTCGACTTGTGATTTTGTGATATGAAATCCAGCATATCTATCTTGTTTGCTGTGTCATAATAAAATAATAATAATAATACTTTTATTTTTATATCCCACTGTCATCTCCCCCAGGGAGACTCGGGGCGGCTCACATAGGGAACAAGCCTAATGTCACATATAATAAACAGTCAAACATTAAAACCAATATAAACAATAAAACCATATAACAGGATAAAACAGCATATCAGAACAATGAGTCTGAGCATAGTGCAATATATATAGAGGCAAAAATTATACAGGCTCAACGTAAGGCTCAGGATAAAATATAGGGCAATCAGGAAGACGGTAATCTCATTTAAAAATAAAAAATAAAGATTAACTATTTTTTATTTAAGTATGAATTTTCATGTATGTAAGCCTACTAATATTAATATTTGTTTTCATAGAGTAATATTTTGTAGTTCAAGCCATTATTGTACTTAGGAAAGCATCATGTGTGGAAAAGTGGTACAAAATCACTACATATATATTGCTGAAGGCTATGTGTAACAGTCATGTTCTTTTCTGTGCCTCCATTTCATTTTTGTAGGTTTGCAGCTCTCTATTTCTTTGTGTCACTCATCAGATGACAAGAAATCTCAAAAGTCTGCTTCTGAGAAACAAGGTCCAGAGGATCACCTTTATGTTCTAGAGCACAGTTTGCACCAGCTGATTAGGGAGGTAATGCATTTTTTGGCATAGGAGAAATGGTGTTTCGGTTCTCTCTTTGAGGGAGAGGTTAATGTTTCAATAGAAGCTTGGAATATAATATTTGCATGGAGAGTTGTGAAATTTTACATGAATTTAATTCTTTTGCAACCTCTCCGCCCCATCCTTACCTTAGACAATAACACTGTGTGTATGTGTGTGTGGTTGATTATCATTTTTGAGAACAGTAATTTTTAAAATTATTGCCCATGTTTCTCTCTGATATAATAACAAGTGAAATTTGATTCAGTGATGGTTGCAGCAGATCTTCCAGGAAATCAAATATGAGGTCCAAAAAAAAGGTGCTTGGACTTAATCCTGGCTTTCATCTGTTGTGAATTCAGCTTTGGCAGCTGAAATGTTTGACCTCTTTGTGTATGCCAACCATCCTCCATTGGTATCCTACAGATATTTTGGAGTATATTATGTTGTGCTATATGCAGCATATGAGGGTGTGGGATATTGGCCTGTAGACTTTCTCAAATTGCCAAACCCTGTACTAGAAGAAAGCTATCCAACATGTGTGTAGGATTGCCAAGTTGGGGTGAATCTAGCATATTCCATTGGCATAACATTCTTTGATAGGCTGCTGATAAGCATTTTGTTGATCTTGATGCACCAGTGAGCTTCTTGTGCTTCTGCCTTATCCCATCCTACTATGTTATTTGATCCATTTTAGATAGGTAAAACTAGACAGTGTTACATTAAGCAAGTCTTCATTGATTTCTCTGTATCACTGAGAAATTTCTCCAGAGAGTAAAGAAGTGGAAATGGGTCATAGTTTTAATGAGAATCTCCAGATGGTGTTATAATGCAAGGAAAACTATTTGGCTTGAATATCTCTGAACATTATGGAATGTGCCATGATCCAAGAAAGGTCTAGAGATCCCCAGGAGACAATGTTATGTGCATTTGTTGTTTTTCACACTTCTGGTTGCTCTGAAGATTGGAAATGCCATTTACTTGCAGACAGCCTCTTTTCTTAATGTAATTGAAGTAGTCTGGTCTTAAGAACTAAGTACAATTTCTAGCTCTGAATCAAATACAGAAGCAAACTGTTGTGTTCCAGCTTATCATTTACAGCTTATAATTTCATCATCATCTGAAAACCATAAGGTGGAATGCAGAAAGTTGCTTCTATACCTTATTCAGAGCTAGAAAAGGTTACTTTTAAAAAATAGAATTCCGGATTCCTGCAGCCAGACCTCATTGGTTGGAGGATTCTGAGAGTTGTAGTCCTCAAAAATTAACTTTTCCAAACTTTGATTTTGTCATAATAAAAATAATATTGTATATAGGTGTTACTTTGATTAGTATTATGATACAGTGGTTTTTTTAGTTTCTGTCTTGAGATAATAATTGTCCTCTACCATTGGCTTCTTCCAATGATTTTTCCTTTTGGCAGTTCCACAAGCAAACCCTCAGCTCAACAATGATGCCTCACCCAGCAAGCGCACCTTTTGGCCATAAGAGAATGAGACTAGCTGGGCCTCAGGCTTTTGACAAAAATGAAATCACTTCCTTGCAACCAAGTGAGGGGCTTCTGGAGAAAATTATAAAGCAGGCTAAGCACATCTTCCTGAGACGCAGGTATGAATTCACCTTTTAGAGGCCAAGTTCCTTGTAAATGTAATGCTCCTGTCACTTCACTTGTATTGTTGAAAGGTGTTTAAACCTGGAAAATCAGATAGGCATTTCCTATCAATGTCTTGTGTAAGGGTTCTAATAATCTGCTTTTCCATTTTTGTGGATAGTGGTTGTTCAGTCTGTTTAAGGTATAGAGTTTTGTGCATATTCTTAACCACAAATGATGACTTATAGTCAGCTGTAGTGTTCAAAGAGCTTTGTTTGTTAATGGATAGATCAGAGGGGACCAAAGTGGCATCAAGAACTGACATACTGTCGTATGAATGAATAAAAAAACAGGGTTGTGAAATAGATAAACATTAGTTACAAAAAGGAATCAAAGACTTTACCTGATCTTAAATGTTACTATATCTGTTTCTCTCTAGAGGTATTGTGGTGTGTGTAAATATTTCATTCTAATTAAGTTTATTAGGCTCCCTGCACCCTCAGTGTTATAAACAGGTAAATTGCCATAAAGTCTTTTGAAATGGTATTTTTTAATGGTTTTAGAACAGCTCGGACCATTGACAGTCTTGCCAGCCGTATTGAAGATCCCCAAATCCAGGCCCACTGGTCAAACATCAATGACGTCTATGAGTCGAGCGTCAAAGTCCTGATCACCTCCCAAGGTTATGAGCAAATATGCAAGTGAGTGTGAAATCTGGGGAAGCTTTTATGCTTCACTCTTCATTCACAAAAGAGATAATGGTATATCTCCATAAATTTGCAGTTAAGTTGCTTTGCTGGCATCTGGAACCTAACCATTTAGAGGCTTTTATTACAAGGAAGAATGCTGAGGAAGCCATTTCCAGTAGTAGCTATGATGCTTATATGCTAATTCATAATCACTTTGGAATTCTTCTCTTATCCAGAGTTTGAATTAGTGCTTCACTCATCTTAAAGAGCTTCTATGGTTAGGAAAAATTTATGTGGAAGTATGGCCTCCTTCTCAGCCAACAGTATGCTAGATGGGGTTTTTAATCTTTTGAATGTTTAACTGTGTTTTTTATTTAGATGCTAACTACATTTGATATGGGTTTTTATAATTTTATTAGATACGAGTATGTTTATGATGGTACTGTTTATCTTTTATTGTATGTAATGTCTTTGCTTTTTATATGTTGTTCTCTGCTTTGAGTCTTGATTTGGGAGAAAAACAGGATAGAAGATACTAATAATAATAATATGCTTAAAATTAGAGTTTGCAATGCTGAGACGTAATCCAACCCTGAATAGGGTCTCTTTAGCTTGATGCTGGCACTGTTAAAAGGTTTCTGAAGACCACCTAGTAGCTGTTTTAGATGTTTACAGGAATCTGTTATGCTGTTTTTACAGTGAACTCTGCAGAAAATGCTTCCACTGTACTTCTTGAAAAGGAAAATTAGCTTGTTTAACAAGCCTTCTGATGCTGATTTGTTATCAGTAAATGTTTGATTTGTATTTTGTATACCTGTATATCTGGGGTCATGTACAGTAGAGTCTCACTTATCCAAGCTAAACGGGCCGGCAGAACCTTGGATAAGCGAATATCTTGGATAATAAGGAGGGATTAAGGAAAAGCCTATTAAACATCAAATTAGGTTATGATTTTAGAAATTAAACACCAAAACATGTTATGCAACAAATTTGACAGAAAAAGTAGTTCAATACGCAGTAATGTTATGTTGTAATTACTGTATTTACGAATTTAGCACCAAAATATCACAAGGTATTGAAAACATTGACTACAAAAATGCTTTGGATAATGCAGAACCTTGGATAAGCAAGTCTTGGATAAGTGTACCTGTATATCTAGGGTCGCAAGTGGAAAAAATTTAAGAAGCAACTAACCTTCCACATGTGTGTAATAGTTTTCACTTTACCACCACAACTGCCCTGCCTGAGTCCTGTGCTGCACTTAACTCTAATATCTTAATAATTTCCAAGGTCCATTCAACTGCAACTGAATATTGGTGTTGAGCACATCAGAGTGGTACATAGAGATGGAAGAGTGATTACACTATCTCACCAAGAACAAGAGCTACAAGATTTTCTTCTCTCTCAGGTGAAAATTAAAAACGTTTCTCAGCTACAGTGTATATCATATGGCTTTGCTTGTTATGCGTGTTCATCCTTTAATGCAGTTTCTGGTTTGTAGATGAATACAAACGTGGGCTTTTATAAGGAAGAGTTTAAAATTACTACCGGTATGTTAACAGGTATAAGGGGCTGTGATCATAACAGGAAGGGGAAGGGATGACAAGAAAAACCTCTTTTACACTAGAATTAATAGTTTGCAAGCTGCTCATTTAGTCAGATTGATCTGCTGACTGTACTTGACATTTCTTAATATGTTTAGTTCCTGTGGTACGTTGTTTAATACTAAATGTCTTTGCTGATGACTGTTGAGAACAAACTAGGAAAATCAGAGAAAGAAAAAAGCACTTATGAATGTCTTTATTTCAGATGTCACAGCATCAAGTGCATGCAGTTCAGCAGCTGGCCAAAGTCATGGGATGGCATGTGCTCAGTTTCAGTAACCATGTGGGCTTAGGACCTGTAGAGAGCATTGGCAACGCATCGGCCATAACAGTGGCATCACCCAATGGAGACTATTCAATTTCAGGTACTGTGTTAGAAATTGATACTCCCTGAGAATTGTGGTCCTTTCAGTAAGCAGTTTCAAAAACAAACCAAGTTTCTGGAGAAGGCCTGGGATTATTGTTGACAAGCAGTTTATCAGTGTACGCTAGCTCATGGTGGAGGTAGCAGCAGCAGTAAACTATGTACCTCCTATCCATAGTTTGGTTAGTGTGTGGCATGGATTCATTGTAGCTTTTCACACTGGCTTGGCAGGGGGGTAAAGGTCAAATGCCAGGTTCAGGAATCATGCTAAACAAATCGGGGATTAAAATGTTATGATTGTAAATTGTTGTAATATCTGGACTATAGAACAGAATTCCCATTTTAGAAATCCACATCACAATTACTGCACCATTGTATTCAAGACTAAGGATGGGGAATAGATCTTGTTAGATCTCACTGTTTACTGTGGTGACAGAGATTGAGAAGAGTTGTAGCCCAGCAACATTTGGAGGCCATATGTTCATATCACTACTCTAGGCCTGAGAAAGTCAAATTCTTGACTGCATGTCCAGAAAAATCATATTTTATACTGCAAGCAAATTACACTGTGTGACAAAATTTGACAAAAAATCTGTTCCTGGTTTGAAAGTGTTATTTCCCATTTAGTTGTGTGGTACTTACTTTGAAAGTAGTTGTTATACTCCAGAACCTTCATTTTTGTGGCTGTCACAAATGATGTTGAATTGGTTGAGACTCGATGAGATATTAATTGAAAAATGGGCTGCAGGATGTCCCTCCCACAATAACAAAGTTTTTGCAGTTCAATAAACTTTTCCCATGTTTTTATGATCAAACCATTTAGGATATGACATTTATAACCCAGGAACAAAACTTGTTACATAGTGTTATTGATATTGGTATATGACCTTGGTTTTCCTACAGTGCGCAATGGACCAGAGAGCGGCAGCAAGGTTATGGTACAGTTCCCACGGTGCCAGTGCAAAGATCTCCCCAAAAGTGATGTTCTGCAGGACAATAAATGGAACTACCTCCGTGGCCCATTCAAAGAAGTGCAGTGGAACAAAATGGAAGGGCGCAACTTTGTGTACAAAATGGAACTCTTAATGGCCGCCTTGACCCCTTGCTCTTAGTGCACTAAAGAGGACTGTGCTGCTTCAAAGCCAACAAGAAAATCATGTTGACAAGCCAGCATGTGAATTTTGGAAGTGTTTAAACTTGTATTTTTGTATTTTGTTACACATGCAGGATACCTTCCTGCATTTTTTTGTCCTTGCTAAGTTACATAATTAGTAACACAAATTCTGTGAACTTTCGCACACGTTTACATCACTTGTGTTTTTCTTGCAATTCTGAATGTTGAATTAAACTATGACATTTTTGAGAAGAATGGTTTCTTTCCTTAAGATTAAGTTCTTGGCTCTGGTTTTTTGTTTTGTTTTTGTTCTGTTTTTTGAACAGTGGCCTTAAAAAAATTGGATACCCAAGTAGCTAGATGGCTAGTAAAAATTCACTGAGTATGCTTGGAAGGTGTTTATAGTCATATGTAGGATCACAATAAGGATTAAAGGGAGGAAAAAATTGATTCTTTACAATATTTGCAGTTGTGTCTGCACTGAATCAAAGCAGCACTGAATCAAAGGTGGCTACTGAAATGATCCAAAATCTAGAAGCCAAACCTTATGAGGAGCAGCTTATGGAACTGGCTATATTTTGACTTGAGATAAGAAGGTTGAAGAGAGATATGATATCCCTGTTTACATATTTGAAAGGATGTCAGATCGAAACTGGTCCAGGCTCGTTTTCTGCTGCTCCGAAGATTAGGACAGAGCAATGGATTCAAGCTGCAGGAAAACAGTTTTCCACCTAAACATTAGGAAGAACTTCCTAACAGTAAGAGCTGTTCGACAGTGGAATATATTGCCTTGGAGTGTAGTGTAGTCTCCAGAGGTGTTTGAACAGACTGAATGGCCATCTGTTGGGAGTGTTTTGTGTATTCCTGCATTATATGGGGTTAAATTGAATAACCTTTGTAGTCTCTTACAACTCTTAACAATTCTAAATTGTCCTTGGCTTCAGTGTTGACATATTTGTGTAAGGCTGGACTGCATGAGATGTCTCGGCAATAAAATGAGAGTATCAGTACTATGCACAGCTCCAGTAATAAATACTAAATAATCACTGTTAATCATTTGTTATCTTAAAACTCTCTAAGCAACACTGAACTACATCACTGAGTATAATAAATCATGGGCTTGTCTGGTGGTGATATTCTAAAGAGAGATAAGTATCAGAACTAGATAAAGATGAGAGAGTTGCAGTGTTGTAAACAAAAAATGAGATGACCCCATTGACACAATCTGAGTACTAGAGAAAATAGAACACAAATCTAGAAAATAATTGAACATTAGATGCCAAGGTGATATTTACAAACTTAGTTCTTTCTTTCTTGAACAATAGACAGGTCTTTGCTAATGTCAGGGAAATAATATCTACAACGAGCCACCTTTTAAAGGTATGTTTTAAATATAATAAATAAATAGTCACAACTTATTTAAATGCTGCAGTCTCCACTGACATACATTCAGGGCCCTTCTGGGTGCATATCTAACACTTTTAATTCCCCAATGTCATCAATATTATCAATCCAGAGTTAAGTGTCTGAAGTACATTCAAATTAAACAGCAAAAGTCTCCTGTCCCCTTAGGAGAAATCCATTGGAAATGTTCATTCTCTTCAGTTAAGAATTGTTATCTTTTTCACCACAAAAAAGTCCTGCAATAAAAATGTAGGAAATATCATTGTGGCTTTTTTCATCTTTCTTTTCAGATAGAAAGTGGATTTCCTTATTTGATTGGTCCTTAGCTAACATCCATCATTTGGAGCTCTGTCTCTTCAGTGGTGCTTGCTGTGAAAATAAAATTGAGAACTGATTAGGAGGCTAGGAGACATTCCAAACTCAAAGCAGTTACAGTCAACAGTGTTAATAAAATTTAGTGGAAACCCATTTAACGTCACTAAATTGGGTTTTGTTCATTATCCTATATAGGCCACGAGGACTTTGCTACAATTGTGTAGCAAATGGAAACCTTATTGGAATGATCTTTTTCACACTTTAGTGCAATTACATCATGCTGGCAGGCACTTTGTTAGTGCAAATTCCTGTGGCCAGAGCCTTGGTTCCTATCATGTTTGCCCTACTTAGTATATGTGCACTATTTTCTCTATTTCCTCCCTATTTTGCACAGCTGTAGTTGCCTTCTCACAAGATCTCCCCGTTTCACAATACTAAAACTGCAGCAGAATGAAATCATACCACAAGGAAGAGCAGTGAAGCAGCAACGACATTGGATATATTGATGGACTTTTCCCATCAATGAAAAGAGATGATCCAATCACAATTCAAAAACTACGGGACAACCAAAATGTTACATTTGATAAGCTCTATCGTAATTGTACTTCAGCAACCTTACGTGGCAAAGTTCTAAGATTGGTGTTTCAAGGCTGTCTTTGACACCAAAAGCACTTTAAGAGCCGAGCCAATTAAGTCCAGAGTCTAAAGTCAGCTAATCGTAGAACCATGAACATAAGCAAAACACTAACTGAAATGTGCTTGCTTTGGTTACAGAACTCCTGCACAGAAGGCATGCTGGAGCACTTGGGAAGCCTTTCCAAGTTCAGAAATCTTGAGGAGACAAAGGCTTTTTCAGCAGCTTGCAGTAAAAATATCAAGACCACATAGTAAAGGGAAGGTGGACTACAGTTTTAACAATGTATATCGGCCAAGATAGAAGTCCCCGGTGGCAGAGTGAGTTAAACTGCTGAGGTACTGAATTTGTTGACTAAAAGGTCAGTAGTTCGAATCCAGGGAGCAGAGTGAGCTCCCGCTGCCAGCTCCAGCTTCTGCCAATCTAGCAGTTCAAAAACATGTAAATGCAAGTAGATCAAAAGATACCGCTCCAGTGGGAAGGTAATGGCGCTCCATGTAGTCATGCCGGCCACATGTCCTTGGAGGCGTCTATGGACACCGCCAGCTCTTCGGCTTAGAAATGGAAATTAGCACAAACCCCCAGAGTCAGACATGACTAGACTTAATGTCAGGGGGAAACCTTTACCTTTATCTATAAACCAAGATAGTATGGCATCTACTTGGATTGCCAGGTGTCCCACGTTCAGTGACATTTCCCCTTGAAAGAAAAGATTCAGTGGCAGCAGAACTACCTGGCCCATTTTGTAGCCTGGGGCAAAGCAACAAATGGTATTGTCCTCCCTTATCTCCGGTAAAGTTAAGGGCTCAGGACCCCTGCAAAGATGGAACAATTACTCTTGGGGGACTTCAATTCCCACAAAGGAAAACTTTTCTGAGCTTGGTCACAAATTAAACTAACCAGCTGTTAGGAATTGTGGGAGTTGAAGTCCAAAACACCTAGAGGGCCGAAGTTTTCCCGTACCTGAAATAGATGGTTCCTCCTGTTTTTAACACTGTATCCTGCTTGTTGATTTTAATGATTGTTTTTATTGATGTTGATGTTTTTTACTGGGATAATTGTTTTATTGCTTTGTTACTGTTTTGTTTGTTTTATCGGGCCTGGCCCCATGTAAGCCGCCCCGAGTCCCTTCGGGGAGATGGGGCGGGGTATAAAAATAAAGTTATTATTATTATTATAAAAGAGAAATATAAATATGATGATGATGACTATGACAATGGTACTTCCTGAGGCAGCTGCCTAATAAAAGAGCCAACCATAAGTAACAAACCCATAAGTAACAAACCCTTCATAGCACCTGCTAGTTGACCCCAATTCAGAAACAGACCAATTTGTTCTAAGTCAACTTTTGTGTTTTAAGGAAACGAGTATAACAAGACTTTTGTTTGCAGAGGGGACAATCGTGCTTTTCTTCTGGGCAGGTGTTCTCGGATGCTGATACTGCGCTCACTATAAAGTAAATAACCTTCTGTGTTGTTCTTTTATTTCTTTGCATGCCTGAAACCAGGTGAAAAATTCATTCGAGCTAAATAGTTTTGTAGAAAAGATAGGCAAGAGGAAGGGAGAGAGAAGGAGGCTTCTCTATTGCCTAACATGTGCTTTGGACGCATTGCTGGTCTGTACCTAGACTAATGCTGCCCGAATGCATTCGTACTATAACAATTGTGTACATTACAATTTTTCTACTGTTTCTGAATCACTGCCTTAAGACTGCATTTTCCTTCTGTGCTATTCAGAGTATGTTACCACTGTAGAATTAATGCAGTTTGACGCCACTTTAATTATCATGGCTCAATGCTAAGGAAACATAAGAGCTATAGTTTTACAAGGTCTGCAGTGGGGTTTTTTTTTGCCAAAGAATGCTGATATTGCACTGATTATTCTACAGTGTAGATGCACCGCTAAGTTTCTCCTTTTGCTGGCTGCCTTAACTTTTCTATTTAGTTTCACATCATCTTCCAACAAAATTCCAGAAAAAATCTGTAATTGATTAGTAGGAGAGAAAAAACAACAATGCAAATTAAATTAAATTCAAATTTAAAAATCAGGGGTCATCCTTGGGGGGGAAAAATTGATGGCTGCGGAGTTTGAAGATTTCATAGCCATACATATACTGTTTCAAGGCTCACCTTTGAGCTGTTGCCTTTCCTGCTGAAGCACATGAATGGATTTATTGCACATCCATAGAAGGCAAATCAAAATGGCAGATGCAGCTGTGAGGAAGGCCAAGAAGACAGCTACGAAATGCAAGTCTTCATACAGAATCTCTAAGAAGGAGAGGAGACACACCACACAATTACATGCTAATAAGGCTGGATGTTTGGTATTTCAGAGACAGATGGAAAGAAAACCACAGTTTTCTTCTAGACCTTGTCTTCTGCATATCATCATCACTCTACACAACTAGATTAGTACACAGCAAACAAGATCACTATACTAACTGTTGTATTGGATCACACATCGGACACTTCCCAAGTGTCTAGGACTATGTGATATATCAGCGAATCATATGTGCAGATCCGAGTAGGGTGGCCTTTTGCAGCTGACAGATGGTAGTTTGGTCAGTGCTGATTGTTTTTAATTGCTGTCCAAGGACTTTAGGCATTGCACCCAGTGTGCCGATCACCACTGGGACCACCTTGACTGGCTTGTGCTAGAGCAGTGGTTCTCAACCTGTGGGACCCCAGGTGTTTTGATCTACAGCTACCAGAAATCCCAGCCAGTTTACCAGCTGTTAGAATTTCTGGGGGTTGAAGGCCAAAACATCTGGGGACCCACAGATTGAGAACCACTGTGCTTGAGTCTTTACAGTTCGATCTTTAAATCCTCGTATCACATAAGCTTTTCCAGTTGCTACTCGTCGATACTCCTGTCACCTGGGATTGCAACATCAACGATCCATATTATTATTATTATTATTATTATTATTATTATTATTATTATTATTATTACAGTAGAGTCTCACTTATCCAACACTCGCTTATCCAACGTTGGATTATCCAATGCATTTTTGTAGTCAATGTTTTCAATACATTGTGATATTTTGGTGCTAAATTCATAAATACAGTAATTACTACATAGCATTACTGTGTATTGAACTACTTTTTCTGTCAAATTTGTTGTACAACATGATGTTTTGGTGCTTAATTTGTAAAATCATAACCTAATTTGATGTTTAATAGGCTATTCCTTAATCTCTCCTTATTATCCAACATATTCACTTATCCAACGTTTTGCCGGCCCGTTTACGTTGGATAAGTGAGACTCTACTGTATTATTGACACAACGACATTGTATGACACAGCAAACAAGATAGATATGCTGGATTTCGTATCCCAAAATCACAAGTCAAACACTTCCCAAGTGGCTAGGATTGTGTGATGTATTTTCGGATGATGCATGCAGATCCCAGTAGGGTGGCCTTTTGCAATTGGGTTATTATTATTATTATTATTATTATTATTATTATTATTATTATTATTATTATTATTTCTGAAATATCCTCATTATAATTTCTTCCCTTCCTACTGGAACCACCTTTCCTGATTTTCATGTGCAACAGAGTCCTCCGGGGGATGGTTTTTTTTGCTTTTTTTATATTTTAAATTGCCTTTCTTAAGGAGTTCAAGCATAGCTAATGCTGCCAACAACAGCTAATTTATTATTGGCTACAATGATGATTATTAATACTGTATTTATAAATAATTGCTCAAGTGTGTGGGAAGGATCAAATGTTAGAAAAGCAATCCTCTGCTATTTTACCAACAAACTGCAAGTACAGTTCCCTTCACATTTGCAGTTTCGATTACTCATAGATTTGATTAAAATGTTTTCTCTAAGAATCTTGCAGTCCTCTGGTGTGACCCTACAGTCAGCTTCCTCTGGACATGATGGAGGATGTAGAGATCACTAGAGAAAACACCTCTGGAAATTTCTTAACTCTTTCAGTGTGATTCTATGGTCAGCTTCCAGAGGAAGTCATAGAATCATAGAGTTGGAAGAGACCTCGTGGGCTATCCAGTCCAACCCCCTGTCAAGAAGCAGGAAAATCGCATTCAAAGCACCCCTGACAGATGACCATCCAGTTTCTGCTGAAAAACCTCCAAAGAAGGAGCTTCCACCACAGCCCGGGGAGAGAGTTCCACTTCCAAACAGCCCTCACAGTGAGGAAGTTCTTCCTGATGTTCAGGTGGAATCTCCTTTCCTGTAGTTTGAAGCCATTGTTCCATGTCCTAGTCTGCAGGGCAGCAGAAAACAAGCTTGCTCCTTCCTCCCTATGACTTTCCTTCACGTATTTATACATGGCTATCATGTCTCTGTAGAATATTTTTGGAAGACCTAAAAATTCATAGAAAGGTGTCCTCTCAAGTACAAAGTACAAGGGCAAAGATAATGGATTAGTATAAGTAAACCAGTTTAATCCAGATAAGAGAGATGCTCCAACATGGTTACTCCTAATAATAGCTTTCTCAGGTCTCATGGAACACTGCTTTCTATTAGCATCCAGGTGACTGTCTACACTATCTGCTGCGCTTATCTGCATCCAGCATAGAAACTGAACATGAAGGGAGTACAAAGAAGTCCTCTCCATGATTTGAACAAACGAATGGCCATTGTAACTGTGGATTATGGCAAACTGTAGTCCAAAAATGTAACTTTTCAATTTTCCAGACCAAAGAGAATAGAAATGTTTTAGCATCCGACAAAAAATCATTTTCATACCATAAACATTTAGCAGGATGGTGCCATAGACAGTGATTCCAAACTCATCTCTCACTGTGACCAAGTAATAACCGGAATCTCTCAGATCCACCTTCAACAGTTGGAGGGAACCATTTTCATAAACATTCACTCTGTCTTCAAAACCTCTGGAGATGTTGGTATAACTTTCCGGTTTCCACTCCGCTATTTTCACAGTGCCCCTGGGAGATGTGTGCTTCCACTCAATGATGGGGATACTTTCACAAGTATAGGCAATAGAGAGCAAAATGTCCTTTTCCACGGTGGTGTTCACATTGGGTTGAGAGACTCTCAATGATACTTCCTGTCCTTGGGCTGGAAAACCAAACAAACAGAAATTTTGTTATAAAAGTGTGTCCTTATTTGAAGGGCTGGCAAACAACAGAATTGGATTTTTTACAATACTCTTTCAAAAAAAATGCAATCATATAACCATTTTCTATTATTATCTTTATTTGATATGCAACAAGATTATTACACAGCAAACAAGATCACTATGCTGGCTGTTGTATTGGTTCACACATCGGACACTTCCCAAACATCTAGGATTATCATCATCATCATCATCATTATCATCATCATCATCATCATCCCCACATAATGCCCAGGAACACTTCTGCTTTGTCAATGGAGATATATACCTGTATTTCTTTACTCCCTAAACCTACTTCCTTTCTTTGAAGATTCAATTATCTTGGGACTGCCCAATTCAAACAGATGGGTTTCAGCCTTGAACGCAAACAGTTTAGTCCTTTTTGTTTGTTCTTGCCTGCACCAATAGACCAAGAAGGGCTGATGATTGCTCAGAAGGTGTGTGAGTTGGCATTATGACATAAAGGCTTTGCTCTCAGAGAAGAAGAGGACCTCTACTCCATGGTCTGAGGGTCCTTCTCAATATAATATAATATAACATGGCTATCATGTCCTCTCTTAACCTTCTCTTCTACCCAGTAAGCTAAACATACCCAGTTCCCTAAGCCATTCCTCATAGGGATTGGATTCCAGTTCTTTGACTACTTTGGTTGCCTTTCTCTGGACACGTTTAGCTTGCCAATATCCTTCAGTTGTTGTGCCCAGAAATGGACACAGTATTTCATCGGAGATCTGAATGAAGCAGAATAGAGTGGACTATTAATTCTCTCAATCTCAACATGATACTCCTATTGATGCAGCCTGGAATCGCATTGGCTTTTTGAGCTGCTTCATACAATATTGATTCTCCTAAGACTCCTAGATCCCATATTGCCTTCTGGTTGCTGCAAGAATGATTCCAGCAAGCACAGTGAGACCAAGCATCAACCAACATTTCTTGTAACACCGTGGCCAAATGTTGCAATAAATAAAAGTTTTGGCATAATGCCCAGTCTAGCACACACCTACATTTCATAACAGAGGAAGAATATTGTGGAAGCTGGGATAAAATGGAACAAGTAAACAATTAAGAGAAATTTTTTTGCTTCTATTCCCAACTATCCACAGTAATGATTTTGCTGGAGGTGAGAAGGATGCAGTCTTACAAATATTGTTGGTCTGCAGCTCGCAACATTTCTCATAATTGGTTTCATTGGCTGGTGCTGCTAGGAATTTTAATTCAGCAACTTGCTGTGATTCCCAACATCCTGAGGATTCCGTGATTTGATTGAACGTCTTGACTTGTCCCACCTTCCTGGATTCTTTGCCAGAGATATTTTATGCTTCTGCCAAATTTGGAATTCCTTCTCAAGTCTAATGATACATAGAAACATAAGGAACTAAACAAATCATCTATGGTCAGAGAGAGAATGTAGCCTGAAACACCAGTTGCTGGTGATGATTATGGTGGAGCTGGAAGGTAAAAGGAGAAGTCTTCTATCTGTATCATCTGTCTATTGATGCTCAGTGTTGGATACACTATAGTTAATTGATCTCGAATTCCAGTTTTCCAAATGTTTTGGATTTCAGCTCGCAGAATCCTTGATCATTGCCCACCTGGAGTCCACCTAAGTTGGATCAACACTGTCAAATTAATGCAGTTTGACATCAAAGAGTGATGGTGAGGCGCCATCACTCTTTGACAGAGAAGGTTAAAGACCTTGTAAAACTGCAAGTCCCATGATTCCATAGCATTAAGCCATGGCAGTTATAATGATGCCAAACTGCAATACAATACAGATGCATCCGAGAGAACAAGAGTTTGGGAATTACTGATATCATTGCCTCTAGAAGCTAATCCATGTGGGACACTTTTTGGACAGCAGGCTGAGGTTCAACAAGAGCAGTGTCTCCATCACTGTGTCTGTGAGAAGGCAACACATGTGGAAGTCTTTTGGCACCTGTTCAGAAGGAGCTGTTTAGGGAAAAGGACACAGTAAGATCTTGAAGAAGTTCATCTTTGCAAAAAATTTTTACTTTGAGCTACAAAACCATCACCAGTACCATCAGTCAGTTGTGCGATGTGGATGCCTGGAAGATACTGAGAGGTCTAGTCCACAGCACAAAAAGGAACCTTAAATTTTGGCAAGACTCCTTAAGGGAAATTGTAGCAGCGACACAGAAACAAAGTAGGAAAACTTGAACTCAAAAGGAAAATGAGGAGGGAAGAAAGTCTTACCTTGGAAGGTCCACACGGCCATCAGGCAAAAGGTCATGACTCCTAGTGGTATACCTTGTCTGCAGGCTTGCAGACAAGCAAGAGGCCTCATCAGAAAGCACAAAATGCTTGCCAGAGCTCATTTAACTAAGCTTCCAAAGCCATAGGTCAAATTTCAGGTGTGTGCCAGGGTGAAGAGATGCTGTGGCGGGCAGAGCATTTGCCCCTTTCTCCTCTTCCACATGCTGCAACATCAGCATCAGCAACAACCTACAAGAATCCTGAGGGCTGTTTGTGCAGCTAGAGACTCGGCACAACCCAGTATCCCTGTGCCTTTCATTTGCTTCCTCACGATCCACTGAATTGTGTGGCAAAGGGTTGGCCCTCTCCCTCCACACCCTCTGATATTGATCCTTGATGCCATTGGCTGTAGCGAAGGAAAGAGCCAAAGCAGATACCACAACACTATGGAGAGCAGTGTAAATACTCATGCCAGCCAGGAAATGAGTCTCCCAGCCAGCTCTTCAGGATGACGTCTCGGTGTCAACATTGTACGTTCTGTTCTGGCTTTTAAGGCTGATTTGCTTCTGAGTAAGACTTCTGCTGTGTGCCACACACTGAACTGTCTCTGAAGGTTATCTGGGAAAGGCAGATCACTTTCAAAGTTCAAAGATTTACCTGGTAGGAACCAGGCATTTTAGCCCTGTTTTGGATACTCTCCAATTGTCCCTATTTGGCATTGACACTCCCGATCAATCCTCTGCCATCCTGCTTTTTTGGCTGCTCATAAAATATCTCAAGGAACATTCATCTTATAGAATGAATGCAGTTTGAAAACATATTAAATGCCATGGCTTGGTGCAATACAATCATGGGAATAGATCTTTCGCCTTCTCTGCCAAAAAGTGCAGATGCCTCAAATCCCAGGATCCCAGGATTTTGGTGTGGCCAAAATCTGAGGTTATTTCAGCCTTTGGAGCAGTGGTTCTCAACCTTCCTAATGCCTTAATACAGTTCCTCATGTTGTGGTGACCCCCCAAACCATACAATTATTTTTGTTGCTACTTCAATACTGTAATTTTGCTACTGTTACGAATTGTAATATAAATATCTGGTATGCAGGATGTATTTTCATTCACTGGACCAAATTTGGCCCAAATAGCCAATACTTCCAAATTTGAATACTGGTGGGGTTGGGGAGGGATTGATTTTGTCATTTGGGAGTTGTAGTTGCTGGGATTTATAGTTAACCTACAATCAAAGAACAGTCTGAATTCTACCAACAATGGAACTGAATCAAATTTGGCACACAGAACTCCCATGACCAACAGAAAATACTGGAAGGGCTTGGAGGGGATTGACCTTGAGTTTTGGAGTTGTAGTCCAGCTATATCCAGAGAGCACTGTGGACTCAAACAACGATAGATGCGGACCAAACTTGGCACAAATACTCAATATGCCCAAATGTGAACACTGGTGGAGTTTGGGGAAAATAGACCTTGACATTTGGGAGGTGTAGTTACTGGGATTTATAGTTCACCTACAATCAAAGAGCCCCCTGAACCCCACCAACGATTACACTGCCATCCGCTTTGAACTGGATTATACAGTAGAGTCTCACTTATCCAACACTCGCTTATCCAACGTTCTGGATTATCCAGCGCATTTTTGTAGTCAATGTTTTCAAAACATCGTGATATTTTGGTGCTAAATTCATAAATACAGTAATTACTACATAGCATTACTGAGTATTGAACTACTTTTTCTGTCAAATTTGTTGTATAACATGATGTTTTGGTGCTTAATTTGTAAAATCATAACCTAATTTGATGTTTAATAGGCTTTTCCTTAATGCCTCCTTATTATCCAACATATTCACTTATCCAACATTCTGCCGGCCTATTTATGTTGGATAAGTGAGACTCTACTGTATGAGTCTACGTTGCCATATAATCCTTTTCAAAGCAGATCATCTGGACAATATAGATGGGGCTCATTTGTATATCTACCTCATGTTATAATGCTCACCAGCAATGGAGACAACTATGCATTGCTCTTTCTCCTGATTATAAATTGTTTAAATCTCAAGTCCTTTGTGTCCTAAATTGGAAAAAAATATCCAATTTTGGTAGATTTGCCAAAACACGCTTATACAATTGCACTGGCCAAATCCAGACACAAATGCAGAGACACTGAGCAGTAAACAAGTTTGGTTTAATCCGCTAATGTATTTTGAATGAAGATATTTGTAAACTTTGGTGTAACAGCGTTCCATGTAGTCATGCCAGCCACATGGCCTTGGAGGTGTCTATGGACAACGCTGGCTCTTTGGCTTAGAAATGGAGATGAACATCAACCCCCAGAGTCAGACACGACTAGACTTCATGTCAGGGGAAAACCTTGGTGGTCTCCCAATTAATTTAATGAAATTCTCATGTATCCTTTTAACAACCATGTATATATTTGGGTTGTGGCTCTCCATCACCATCTGCTGGAGATGATGCAAAACTAACACGATTTATTTATTTATTTCGTGTCAAAAGCATTGGTACAGCAAATACATTTCAAATAATGGAAATAAAATAAAAAGGAAAAGAAATCACAAGCAACTAAATAGTTTTGGACCAAAAGCAGGCAACAGCAACCGCATTGTCTGTAGCTTTAAACAACTCCTCCTCCGTGCATGAGGCAGGGCATTGTGGGCAAGCATACATATGCTGAGTTGTTTGTTCAGCTCCACAGTCACACAAGGTGGAGGATTCCTCCAGGAAGTGCCACCTTGCCAAGTTGTCTTTTGATCTGCCCACTCCACTTCTGAGTCTGTTCAGGGACTTCCAAGTTGCCCATTCTTGGTTTGCCCCTGGAGGAAGACCCTCTTGGGGGGCCATCCAGTTAGAATTGCCAGGTTTAGCTGCCCAGAGGGACACCCTTGCTGCTGCTGGAGGAACATCAAGAGGAGTGGTGGTTCTCATGAAGCCCTTCCTGGATTTGAGTCTGGTGGGAGGAGGGTGATAGCCATGCAGTGGGTGGCTTTCACAATGTTCGACCTTTTTTCTCTCACCGTTAGCAGCAACTTCCCGTCGCACGTCAGGAGGGGCAATGCCAGCTAACTTGTAGAGTTTATCAACAGGTGTAGGTTTAAGGCATCCCGTGATGATTCTGCATGTTTCATTCAGTGCTATGTCCACCTGCTTTGCATGGGCAGACTTGTGCCAAACAGGACAGGCATACTCTGCAGTTGAGAAAGACAAGGCCAGGGCTGATGTTCTTATTACTTGTGGGTCTGCTCCCCATGCGCTGCCAGTCAGTTTCCGCAGGATTTTATTGCGTGCAGCTACTTTGTGCTTGGTGTTCATGCAGTGTTTCCTATATGTTAGTGTTCGGTCTAAGGTGACACCAAGGTATTTAGGATGGAAACAGTGTTCGAGCTCTTGGCCTTCCCAAGTAACTTTCAGTTTCCTGTTGGCTTCGTGGTTACGTAGGTGGAAAGCACACACTTGTGTCTAACACGATAAGAAGAAAGCAGTTGCTGGATCCAAAGTGCATCTACATTATGGAACCAATGCACTTTAATACCAGTTTAATTGCCATGGCTCAGTGCTATGAGATCATGTGAGCTGTAGTTTGGCAAGGCACCATCACTCTTTGGCTGAGAAGGCTAGAACAATAACTCCCTAATGCCATAGTACTGGGCCGTGACAGTTCAAGTGGTGTCAAACCGCATTAATTCTACAGTGTAGACCCACCCCTAAACATGGGCCCTTTTAGCATGGGCCCTTCCATTGAGTGGTAGGTTTTGGGAACAAAGAGTATACATATACCTCACAACCTCTGAGGATGCCTGCCATAGATGTGGGTGAAACGTCAGGAGAGAATGCTTCTGGAACATACAGCCCGGAAAACACACAACAACCCTTATACAAAGATCAATTCAAGAAAAGGAACTTTGGGAGGCAGGTAGAGCAACAAGACATCTACTCTGTCATATAATCCCGTTTCTGTATCCAGATTATCTGCTTGAACTGGATTATATGGCAGTATAGACTCATATAATCCAGTTCAAACCAGATAATCTGGATTCAGATACTGGATTATATGGCAGTGTAAATTGAGCCAGAGATGACATTGGAAAGTCTTAAAAAGACAAGCACAAGTTGCCTGGAACCTGTAAAATGTATATTGAAAATGCATTAGCTGCTTAAAACCAAATTTGTTTTCTGCTCAGTGTCTCTGCATTAGTTGGGATCCATCTTTAGATATTAGGACTGTAGAGGTGTGTGTGTGTATAGTCTTCCTTCTGTTGTTGTTTTTCAAAATCTTTCTTTAGAGAACCGGACCTGATCTCATTAATAATGGAACAAAAATGCAGGCATCAGTCTAGCAACAGGAGCCAAAAAGGTATTTTTCTGCCAAATTCTACATTAGGGCATTCAAAGGTTTTGTACAAAGGTTGCTTTTTCTTTCTTTTTCTTTATTGCGGTCTCTTGGATGCAGGCAATTTTAATATAATGTAGCTAAATAACTCTTAAACCATTTTTACCTTTGGGATGTTTCTGCATTAACTTGTTTTTGAAAGAAACTCTTGCATGACAAACACAAGCAGAAGATTTGGAAAATAATCTAAAGTACACCCAGTGCCATGACTCATGGTGTCACCCCTTCTGGGATCAAGCTAGACCCCAATATTGTAGCTAGCTAACGTATCAGAAAAAACTGATAAATTCAGCTACTATATAAAAATCACCATCAATAAACACAATAAAAATATTCTCTCTCACCTTTGCAAATACTAAAGAACTTCAAGAATAGGGTTGTTGTATGTTTTCCGGGCTGTATGGCCATGTTCCAGAAGTATTCTCTCCTGACGTTTCGCCCACATCTATGGCAGGCATCCTTAGAGGTTTGAGGGATGGAGAAACTAAGCAAGGAAGGTTTATATATATATATCTGTGGAAAGTCCAGGGTGAGAGAAGAACTCTTGTCAGTTGGAGGCCAGTGTGAATGTTGTAGTTAATCACCTTAATTAGCATTGACTAGCTTCCTCTCCTGGCTTCTTCCTGCCTGGGGGCATCCTTTGTTCAGAGTCATTAGCTGCCCTTGATTGTTTCATGTCTGGAACTCCTCTGTTTTCAGAGTGTTGCTTCTTATTTACTGTTCTGATTTTTGAGTTTTTTAATACCTGTAGCCAGATTTTGTTCATTTTCATGATTTCCTCCCTACTGTTGAAGTTGTCCACATGCTTGTGGATTTCAAGCCAGGAGATGAAGCCATTCAATGCTAATAAAGGTGATTAACTACAACATTCACACTGGCCTCCAACTGACAAGAGTTCTTCTCTCACCCTGGACTTTCCACAGATATATATAAACTTTCCTTGCTTAGTTTCTCCATACCTCACAACCTCTGAGGATGCCTGCCATAGATGTGGGTGAAACGTCAGGAGAGAATACTTCTGGAACATGGCCATACAGCCCGGAAAACATACAACAACCCTGTGATCCCGGTCATGAAAGCCTTTGACAACACAACTTCAAGGATAGAGCATTGCAACAAGAGACTGAATGTGTTGTCGAAGGCTTTCATGGCCGGGATCACAGGGTTGTTGTATGTCTTTCGGGCTGTGTGGCCATGTTCCAGAAGTATTCTCTCCTGACGTTTCGCCCACATCTATGGTAGGCATCCTCAGAGGCTGTGAGGCATGGATAAACTAGGCAAGGAAAGGAAAAATATATATATGTGGAGAGTCCAGGGTGTGGCAACAAGAGACTGAATGATTGAATCATTGTTTTTAGTTTTTCTCCTCTGAGGACTGTAACCTTTACTGTGACATTTACTAAACTAATCTTTATCAGCACATGCGTCGAATATTATATGAGATTATCCCCATTTGTCTAATGAATGGCTCCATCAAGAAGCAGTTGGACTGATTGTTCTTAAAGCAGGCTGTCCCTTTGGCCAAAGGTTAGTTATCCTTCCAAGCCAATTCAATGTCCATCTGCGAAATGTGTATCCACCAGATGATATATGGCAGGTCTTAGATCATATGTTGTTTTTGCTATGGACGCAACAATTGCAAGTGGTATTCAGTGATTCCCAAACGCTAGTCCTCGACATGTTTTGGACTTCAACTTCCAGAAGCTTCAACTACTTTGGCCAACAATCAGGGTTTCTGGGAGTTGAAGTTTAAAATGCTGGGCGACCAGGGAACTTATCCCATGAAGGGAGGGAAAGTGGGGGAATCATCTTTACCGTATCATTTCATTCTGTTTATAAGGGAAACAGATAATATATTCACCCCATTACATGTGATGTACTTTTGTCTGTTTCTACAGTAATCCTCTGTATTCCAAGCTATCACATGAACGAGCATAGTCCATGCCCATACTGCTTGCTTGCTTGCTTGCTTGCTTTCTTTCTTTCTTTCTTTCTTTCTTTCTTTCTTTCTTTCTTTCTTTCTTTCTTTCTTTCTTTCTTTCTTTCTTTCTTTTGGTTTTATCTGACATTTGGCCTCCCCGTTTATATCCGATAACCAGAACTCTACTGTATACCAAAATTGTGCAATTTCTGAAGAATAAATTATTTTTTAAAAATTACTGTGAAGGTTTCATGCAATGGGGAAAAAGGAGCATCAGGGTACATTTCAAGACTGCCCACAGGAATGGCCATACTTTGATATCACTACATTGATCTAAGGAGAATCTGACAATTCCCATCCCACATTAAAATAAACACCTTTAGCCATTTCTGTGTGAATCAGGAGCACTGAAGACGATTGTTCCCTGACTCTAAAACCTCAGTTTCTACAGACTTTGAAAGCAATTTAAAGAAAGAATCCCACAGGGAATTGCTGGAAGTAGTCTTGCGTCATATAATGGGATGTGTGGGACTTTAAATAGTTTTTAAACTGTGTCTGATGAGGTCCAGATTTTGGAAAATAGTGTGTTATATTATTGTAGTGTTTCAGAGACCTTAGCCAAAATGGTACCACCTACACATAATAGCAAAGTATCCCAGGAGCCCCCGAGGGCGCAGCGGGTTAAATCGCCGAGCTGCTGAACTTGCTGATTGAAAGGTTGGCGGTTCAAATCCAGGGAGTGGGGTGAGCTCCTGCTGTTAGCTCCAGATTCTGCCAATTTAGCAGTTCGAAAACATGCAAATGCGAGTATAGGTACCGCTCCGATAAGAAGGTAACAGCGCTCCATGCAGTCATGCTGGCCACATAACCTTGGACGTGTCTATGGACAACACTGGCTCTTTGGCTTAGAAATGGAGATGAGCACCAACCCCCAGAATCGGACACAACTAGACTTAAAGTCAGAGGAAAACCATTACCTTTACCTTTTATTCCCAGGTCTAGAAATATTAAGTATGTTTAGAAAAAAACAGAGGAAAGCCTGAGTAAATATAGAAATACAATTGTTCATTTGGTGCATGTTGAAGGGGAGGCAGAACAAAGTATTGTGGGGAAAAGCATGGTTACCTTGCTGAAGAGGAGTTCTTTTTACCAATTCCAATATATTGGTTAAAAACGTAAGAAAATACTTAGATGACTAGATAAATTAGAACAACGCTCCATCAATACTACCGTCATGTCTAATACTTGTTGAGAAGACCTGCAATTGAAAACCTTTACATTATAAACTCTACCTGTTTGTGTGGAAGTGACCCAAATTCACTCAAAATAGAGTACTCTGTTCAGTAAATTAAGGAAAGAGAAAGAAATCCATAGCTACAGCATTAAGAAAATGGTTGCAAATGGTTTACATGTGGAAGAATGAGTCCATGCATTTCTGGAAAAAGCTCAGGCACTGAATGAATCATATAAAAGTGTCCCAAAAATAGTGGAGTCACAACAGGGAAGGCCCTGCTCCTCCTTATGAGCCTCCAACCAAATTTCCAAAAAGTAACAACACAAAAAACAACTGAAGTCCAAGCATCCTAGGACTGGCAATTTAGCCCATCTGATGAGGTTGGACTGGATGGCCCGTGAGGTCTCTTTCAACTCTATGATTCTATGATTCTAGGTCCCAGGACACGGAATAAATGAATCAAACTACAGGAAAAGAGAATCCACCTAAACAGTGTGGTGGCATCTCCCCACTGAAGAATTTTAAACAGAGGCTGGCTGGCCCTCTGTTGGGACTGCTTTCATTGGGTATTCTTGCATGGTGGGGGGTTGGGCTGGATGCCCATGTGACCTTTTACAATTCTATGAACCCTGGCGAGTTCCTAATTACTCCACTTTGAGTAGTTAAACTCTTGGTGCATCTATATCAGGCATGAGCAAACTTCGGCCCTCCAGGTGTTTTGGACTTCAACTCCCACAATTCATTTAGAAACCTAAGGAGATTGCCACTAGCTATGTGAAATTATATATTTCCATTGCAATTTGCTCTTTTGGAAAGTTAAGGAGATTGCCACCAGCTAACTGAAATTATAAATTTCCATTGCAATTTGCTTTTTGTCATTGCCCACAGTTCTCAGTGCTTTGTACAATTCTGAATTCTTCTCTCTGGGGTGAAGAAACGATGATTTCGTCCTCCTTGATTATTTTGCACACATCCCATCTGGTAGGAAGGATTTTTCTTTGAAACACAAAGGCTGCCAAGTGTGAAACAAAGATGATGGTCAATAAGGTGATGAACATGGTGACTATTTTAAATGGGAATAGCTGGATGTAGGTCCCACCCACAAGAGAGCATCCTGGGTAACAGATCACTGGAGGGATCTTCAGGGCAGGCTCCCCAGCCAAGATCCGCAGCAGAAACCCAACCAGGAACCCAGAGGCTGAGCCATAGGTGTTTGTGCTGGGAACGAAGAGAACGCAGCAAAGTTGGGGGAAGAGAAGGGCATAGACCAGCTCTCCACCAAGGAACCAGAGGTCATAAATGGAGTGGGAGTAAAAAGCCAGAGCAGTGGCCATCATCCCAAATGCAACTATTGACAATCTCAATGCCCATAATACTTCTTTTTCTGTTGCCTGAGAAAGAGAGAAAGAATAAAACACTGAATAAAATATTTGAGTACATACCAACAATACACAGATATAGCTTCTCTACCAGTAGCTTTTCCAGAATTCAGAACCCTGGAGAGTTCCTAATTACATGCACAATTACTGTAATGAAATAGTAACGAAATTTCGTTAGTTCCATTATAGCAATGAAATTTTCAATGTGTTGTCGAAGGCTTTCATGGCCGGGATCACAGGGTTGTTGTATGTCTTTCGGGCTGTGTGGCCATGTTCCAGAAGTATTCTCTCCTGACGTTTCGCCCACATCCGTGGCAGGCATCCTCATAGATTGTGAGGATGCCTCACAACCTCACAACCTCTAAGGATGCCTGCCATAGATGTGGGCGAAACATCAGGAGAGAATACTTCTGGAACATGGTCACACAGCCCGAAAGACATACAACAACCCAATGAAATTTTCACTAACAAAACTTTAGAAACACTTTTGAAACAAAACACCAGGGTCCCCAGTTTAGTAAGTACTTCTGAACAATTTTTAAAAATCTATCGCACATGCCTAGAAAGCACACAAGAGGCTCAAAAGTAATTCTTAAGCTTTGGAAAACTTCAATGAGGCAAAGACCTTTTTTACACTCAGTAGCAGCTGGTGCCCAATGAAGCTGAAAGGGCAGATCCACAGGGTCGATCAATTCACTATCCAACATCCTTTTTGGTGACACATACATGTTCCTTCATTGTTTGAGATATAGACACTGAATAGACTCACCTTTTTCCTGAGAACTTTTCTGTAGATATTGTGCGCAAACATGGAACTGGCAGAAAGCAAAGCAGAATCTCCAGAAGACATGACAGCGGCCGCAATGGCACCCAAGCCACCGATAGAAACATACATGGGGCAGAGATAGTGGAGAACTAGTGGGAGGATGAGGGCGGACTCTCCTCTTTCGTTGGGAGCAGGAAGGCCATAATCCGTCTGGTTCCAGTCTGAGAAAGGAAACACAGAGGGAACATATTAAAATGGTTTAAATTCCAATTATTGGCCTATTGGCTTCCACCAGTATGTTGTAGTGGTTTGACTATTGGACTATGACTCTGGAGACTTGAAGGTTCAAATCCCTTCTTAACCATGAAACCCACTGGGTAACTTCTTTGGGCATTTGTAGATCTGTCAGCATGATTCTATATTCAACATTTGGTGGAAGCTGACCATAGAATTGCACTGGAGGACCTAGAAAGAACATGTTTTTCCAATGCATTTAGGGCAGCAGTAAATTCAGAAGTTTGTGAATGCATAGCACACAAATGTGGAGGAATTGCTTTGGAATGAGGCCACATTCGTATAAAACCAACACACATGTAAAAAAAGCTCCTATAAAACCAACATACACATAAAAAAAGTTTTGATGACTCAATCTTGAAGGTTTTGTTTTATGGATATCAAGTGGGAACTGCATGGTCCAAAGACCACTTAAACTTCAAAAACTCCGCACAGCTTCACTTGTCTCACTTTGGTCTCTCTGCATCAAAGGGAGAAATATCACCTAAGAAGCATGACTGTATTTTAGGGGACCCATAAGGATGATCAAATGGTCTTCATTTTCCCTGCAGTGAAGGTGACCAAAAAGGATGATGATGATGAGTTTTATTTATAGCTTGGTCATGGTCACTGGCTCTTCTGGCTGGGAGATTCTGGAGCTTCTAAGTCAGCTTTTCCAAGCTTTCCTTTCTTGTTTGAGGACTCCCAGCCCTCCTGTTGCTGAGGGTATATTGTAGAATTAATTGTAGAATTAATGCAGTTTGACATCACTTTTACTGCCATAGCTCAAAGCTATGGAATTGTGTGACTGGTAATTTATTTATTTATTTATTTATTTATTTATTTATTTATTACAATATTTATATCCCGCCCTTCTCACCCAACAGGGAACTCAGGGCGGCTTACAATAAGACGCATATATAAACATTATACAGTACAATATAAATCAGTTAAAAATTATTATTAACTTACATCAGTATTCATAAAACACATTATAAAATACAAGTAGGCGTGTTCAGTTCAAAAAACTGGGTCTGTCGATTGAGTTCCAGTGTACATGATAATAATTAACGCTGCCAATTATTATTCAAAAGCCTGGCCCCACAACCAAGTTTTAACCTTCCTACGGAAGGATAGGAGGGAAGGAGCCTGCCTGACTTCAATGGGGAGGGCGTTCCATAGGTGGGGAGCCACTACTGAAAAGGCCCTGTCTGTCGTCCCTGCCAGACGCACCTGTGAGGCTGACGGGACCGCGAGCAGGGCCTCATCTGATGATCTTAAGCTTCGAGGTGGGTCATAGCGGGAGACACGTTCGGACACATAGGCTGGGCCAGAACCATTTAGAGCTTTATAGGCTAAAGACAGCACCTTGAATTGTGCTCGGTAGCTAATTGGCAGCCAGTGGAGCTGGCGTAACAGAGGAGTGGTACGCTCCCTGTACGCCGCCCCAGTTATTAACCTGGCAGCCTCCCGTTGGACTAATTGAAGCTTCCGAACAGTCTTCAAAGGCAGCCCCATGTAGAGTGCGTTGCAGTAGTCTAAACGGGATGTAACGAGAGCGTGGACCACCGTGGCCAAGTCCGGCTTCCCAAGGTACGGTCGCAGCTGGCGCACAAGTTTTAACTGTGCGAAGGCTCCCCTAGCCACCGCTGAGACCTGGGGCTCCAGGCTCAATGATGAGTTTAGGATCACCCCCAGACTGCGCACCTGTGCCTTCAGGGGGAGTATGACCCCATCCACTCACAATTTAGTGAAGTACCACGCATCTTTGGCAGAGAAGGCTAACAGACTTTATAAAACAACAACTCCCATGATTCTATAGCTAATGTGGTGCCAAGCTGCAGTAATTCTACAGTTTAGATGGAAAAAAGAGCTTTCTCTGGCCCAGGGACCTCCTTCTCATCATAAAAATAGTCCCACTTCTGGAGGATATGTCCATGCATAAGTGTATATGGCATTATAAGAATTCTTTGGAGAGTTCATGGATCCCCTTAGCCTCCTATGCTTGCCCACAATTGTTTTAGCACTGTGAATACATTTGTTAAAATTATTTCCTGGAATGGTTGACCCCCAGCCTTGCTGATTGTCATGACAGCAAGTTTACCTGTGGAGGCAGCAACGGCCCCAATGAGCACGGAAGGGATGGCCATGGCGAAGCAGCCCAGTCCTGAAAGATAGGAGATGAGCCTGGCTTGCTTGGTTGAAGAAGCTGAGAGAACCCGCTGGAAATAGGTTTGCCATGGAATGCCACCAAGAACCTGGAGAATTAATGTAATCTCTGTTAGAGTGCATGCGGTGAATGGAAACTTGATTTGAGAAGCAAACACTCCAATGCCTTGGAGAAGTAGGCTAAGCTTTATTGTAGGGACTCCATTCTAAGATAGGAAAGTTACTCAGGGTGTTGATCTAGCTACATCTTAGAAAGTCAAGAGAGGACTCATTAGAAGGAGAAGGGGTGGAGAAATATCAGTAAGAGTGTCAGTTTACATCACAGAGGGGTCAAGATGTGTAGACATAGAACAGTGGATCCCAACCTATGGTACATGGACCACCAGTGGTCCCCAAGAACTAAAATGTGGTCCACAGCTTCACCGTTACTACACCGTTGCAACAAGAGTGACCATATCAGCTCTAGATTATTAAATATAGTTTTCTATCGGCAAGAAGCTGGTGACTACTGGATAGCATATATTTTGTATCAGAAACTAGAGCTAGTGTGGTCTTTTCAATGCAATTTTCTGAATCAGCACCCCAAATAACCAAACCGAATCTAAAGTTGACCAAAAACTAATTCATAACCCTTTTGGTACTAATGTAGGAGAGTGATCTCTGGTCAAAGAGGTCCCTGGTCAAAAAAAGATTGGGAACCACTGACATAGAGGGAAGTCACTTCAGATCACTCAAGCTATCTAACCCTATTGTTACTGTCACTGTGAGGCATTCTTCACTCTTCGGTGCTCAGTGTTGTTGCATTTCCAGCAATCTCAACAATTTTGCTCAAGCATCACCTACTCATATAGATGGCCCTGGGGGTGCCATTAACTGGCCAGGTTGGAGGTAATATGATAGTACTAAGAATGGGATTTCCAGTTCCTAACCCTTAATAAACATGTCTATAGCTTCTTGGGTCGCTTTCATATTCACTTGAGCGGTGCAGGGGGTGCGAATTGTACTGCTGACACTATCAGGGGGAGGTGATATCAAAATGACTGTCTACGAAATGTTTGTGCTGTTTCTGTTTAAGCAGAAATATATTAATTTTTATTTTTAAATCCCTGTTGTCAGGTATAACCATAAATACCTTTTCCACAAGCCCAGCTCATATATACCTACAAGTCTAAAACTCTATAGTAATTTCCTTCTTGAGTCTTGTAATGTGTATGTGCTCTTTTGTATTGTAATTATGTAATTACAATGATGCTTCGAATTACATGGTTTTGTATGAATGCATTTCTGCTGTTTTTTCTCATAATTGTTGATTTTGTAACATTTTCTGGTATTTTAGCTATAATTTTGCCAGCCCAGCAATAGCAGATCTGCTGTCCATCTCTAGGTCTCATATAATAATAACTAAACACAGCTGTCTATTCTAAACAATATCTGAAAAATATACACCACAATAAAGGTTCAAAACATAGAACACAATATGTATATTAGAGCATCATATACATAATAATGTTAACAATACAGTAGAGTCTCACTTATCCAACATAAACAGGCCGGCAGAATGTTGGATAAGCGAATATGTTGGATAATAAGGAGGCATTAAGGAAAAGCCTATTAAACATCAAATTAGGTTATGATTTTACAAATGAAGCACCAAAACATCATGTTAGACAAAAAAAATTGGCAGAAAAAGTAGTTCAATACGCAGTAATGCTATGTAGTAATTACTGTATTTATGAATTTAGCACCAAAATATCATAATATATTGAAAACATTGACTACAAAAATGCATTGGATAATCCAGAATGTTGGATAAGCGAGTGTTGGATAAGTGAGACTCTACTGTAATACAAATAATAATACAACTGATGATCAACTTCTGTCAGCTGTAGTGGCACACAGTCGCAACTTACAAAGTATAAAGATTTATAGACTGCAATCATTCAGATTTAATTGCTACACAGAGCAGTTTTCAGTATAAAACATATATCAGACATATATCAACACGACTCCAACTAAAGTTTGTTAGCAGCACAGTATGTGTACATTTAGTCTCTTCAAAATGGCATGTAATATGCTGTAAAACTAAATACATCAGTGTTCAAATCAATTGGCTCAAACCTGGCTTGGAGTCAAAACAAATCAAAGTCTCTGTAGTCTTGGAGACAGAATTTGATCATCAGTTGTATTATTATTTGTATTATTGTTAACATTATTATGTATATGATGCTCTAATATACATATTGTGTTCTATGTTTTGAACCTTTATTGTGGTGTATATTTTTCAGATATCATCTCTAGGTCTCACCAAATAATAAATAAAAGGACAAACAGCACTTTCCTATCTATTCACTCTGCAATAGTTCTTACCAAATATAAAAAGTCATCCAGCCACCTTCCAAAATACTGCACTTCTATGTTTCCGATCCAAGGTGCTTGAAACAAATGGTGGGAAGCAGTATAAGTGATGCTTTCTGTTGCAGAGTTCATCATGGCAAAAGGGATACAAATACTCTTGTGGGGAAAAATAGAAACCTGAAAGTTACACCAATGTTTACATTTCATATTCTGGCATCAAAAATATTCCATTTGGTTCCATGTCCACCTAAGTGGTACATAGTTCCTTACTGACTATATTACCTTTTTTTTGGTGATGTTGTGTCACAACCTAAGGTGAAGGTTTTACAAGGTTTTCTGCTGCCAAGAATATATGACTCACCCAAGGTCACCCAGTGGGTTTTCATAACAGAACAGGGAATTGAACCCCAGTCTCCAGAGTCATAGTTCAATGCTCAAACCACTACACATGCCAGTTTAGGAACCAGAATTTGGTTGGTTCCAAAACCGACATATTAATATTATATTATTATTCTAAAGACACCAGATCCCGCCTAATCTTGGGAGCTAAGGAGGGTCAGTTTTGGTTAGTATTGAATGGATCTGAGCTGCTGTGGCACAATGGGTTAAACTCTTGTGCCGACAGGCCTACTGACCTAAAGGTTGGGTTGCTGGCCTGAAGGTTGTCAGTTCGAATTTGCGAGATGGGGTGAGCTCCCGTCTGTTAGCTCTAGCTTGCAGGGACATGGGAGAAGCCTCCCAGCAGGATGGTAACACATCTGGGCATCCCCTGGGCAACGTCTCTGTAAACAGCCAATTCTCTCACAATAGAAGCAACTTGCAGTATGTTCTCAAGTCGCTTCTGACACAATAAAAAAGTATTGAATGGGAGGCTGCTAATAGATGCCAGGTAGTGTAGGCTATATTTCATGGGGTTGCCATAAAATAAAGTTATTATTATTATTATTATTATTAATTATTATTATTATTAAAGGCTTAAAGGCACACACAGTACATATCACAGTTTTCCAGTCACAGTTATCACCTGGATAGCAAAATGAGCCAGATCCATAGGTCATGTATTTCCCATACACTGAGACCCTTTCACATTATGCAATTATAGAACTACAGTTCCATTTTAACTGCCATGGCAACATCCTATGCAATCCTGGGATTTGCAGTATAGTGACTGGGCATTTAGAATTCTAGTGCTTCACTAAACTGCAAATACCAGGGTTAGCATGGTAGTTAAAGTGGAATCACTATGCTATAATTGTGAAGTGTGGAAGGGCTCTTAAGATACATTATAGTTCTGTTTCAATTCTTGTTAGTATCTTATCTTAATCTGTATCTACACAGATAGACAGATAGATCCAGATTAAGATAAGATGAAAACAGGAAATTGATGAAGTGAACCCTATTGAAATGAAGACAATGGACACAGGACTTGACTTCTCAACAGACAGAACAGAACAGAACTGATGCAATCAGCAATTCACACACACTTGTGTCTGGACACTCCCCAGTTCCAGCCACACATCAAGGTCATCACAGCTTCTCAGTAATAATTAACTCTTTACAGACTATAGTACACTCTGGATGATGCAATCAGTATGCAATACAAACCAAGATACAAATTGCATTTAAACACTATCAATACACAAATCCCACATTAACAATAACTTCTTCTTGAGGTCACTATAGAGCTACTCTGGAAGACTTAGAAAATTAATAGGGGAGATATTTTCTTGCATCTAATTAAGTGACTCTGCTGGTTCCTTTTTGCGGAGTGTGATCCACTTCTATGGCTTTGAATGTAGACCTCATTCCCAAATTCATTCCCTGTGACAGGCCATTTCTAGCTATTGGTATCCATCAGAGACTCAAAGAAATTAAGAACCTTTGTAACACGGTAATACTTGAACTCACCAGGCTGACTATTATAAAAATCAGTTGCACTACATCTGTATATGCAACTGAGTACAGACCTCCTAGCAAAGTGTAGATGATAACTGTACATGCAGAGGAAATGATGGCTAAATATCCTTCGATATCCAAAATGACCTTTATGGTTGCTCCTGTGAAAAAAAAGACAATAAAAATTCAAAATATTTTAGTGTTAAGCTATTTCCTATACAGATTTGTATCCACATATTCAGTATCCATGGATTCCACAATCCATGGCTTGACAATATTTTAAAAAAATCCGTAAAAGAAAATCTTGATTTTGCCACTTTATACAAAGGACACCATTGTATAGTGCTGTTGTTTATAATGGGATTTGGTATCCATGGAAGATGACATGCAGGAACCAAATCCCAGGAGGTACCAAGAATCTGTTGCAGGCTGTAGAAATAAATAAATAAATTAAAAAAAAACTTTATCACGGTTTCTGAATCAAGATAAACCCTGCAGTATAATAAAGTGTCACTCAGGCTTGTGTACGAAGTAGCAGTATATTTACTTCAGTTCAAAAGATCAGACAAGACAACAATATATATAGCAGTGTTTCTGAATTCGCACAGAGAACATAGAGAATAAACAGTCCCTTAAACAGTCTTTAAATATGCCTCATTTGCCTTATAAATAATCAAGCTTTGGAGAGTATGGCAACCATTTCCTTCCTGACCATTTTAAGTCAACTGCTCTCCTCACTCTCAGAGATGAAAGTGGCAGTTAAAACCGTTTGCCTCAGCACCAAGCTAGAGACAGCAGCCAATCGGAATTCTGGCTCCTAACTGGCTCAGCCAATCATCTGTCGACATATGCACTTTCCAGTCAACTCACCACATCATGGTGCCTCTTTTACAAATCCTCACAGAATTCACTGTACACATTAAATATATGAAAGAATTGTTCCTTAATGATATAAAAAGAATTGACCAAGATGTTCTTTTCCACCATATATTTTGAATCACAGCTCCATGGCATATTTTGAATCACAGCCCATAATGCCTGAAATATCTTGGAAAATGAATTCCAAAACTTCTGGAAAATGCCAGCTTTGAGGATAATTTTCTAAAACAGACCTCTTCAAAGTGGCATTCATGTGGGGTGCATCCACACTGTCGGATGACTGCAGTTTGACACCACTTTAATTGCCATGGTTCAGTGCTATGGAATCATGGAAGTTGCAGTTTGGAGAGGCTCCAGAATTCTTTGGCTGAGAAGGCTAAAGATCTTGTAAAACTGTAAGTCCTATCCTTCCATAGCATTTAGTCACAGTAGTGACAAGTAGTGAGTGTCAAACTGTACTCATTCAACAGTAGATGCACCCATGGTTAAACACAACAAGAAATGTTCCAAGTTGAGGAAACCTTGTGGAGAATTACAAACATTATGAGAAAAACAAAGAAGCAAGTTACCCAAAGAAGCAAGGATAGCTGCAAACCAAAAGATGTCTGCTATCAATGGTGGGATAAACAGGAGACTTGCCATCACATTCCCATAGGCTTCTTGGATTGGGTCCATCATCGTCACATAACTCTTCTCTCTCATTGGATTGACAAAGAAGAACCCTCCTGTTTAAAAGAACAGCAGTACCACAATCAGTTGTCTGAGTACTTGAAAGTCAATGTGTGAACGATTTTACAGAATTTCTAGTTTGAAGCTATGGAACTACATTGGCCAATATTTACCCACAAGAAGGGACAAAGCAAATCCAACTGGGGCTTGAACCCACAGTAGTCCTCTCGAAGGAAGATAGACTATTTCAGCAGTGCCGTTGATATATGCACCTCCAACCCATGTTGCTGGGAAAAGCAAAGAAATAGAGGAATGAAAAATCAATTGACATGGATAGAAAGATATACACTGACTATGAGAGTAACTGAATTGTTGATATTTTCTCATTCTATTCTAAATTACTATGGCAGAAAGACAGGATAAAAGAGGACAAAGGTTTCCCCAAAGTTTGCATGTGCTGGTTGTATAAGTTGCTATAATTTATAGTAACACCCCTACCCCCACCCCTGCATAGCTTGGGAAACTATATCCATGGTTTCACTTATCCTCTCATGGAGAAAATGTTTCTCAGAAAATTTGCTAGGTTGCCCAGTTTGATTCTATGGTATGCTCCCTCTAGAAGTTAGCATAGAATTGCATTAGTAGGCCTAACAAATTCCTAGAAAAGATACCTGTCTAGCAATCTCTATGTCCTCCGGTGCAATTTGTCTGCTGGCACCAGAAGTCAGGTAAATTAGTAAAAAGGTAAAGGTTTCCCCTGATGTTAAGTCCAGTCATGTCTGACTCTGGGGGTTGGTGATCATCTCCATTTCTAAGCCGAAGAGCCGGCGTTGTCCGTAGATACCTCCAAGGTCATGTGGCTGGCATGACTGCATGGAGCGCTGTTACCTTCCCGCCGGAGCGGTACCTATTGATCTACTCACTTTGGCATGTTTTTGAACTGCTAGGTTGGCAGGAGCTGGTGCTAACTCTGGCCGCTCACGCCGCTCCCGTGGTTTGAACCTGGGACCTTAAACATATCCCCATGAATATGGAGCTCTTACTGTATACAGAAATGCAATGCATCTAATTGTAGTGGGGAACATTGTGATAAGTAACTTTATGGCCTCTTATTTCCTCTATTTTGCTTCTGTGACTTCTCTTAAGCAGATACCTTCACTGACCATTTATGTCAGTATAAAACTAGTAGCGGAGAAGGCAGTTTCACATGGGAAGTCCTGTAACTGGTTTGAAGCCTGGATGGCGCTTATATGCACAGCAGAGGCTGGCCTTGAACCAGTTTCAGGATCTACACTATTTTCAATTTCACAGCCATAGAAAAATCTGTTTGTTTTTTTTTTCACCTCCCTTTCCCACAATGTGCATGTGCAGATCACCAAAACTCTTATCCTCTAATTCAGGGGTCCTCAAACTTTTAAAGCAGAGGGCCGGTCCACAATCCTTTGGACTGTTGAGGGGCCGAATTATCATTGTGGAAAAAAATGAACAAATTCCTGTGCACACTACACATGTCTTATTTGTAGTGCAAAACAACAACAACAATGAAAGAACAATACAATATTTAAAAATGAAAACAATTGTAACCACCATAAACCTATCAGGATTTCAATGGGAAGTGTGGGCCTGCTTCTGGCCAATGAGATAGTCAGGTTAATAAGGATTGTTGTTGCTGTGTGCCTTCAAGTCATTTCAGACTTTGGGCGAGCCTAAGTCTAAAATTATTTATTTATTAATTTACTACATTTATTTATTACATTTATATCCCACCCTTCTCATCCCGAAGGGGACTCAGAACAGCTGTATGTACATAAAATATATTATATTATTAGCATAGCACAATATTAGCATTATATATTACTATATTGAACTATACCACTATACTGTAATATTATATGTAATATATAACACTAGCTGTGCCCGGCCACGCGTTGCTGTGGCAAAATGGTGGTGGTATTGGTTAAAAATTGTTGTGTAATTTTTATTTGACTTTATTTGCATTTTTTAATTAATTTTATTGTAAGTTATATTTTTATTTATTATATTTTATTATTTTCTTGTATTATTTTTAGTTATTTTCTGTTATTATAGTATTTTATTGTATTAATTTTTTAGTGTTTTTAATTATTTTTTATTGGGTTGCTAGGAGACCAAGTTGGAGGAGCTTAGCCTTCTAACTGGCAGCAATTGGATAAAAGCAATTATTCCTCTCTCTCTAATTAGGACTTTATTTTTCTTTTCTTTTTGTTGTATCAACCTAGAGGCGTGGATGATGGGTTGTGTTGTCAAATTTCGAGGTTGGGGGGCCTGTACTTTGTTGTTTTGTGGGTCGCCGTGATGCCATCACTCTTTTATATATATAGATATAATTAATGTTATTATATGGTATTATTATTAGTACTATATTGTATAACATTATAATATTATCAATATATACAATATATTATAGTATTTAAAATGTTATAAAAATATATTATAAAACTGAGGGCGGGGGCCAGGTAAATGACCTTGGAGGGCTGCATCCGGCCCCCGGGCCTTAGTTTGGGGACCCCTGCTCTAATTGGTCTTGGCTTGAGATGTGCTTTAGGTGAACCAATGAGCATTACAGGCTCTATTTCAGAGTTTTCTCTGACTTTGGATATCTCAGGTTAAGCCCTTAATGCACTTCTGTGTGCACCTTATAAATATCACATTGTGAAGTCACATTTAAAGTGTATTAAATGGCCAGCAACTGCAAGCCCTTCGAAGAGAAGACTGTTCAAATTTGCAAAATAACACACATGTTTGACATTGTATTACATGATCAGTGCAGGCTCATATAATGCAGTTCAATGCAGTTAAACTGCATTCTATGGCAGCATAGATAGGTTCTTGGTGAGTGTTAGCGCTCTCTGGGTAAGAATTCTAAATATTGTTCCTAAACTAAAAATCTCAGAATTTCATAGGATGGGACCATAGCAGTTAAATTGGAATCATAACACTATAACTTTCTGGTGTGAAAGGGCCCTGGGAGTATAACCCATTGGCTACAGATCTCCCAGTCCATGTAGACAAGGTTGTGATGAATGCTCATTGATGTTTTCATCCTGAGTGAAAAAATGAGGAAAAGAACAGCTTCACACTATGAGACATCTTATGGGAAAACCAAACTGTTCTACAATGCATGTAGCCCCCACCCCAAGATGTGATTTTTCTCCTTTACAGAAAACTTTTCCACGCAAACAACATTTCAAAAGTATTTCTTACTTACCAGTTGCTGTGAAAAGTCCAACCCAAAAATTCATATTTCTTCCTCCCACCATGGCTACTTCACTGGGCTTCTTGGTATTTTGTTTTTTGCTTCTTTGGGAAGCCCATATTCCGATTGCTAAAGTCATGGCATAAAATAAAACCAAAGCGATCAAGCCACTTATATTCAGTGCCATCCTCTTTTGTCTGCAGATTGTGCAACTTTCCAAGAGTGATCCAGAATTCAAGCACCAGACATTTGTGGCTTGTTGGAAGAATCTGTACCATGAACCAATTCACAATGAATAATGGAATGGCTGGGATCAAAAACTGTGTGGAAACGGTGAGGAAAATAACTCTAGCCTTGTTATCAATGCATAAACTCTGCCCTACTCAGCTTAGACCAAACAATTTTGCACTGTCTTTAATCAATAACAATGTTTAACAATAACAGTGATGGAGCACTGGCATAAAAAGATACGTGTGTCTTCTCCTTTAATACATGTCATTTTTAGAAATTAGTATGTCTCCCATACCTGTGTGAAGTGTTCAATCCTGTCCACAAATCTAGAAGAAGCCTGGTGTTATGGCTCCCCAACCTTGTATTGCCTTTTAGGCTTTGTAATTCCTTCAGTGCGGGCCAAGACTTTTGTTCAAGCAGGCTTTTAACATTTAATTGCTTACAAGAGCCTTCCTATTTTAAACTTTTGCACGTTATTTAATGATAAGGGCCAACTTGATGTAATGGTTTGAGGACTGGGCTATCACTTTGGAGACCCAGGTTTGAATCTCCACTTGGCCATGGAAATCCACTGGGAGACCTTAAATAAGCCACACTTTCTCAGTCTCAGAATGAGGCAACAGTAAACATCTCCTCTGTACAGATTTTGCCAGGAAATCACCATGATAGGGTTATATTAGAATTGCCAGAAATCTGAACACCTTGAGAGCATGACAACCAGTGTTATTTAATGATTTTATACTGTTTATAAACCATTTCTTTAATGTGATGTTTTTAAATTGTGTTTGAAATTTTATTGTTAGGTTTTAATTGATACTTTAGTCAGCCTCCTTGGGTTCCACTTAAAGAGAAAGGCAACAAATAACTGTAAAATCCTAAATGGAGAGTTACATTCCTGCAAGTGAACTCACCATAAATGCCAGTGGTTTCTAACCTTTTTTTTTTTTACTAGGGACCACTTGACCAGGGATCACTTTGACCAGGGACCACTCTCCAACATTAGTACCAAAAGGGTTACAAATCAATTTTTGGTCAACTTTAGATTCGGTTTGGTTATGTGGGGTGCTGATTCAGAAAATTGCATTGGATAGACCACAGAACATATGACATCCAATAGTTGTCATCTGCTCACCCACAGAAAACCATATTTAATAATCTAGAGCTAATGTGGTCTATCCAATACAATTTTCTGAATCAGCACCCCAAATAACCCCAGGAACAGGCCTAAAAATGGACACCAAGGTACCCCTGCTTCCAAGTTTCACATGAAACTGTTCTGCTCAGGAGGAGAAGCAGCAGACAGGAGGCTTGTTATTGTGCCTTTCGAGGATAGCCAGCCTCTCTCCTCCTGACATCCCCATTGCCTCGGCACTATAAAAGGGTTTCGTGAGACCGGTCACTCTCGTTGCAACGGTGTAGTAATGGTGAGGCCGTGGACCACAGGTTGGGAACCACTGATATGTGCTCGTGTACAAGTCAACTTTGTGTATAAGTCAATGACAGCTTTTGGGACAAAAATTATGGATTTTGGAGTGTCAAGTGTCATTCTGTGGGGATCCCCTTTGAGGAGAAAGACCGAAAAGATTCTGCTACTGGTGTCATTTTCCTGCCCAGGTCTTTAAAAAGACCAAAAGCGGTGCTATGTAGAGAAAGTAGAAGCAATCAGTGCCTGTTTTAGGTTCTTCTAGAATGAACTAAGAGTATAGTTTTTTATTTTGATAAAAGCTAAGTTGTAGTAGATAGTTCCATGGAAAAGTGGACAAAGGTTTGGGTCCAGTTGTTTTATCTAAAATTTCCATACTTAGACATGAAAAAAATCAGAACTGGGTAGTTCCATAATGTCTGTGTCCAGGATAGGGTTGCTCTTGCTATTATACTCTCAATTTAATATGACAGATTAACAAATTTGACTTTAAAGTATGTATTTAATAATAAGAACAAACAACATTTTAATATTTACAGATTAGCCAAAATACAGGTGGTAGCCCAGATGACCAATGAGGGTAATTTACATAAACACACCTCTAGAACAGAATACATACATCAACATTATCTTGTCCTTAGTGAACTTCAGAGGTATCAATAGCAGCTCAATAACAATCAATTGAGATGTCAAAGGGCACACATATTAAGCTACTGTTAATGTATTTTTACTCCCACAGTGGGAGTTTCTCGGTCATACATGCTGTAGCAATCAGACAAATTAAAACTATGTTTACATTCCAGTGACTAAATAAACAAAGCATACTAAGTATAAGATACAGAGAAGAAAAAAATATATATTGTGACAAACACATCTTTCTACTAGTTGGAGGGTGGGGGACATATATATAATCATGCTAAATGTTTTGTTTGACCCTTAGGCTAAGACTAGAGGCACCAACTTATCTAAGAGAGCTGGCCCTGGGCATCCCTGGTAAATAAAACAGCACCAATCAAAAAAGCACAAAATTGTTATGTTTCTCTTAGAGTCTGTGAGTGGAAACTGGCAACCAGGAAACATGTAGTGAAGGCTATTGCAGATGGATCTACACTGCCAAATAGTGCAGCTCCAAACTGTATTATACGGGAATGTAGATTCAGCCCAAGTTCAAAGTACAATATCAGTTTGCATTCAATTTGGATAGCAGAGAAGAGCGGAAAGACTCTTGCTCTTTGCAAAAGGCTCAAGCAAAAGCAAACTGCTGCAGCCTGCCTTGGATTATGTGTCTTTGCTCATTAACACTGGCCAACACACATTTTGGTGCTCCAAATATTAGGCCTGTTTCTGGGAATATTTGACCTGCTGATTCCAAAAATAGCACAAGTTTTCCCCTGCAGGCAAAATGTTAGGAGAGAATGCTGCTGAAACATGGCAAACAGCCTGAAAAACTCACAGCAGCCCAACTTATATTTTATTGGTTAGCCTAAGCCATTTCCACATGGTTCCTGGTTAATAATTTCCCAGTTTGCTTGATTTCAAAGAAGAGACAAATAAAAAGAAACTATAATCCCCCCCCCCCAAAAAAAACCTTGAAATAAATTACATACATGTCTTTTTCCTAACTATACAGATATTCTCTTTATATATACAAAAATATTTTGCACTATTTTTGTAGTTATGGCCATCCATTGTGTTTCTTGTTCCTATAAATATACAGCAACACATACTGCCCCGGCTGTTGATTTGGCCTATTTGTTGTTTGCATTCAGCTTTCTTTGAAGGACGGTCACATTCCTGCAATATCAGTCTGTAAACAAGCAAAAGAGGAAAGAGTGAATTGTTTAAGTGCCTTAACAAGATGTATAAGAATTTGACCAAATAATTTATATTCCTGAAGAATATTTCTTCAGCCTTATCAAAGACATTTTCCTACTTGAGTTGGGGCAAAATGACACTGCTTTTAATGAAGGAAGGCCACCCAAAACCAAGACATGACACCAAAAATCTCATACAACTATTCCAAGCTTTGTTAAAAAAACACACACACACACATGCAAACACACACACACACCAATATCTTACATTATATACTAAGCTATGTCCATGTAACTAAGGACTTTATCGCATGGAGGTGATGAACTGGCAAGGATTACAGTCCCTATTTCACAACGTTGTTGACATGCAATAGGAACTTTTTTCATGTCAGGAGTGACTTGAGAAACTGCAAGTTGCTTCTGATGTGAAAGAATTGGCTGTCTGCAAGGACGTTGTCCAGGTGACATCCGGATGTTTGATTTTTTCCCATCCTGTGGGAGGCTTCTCTCATGCCCCTGCATGGGGAGCTAGAGCTAACAGACAGGAGCTCACCCCACTTCCCGAATTCGAACTGCCAACCTTTCGGTCAGAAGTCCTGCCGGCACAAGGGTTTAACCCAGTGGTTCTCAATCCATGGATAAGGAATTTGTATTGTACATTGTCCTGTGTGTGCCCAATCCATGCACTCACCTTTCTTTTCCTCAAGCATGAGCCACATAGGAATCCCATGAGCCCATTGAAGACTTGAATGAGGCAGAGGATTGCTTCGGCGATGCCAATGAGCAGCAGGAGCGAGAACAAGACAATGTTCCAGAGGATGACATTTTCTGGTTTTTTGCAAATGCTCCAAGATGTCTGGTTAAGCAGATAATTGTCTCTGCATGGGAGAAAATAAAAGTTAATTTTGCATGTTAATATTGTATATATGGCTGCCGTGCTTTTAAAAAATATTTTATTTATTCAGTTTATATCCACTTTGTCTGTTGGCATTGGATCAAAGGCAGCTTGCAACTCATTAAAGAAAAGTATAGCAAAAACCTGTTTAATTTGAAACTTTTAAAAGCCACTTATTTGTACACGCAGGCAACATTTTGATCAATTAAAGGGCTGGGCTGTGGCGCAGCTGGCTAGTAACCAGCTGCAATAAATCACTACTGACCGAGAGGTCATGAGTTCGAAGCCCGGGTCGGGTTAAGCCCCCGACCATTAAATAGCCCGGCTTGCTGTTGACCTATGCAGCCCCGAAAGACAGTTGCATCTGTCAAGTAGGGAAATTTAGGTACGCTTTATGCGGGAGGCTAATATAACTAATTTACAACATCATAAAAACTGCCAGCAAAACACGAGGAAAGGAATGAGGAAGTACAGCCACTAGTGGACAGTGAAGCAACAGCTCCCCCTGTGGCCGGAATCGTGAAGCTGGAAAAAAAATGTTAAATGCCCCTGTGTCTGTCTATATATGTTGTTTGTCTGTTGGCATTGAATGTTTGCCATATATGTGTTCATTGTAATCTGCCCTGAGTCCCCTTCAGGGTGAGAAGGGCGGAATATAAATACTGTAAATAAATAAATAAATAAACTAAGAATTTATTTCCCTTAACTCGGTAGATTTTTTTGTGAAAAGTATGTATGTGTTAGTATAGATGTCCATATTATTAAGACAGATACTCGTGTGAAAACAATTAGTAGCACCATCTTAGTTGGAAGACGAATTTCTTTTATACGTAGCTACTAGCTATAGGAAATGTAAACTATTACTCAACTGAATGATCCACTAAAAATGTGATTCGTGGAATAAACTCTCTTTAGTAGAACAACTGAAGCCCTGATTCTACACTGACGTATTACCCGCAGGAATTTAAAAGTGCATGTTGTTGAAGAAGAATATAGAGTGTTCATGTTTTTATATGCCCTTGGATATTGTACCTCGCTCGTGGTTTTCTTTAATGGAAGCCATCCAAGGGCACAAAAAAGAGATAACAATTGGTACGGGATACCAAGGACTGAGAGAAAGATAACGGCAAAGGTCAGATAAACTGATGAAGAAGGCAGAAGAGGGGTAGGAGGAGTGAAGAAGAGGAGGAGGAAGAGATGACAGGGCCGGGCTGTGGCGCAGGCTGTTGAGCAACCAGCTGCAACAAATCACTCTGACCAAGAGGTCATGAGTTCGAGGCCAGCTCGGAGCCCCATGTTTGTCTTGTCTTTCTTCTATGTTAAGGCATTGAATGTTTGCCTTACATGTGTAATGTGATCCGCCCTGAGTCCCCTTCTGGGTGAGAAGGGCAGAATATAAATACTGTAAATAAATAAATAATAATAAATAAATTTCAATAACTGTGGAATTGCAAAAGTGCACATTTCTGTTATGGAGCCCCTGATGGCACAGTGGGTTAAAGCCTTGTGACTTGAAGGTTGGGTTTCTGACCTGAAGGTTTCCAGGTTCGAATCCAACCAGGTGAGAGCATGGATGAGCTCCCTCTATCAGCTCCAGCTCCATGCGGGGACATGAGAGACGCTTCCCACAAGGATGATAAAAACATCAAAACATCCGGGTGTCCCCTGGGCAATATCCTTGCAGACAGCCAATTCTCTCACATCAGAAGTGACTTGCAGTTTCTCAAGTCACTCCTGACACGAAAAAGAACCCCCAGTTCTGTTTCAAATTTGATGTTTGGCAAGTGTGTTGCAATGGCTTATGCGTTGGATTATCACTCTTGAGACCAGGCTTCGATTTCCCTGCTCAGCCTTGGAAACCCACTGGGTGAGTAATACACTCTCAGTCCCAGAAAACTCTCTGATAGGGATGCTGTAAGTCAAATACCATGTGAAGGCCACAACAACAACACACCACAAATAGTTTCCAGTTGCCCAAGGGGCTAAATCAACTTTGCCTCCTTGAAAACCATGTCTCGTAGGACCTCATCACATTGAAGCCCTCGATGCTAGGGACAGCATAGGGCAGCGGGGCAAATTGTAGCATAGTGAAGCAAATCTGTCACCTGGTGCCCCACATTGTCCACACACTTGCTTGCCCATGTTGTTCTCATTATTCTTAACTTGAACACGAGCAGTCTCCTGTGTTTAGGTTTCCTCCTCCTACCATGCTTCCCCGATGCAGCCAACACGGAGCCCTGCCAAAAATAGATGCATGTTGTGGGATGAGATCCGGTGGGCTCCACACTGGCTGCTTCGAAGAAGTTTCCTACAACCGGGATTTTTGGAAACGAGATGAGGTCCTTAGAGGCTTATAGGGATGTTACTGGTCATTTTTGTTCATACCAGTAGACCATAGCTTTGGCCATGTTATAGGGACAGAACCTTTTCGGTCGTGGCTCCTCGGCTGTGGAATCATAGAATCTATGATTCTATGAACACCCTCCCTAGAGATATACGACAAGCCCCAACCCTTTTGAGCTTTAGAAAAGCCCTACAACATGGCTATGTGTCCAGTCTTTTGATGAATAAATGATAAAGACGACCTGGACTGATTTATGGCTAAAACACGAGAATATTGGATGAACGGATTTTAACTGTATGTTATATATTTTTATACTGTATTAATTTTTTGTAATGGATTTTACAGTAGAGTCTCATCCAACATTCACTTATCCAACGTTCTGGATTATCCAATGCAATCTGCCTCCCGCCCGGATCCACAGCTATTTCTCTAGGCAGCAAGGATAGAACTTTTTACGCATTTAATTTCTGACAAAGTTGTTACTGTAAGATCATTTTATGCAATTCTATCTTTATTTGTAGTCAATTTGTTAGTAAGCAATCTTTTTGTGGTCAATATTTTCAATACATTGTGATATTTTGGTGCTAAATTCGTAAATACAGTCATTACTACATAACATTACCATGTATTAAACTACTTTTTCTGTCGATTTGTTGTAAAACACGATGTTTTTGTGCTTAATTTGTAAAACCATAATGTAATTTGATGTTTAATAGGCTTTTCCTTTATCCCTCCTTATTATCCAACATTTTCGCTTATCCAACATTCTTCCGGCCCGTTTATGTTGGATAAGTGAGACTCTACTGTATTTACTGTTATGTTTCAATTATGTGTCGGCATCGAATTGTTGCCAATTGTGTACGCTGCCCTGAGTCCCTAAGGGTGAGAAGGGCAGGATACAAATGTTGGAAATAATAAATAAATAAATAAATAAATAAATAAATAAATAAATAAATTATAGGGAATACATTAACCTTTTTGACTCCTTCAGGAAGTAAGGTAGATATGGCTTCACCTGCCTATACCATCCAGATTATTTCCATCCATCCCACTCTTTGACAATCTATAGAGTCCTACTCTCTATATCAAACAGGGAAAGTACAAACCAAAGAACTGGGGAGGAGAAATGGGGAAAGATGTGTGTGCACTTTTTTGTACCAACTTCAGAAGTGCAGGGAGTGGTTTCCATTGTACTTACGCCAAAGTGTTGTTCCGGAAAGGATAGAGATACACCTCATCGCCGACATCACACAAAGGACCACTGATTAAGCCCAAAGATGAAATGATCACACAGTAGACCCCACCTGCAGCTCCCAGGGCTGCAAAGACAACAGACAGCACCATCTGAAAGAAACACATTTTAGGTTCAGAGTCAGACAGAAGTGGCATAGTGTCATGGATGACAATGTGATCTGACTTGGATCAAGAGTCTAGCTTGCACTAAGCCATGAAACCCACTGGATCCCCTTGACCATTCACTCCCTCTAGGATGGTTGTGAGGACAAAGTGGGATAAAGTGGTACCTTTGAGCTCTCTGGATGAATATGATACATAGTAACTTACAAAAGCACAGTAGATTGCTGTCTATTAACTCAATAGAGGGGAAAGCTAGGGAGGAGACAGAGATGTCCTCTTTCCAGCAAGATCAGGCAAAAGCAAACTGCTGCAGTCTCTCCTAGCTTTTGTATTTTTCTTTATTAATAGTGCTTGTTATTTTGACCACACTTTGAAATTGTTTGACCATGTGTCCCATCTGTGAAATGTTATCTGAATTAACCAAAGAATAGTCTTTTTTCCCCCTTCCATCACATTATCTAATGGGTAAAGTGTGGGGTGGAAATTTAAGTCCTAAATATTTCTAGGATTACCTCTAGGGCTGCCAGGTCAAGGCAATCTCGGACCTTGAGATTTCAGGGATAACCTGAGGTCTACAGATAATCCCTTAGGATCATGTTGGTTTCTAAAAAGAGTTCAGCCTTTATTTGCTCTAGGACCTATTTATTTGTTGTTTTTTTAGCAGTCCGCAATATATATAGAAGAAACAACCATCCTAATTTTGCTCAGTGTTCAATCATTAGGTACACTCTGATGAGTCCTGTGAAGACTCAGGTACATTTTGCATAATCAAAACAATTCTGCTGTCCGTGTCAGCTCTGGTAAGTGGACAACAAGTTTGGAGAAGGCAATAAATAAGTTTTAGAACTATCACACCCAAAAACACATAGCTCTATCTCTGGAAACTTTGAGAGTGTTCTTTTTCATGGGATGATGCCCCTTGGGCATCACGGTTAGAGCTTAGGAAAATGGCTTTTGGAGACTACAACTCACATAATGTATCATACCAACTGGGAATACCTGAAAAGGTATTCCTAAAAATATTAATCCTAGGCTTTCTAATTTTACATCTTATTATGTCCACATTTCCCACTGAAAATTCTCTCCCTCCCCATAAGACTGCCTTTGTTGCTTACCCAACATTTGTTTGCGCAACATCCAGCTTCACCTATCCCTAGCATCATAAATGCAGGCAAGAAAACCTGAAAAAGGAAACACAGAAAACATTATTCTCAAAGAAGGACAAAATGGTATTCCTTCTCATGTATGGAAGCCAGCTGGATTGACAAATATGTCATACATTGATAAGTTTAGTGTTATTTGAAAGAGCAACAGCATGAATGTGCAACTATTAGTTTGGTAGTTGTTTTAATAATTTTCCTAGTTTAATTCTATTTTGATATTTAATTTTTATGTGTTTTCAATTGTATAGAATTGTGGTTTTTGGTGAGCCACTTTGGGTCTTGGTTCCTGAAATAATAGGTAAAGGTAAAGGTTTCCCTTGATGTTAAGTCCAGTTGTGACCGACTCTGGGGGTTGGTGCTCAGCTCCATTTCTAAGCCGAAGAGCCGCGTTGTCCATAGACACCTCCAAGATCACGTGGCCGGCATGACTGCATGGAGCGCCGTTACCTTCCCACCGGAGCGGTACCTATTGATCTACTCACATTTGCATGTTTTCGAACTGCTAGGTTGGCAGGAGCTGGGGCTAACAGCGGGCACTCATTCCGCTCCCAGGATTTGAACCTGGGACCTTTTGGTCTGCAAGTTCAGCAGCTCAGCACTTTAATGCACCGTACCACCAAGGGCCCCTCCTGAAATAATAGTGGGTGGTAATAAAAAAACTATAATAATAATAATAATAATAAGCAGATGGTGCTGCAGTAGTCACAGGACGAAACCCACAGAAAGCACCACTGCTTTTGCGCATGCAATTACGCAGAAAAGAGCACCGCTTAATTGCAGTCTCGCATTGAGGTTCAATAATTCTTCTCAAAGTGCTGTTGTCACTGCTTGTAAAATCGATGGCTCTTTCACTCCCTTGCTGTTCTTTCCGTGCCTGTGTAACACCATTCAACATGACCTAAGGCTATATCTAGTTAAACTGTTCACAAGAAGTCATCATCTGCATGGGATTACAATCCACATTTTTATATTTGAGTATTTGTTTTGTACAGAAAGTTTGTGGAGCGGTGCAGGGTTTTTGTTGATTTTTATCGCCCTGGTGTAGGAAGGTCCACTGCCCAGAGATGGTAACTATAATGGAATATAGCAAAATTAGGCATGTATACAACCAAATAAGAATTTTGCCACTCCAACGAAAAGGTCCTTTAATCCTCTAATTTCTAGCACTGCAAGAATATACAATTTCAGTTGCATTTAGAAATAGAGTTTTGATAGAATTTGGCTAAGCGAACGAACCCAAAGGGTGCTCACCAATGCGTCGTCTTCATCATGGAAAGAAGTGACAAGTGGAGTGCCGCAGGGCTCCGTCCTGGGCCCGGTTCTGTTCAACATCTTTATTAACGACTTAGACGAAGGGTTAGAAGGCACGATCATCAAGTTTGCAGACGACACAAAACTGGGAGGGATAGCTAACACTCCAGAAGACAGGAGCAGAATTCAAAACGATCTTGACAGACTAGAGAGATGGGCCGAAACTAACAAAATGAAGTTCAACAGGGACAAATGCAAGATACTTCACTTCGGCAGAAAAAATGGAAATCAAAGATACAGAATGGGGGACGCCTGGCTTGACAGCAGTGTGTGATAAAAAGACCTTGGAGTCCTTGTGGACAACAAGTTAAACATGAGCCAACAATGTGATGCAGCAGCTAAAAAAGCCAACGGGATTCTGGCCTGCATCAATAGGGGAATAGCGTCTAGATCCAGGGAAGTTATGCTCCCCCTCTATTCTGCCTTGGTCAGACCACACCTGGAATACTGCGTCCAATTCTGGGCACCGCAGTTGAAGGGAGATGTTGACAAGCTGGAAAGCGTCCAGAGGAGGGCAACTAAAATGATTAAGGGTCTGGAGAACAAGCCCTATGAGGAGCGGCTTAAAGAGCTGGGCATGTTTAGCCTGCAGAAGAGAAGGCTGAGAGGAGACATGATAGCCATGTACAAATACGTGAAGGGAAGTCATAGGGAGGAGGGAGCAAGCTTGTTTTCTGCTGCCCTGTAGACTAGGACACGGAACAATGGCTTCAAACTACAGGAAAGGAGATTCCACCTGAACATCAGGAAGAACTTCCTCACTGTGAGGGCTGTTCGACAGTGGAACTCTCTCCCCGGGGCTGTGGTGGAGGCTCCTTCTTTGGAGGCTTTTAAGCAGAGGCTGGATGGCCATCTGTCGGGGGTGCTTTGAATGCGATTTCCTGCTTCTTGGCAGGGGGTTGGACTGGATGGCCCATGAGGTCTTTTCCAACTCTACTATTCTATGATTCTATGATTCTATGATATCCCCCCCCAAAAAAAGGAGTAAGCAAAGTGACCAAGAGAATGAGAACACAGCAAATATAAAGTCCTAAGTGTGAATGGTTTTCAAAGTCTTGTTCTCTGCAATGCTAGAGTTTTGGAAACTGATGGAAAAATCATTTTAGGTGGGAAATATTCTTATAGTGAGTGCAATTCCTTCATTTTGCCCCTACTATAGCTTCCTATTGCCTTAGGTTTTAAAAGTACATTACTTCATTTACTTTAACAAGTAAATGAACAAGTCCTCCTAGGTATGCTCCCCTGTTTTGCCCTAATAGCACCAACAATGTTGCTATCATCATCATCATCATCATCATCATTTAATTACTTATTAATTGCCCTCCATCCACGATGCTCTAGGTGATTTACAAGATAAATTGTAAAGGATAAAAATACATACATACAAATATTGATAAAAATTAAAATAGATTAAAAGCTCTAGTAAAGAGCCATGTCTTGAGTGCTAGGGGAAAAGGCCCTAACTCACGCATGGCTCTCATATAGGGCGGCAAGGCATTCCATAAGGCAGGGGAAGAAACAGAAAAAGCTCTGCACCTGGTCCTCTCCAAGTGCACTTCTCTAGGACCCGGTACGTAAAGTAAGTCTCGTTGGGATGGTCGTTGTGACCTCCGATGATGGGAGAAGGAGAGACGGTCCCTAAGATACAATGGGCCCTGGCCGTAAAGAGTTTTAAAAGTCAGGACTAGCATTTTATATAGACCACAGTAATTAGTTGGAAGTCAATGCAGATGCTGCAGCACTGGTGTTATGTGGCATTTCATGGGTGTTCTTGTGAGTAGCCTGGCTGCCGCATTCTGAACAATACCGAGCTTTCGGGTCGTGGACATCGGAAGGCCAACATACAGGGCGTTGCAATAGCCCAGCCTAGACGTGACCGTGGCATGGATGACTGTTGCCAGAGCCTCATCAGATAGATAGGGTGCCAATTGCCTCACTTGTAGGTGGAAAAAGGCCTGTTTGCTGGCAGCAGCGACCTGAGCTTCCATTGTCAGCTGCGAATCTAAAACGACACCCAGGCTCTTAACGGTAGGCGAAGGAGATAGGGCAGCACCATCGAAGGTTGGTAGCAAGTGGGTCAGACCAGTTGAGCGGCCATGCCAGAGAATCTCAGTCTTCGCCGGGTTCACCTTCAATCTACTAGCACGTAGCCAGTTCGACAGAGCCTCCAGACATAAGGTGAAATTGTCTGGTATTGACGTTGCTCCAGGCTCCAAGCGCAGAAGGAGTTGGGTGTCATCCGCATATTGATAGCAGTCTAGGCCGAAACTCGAGCCAAACTAGCAAGGGGTCTAATGTAGATGTTGAAGAGAAGAGGGGAGAGAATGGCACCTTGAGGTACCCCACATAGGAGGGGAGATCTGTCAGAGACTTGACCCATATACTCCACGCATTGGCTCCGGTTTCACAGAAATGAGTTGAACGAATTGAGGGCCTGACCGCGAACTCATTAAAAGGTATCTGGTTACCAATTTGTTTTCACTATCGGTGCACTCAATCCTTGACATTTGATGGACCTATTGGCATAGGTAAATGTTTTCCCTTGACATTAAGTGTAGTTATGTCCGACTCTGGGGGTTGGTGCTCATCTCCATTTCTAAGCTGAAGAGCCAGCGTTGTCCATAGACACCTCCTAGGTCATGTGGCCAGCATGACTACATGGAGTGCCGTTACCTTCCCACTGGAGTGGTACCTATTGATCTACTCACACTTGCATGTTTTCAAACTGTTAGGTTACCAGAAGCTGGGGCTAACAGTGGGAGCTCACCCCACTCCCCGGATTCGAACAGCTGACCTTTCGGTCAGCAAGTTCAGCAGTTTAACCCACTATGCCACTGAGGGCTCCTTTTTTTGTACATAGGCTCCCACAAAAATGAAAGATCAAGAATAAAATCTGTTATTATTTTTACGTGAGAGAATCTCTTGGTCCTCCAGCACAACTCAATAGTCAACTTTCACCAGATGTTGACCACATAATGGCTCTGGAGAACCTAGAGATTCCTGGAGAGAAGATTTTAATCAAATCTGTGAATAATCACAAGTCAATGTGAAGGGCCAGCAGAATATAGGTTTCCCCAAAACAAAATTAAGTCATCTAAATAACAATTTAGACAAAGATGCAATAGCAAACAACAAGATGAATAAGCCTGGACACATGTGTCTATCTCTATTGCATATTACTTCCATGAACCCTTTCCCAAAGAATCCTTGAAAATGTAGTTCTATTGTAAAAAACTATTGTAGAATAACAAATGGCACTGATGGTACCAGTTTGTTCTTTAGATCTTCCCATATTCTCTAATATTCTGAAATACCAGATTTATTAAAATGATGAATACTTTTTCTTACCAGTATCCCAGCTCCCAGAATCCCATGGAAAAACCAGACCAGATCGGTGATCCTGCTGGCGTCTAATACTTCTCCATTGGGGAAGTAGAGGAGAAGGTTGGAGATAATTGCACAGACAGCAAGTGGAAGCAAAGCTATCCCAATGCATTTGGTGCAAGTACATTTGGAGCACTTTCCAGTACACATCATGTAGCTTTCTTTTTCTTTCCCTGGAACAGAAAAAATACACAAAGGAAGACAATCCTGAGGAAAAAATATGGCATAAAAACAAACACTGGACTTTGTTACAAAAATCTGAGCTGATTTCTGAGCTTAGATCACAAACAAATTATGAAGCCAAAGGGTTAAACTGCAAAATTCACTGTTCCCAAAATATAATGGTGGCTTCCAACTTGGGTCTCCTCTAAACTGCTCAATAGATTCAGTAAATGTTGGGGTATTCAGTTTGGCAATCTTATCCCTTGTAATGCCCCGTCATACTTGTTTCAGCTGATCATCTATTGGCATTTCAGCTTTGATTTGTTGCTGGTTGTAGCCGTTTTTTAACACAACAGTGGGCCCTTGGTTTCTGCTGATGTTTGGTTCCAGGACATCCCATGTCTACCAAAGTCCATGGATGCTTAAGTCCCATTGTATTTAATGGCACAGTAAAATTGTGTCCTTTACATAAAATGGCAAAATTAATATGCCATCAGTGAGAACCAAGAGAATAGATGGAAATTAATGACATTTCTCCCACATGTAGTGTAAACTCCCATGTCAGGGAGGAAAACACACACATTCTGTAATGGTGCAGTTGGTTCCAAAATTTTAGAAGAAAAAGGCTAAGACAAGCAGAAGACCAAATGGGCATTGAAGTTGAATGGGGCCGAGCTACAGTGAACCATTATTGAACTTCATTATTTCCAACATGGTGCCTTCAATGGGAGGTTGGCTGCAACTCCCATCATCCATAGACAACAAGGGATGATGGGAGTCAGAGTCTATCATACTTGGAGGGTGTCAACTTAGACAAAGCAGTTGCATTTCATGCAGTATGCATGACTACTGCTATATGCTGTTGAAACAACTTAAAAACATGAGCACACATGCTCCGACATGGCTAGCAATGGAAAAACCTTCCTGCCAGATATGAATGGCAACCTACCATGCATTTTTTCTCTACCCAACATCTCATAAAAACTTGTCTTGGAATAACTTTGTCTCACAATTAGGCCAGAGCTGAGAGAGAATGAATGATTTCTTGATGAGATTGAATCTGTTTGAGTTCACCATTTTATATAAGAGATGCCCCATTATATATGATGGGATTTCTGTGAGTGCTCATGTATGCACAGGGTGTCCTGGATCCAAACTCCATGGATACTTAAGGTCCACTGTTATGCCTTTAATTCAGAGTACTAACCATTGATAGCCTTATCACCCTTTCCTTCATGATCCATGAAGTTGATAGTGCTGCATATTTTTGATATATCGAAGTCACTAATAATGTTCGATATGTTAGGTGTTTTCTATAAACATCAAAGACACTTTAGCGCATTCAGTGAGAAATGCAGTATGTTAAAGCATTTCAGGTTGAAATACAAAGATAAACAGGCAATCCAAACAGCAATAGCCAATTTGTCCATCTTCGTAGCCTTCTGAATTAATAAATACAGTATATCAGCTTAATACCAAATTGACAATACAGTGTTCCCTCACTGCTTTGAGGTTCACATTTTGCAGATTCGCTGTTTTGCGGTTTTTCAATAAACTCTAAAAGACTATTATAAATCATAAAAAATTACAATTTACAGCCTAAGGAAGGGAGAAAGGAGAAGCCAAAGGGAGAGAAAAGGAGCCCAAGTGGCAACAGGAGGAGAAGGAGGCGATTTATCAACACACGATTGGTTAATAAAGACTTAAAATAGTGTGTAACTACTAAAATAATGTATAAATATTAAAATAAATACAGTGTCCCTACTTCGCGGATTTTCACTTATTGCGGGTGGTCCTGGAACCTAACCCCAGCGATAAGTGAGGGAATACTGTACATAAATTATATTACAAGCAGTTTTCACCGGGAAGGAGGCAACCTAAATAGTTATCCACATATGAGCATTAACATTAACATTAGACAATGCTCTACTTCCATATAATAACACAAGTTCCCAATATGTAATTCTAAAGATAGTATCTCAGTTTACCTTATTTATTTTGCAGATCAATAAATCTATCCCAAGCTCTAAGGTCTCCAACAAGGAATAGGATGGATCTTCTCTTAGTAATGTGTTTTTTATATTTCTTCTTTTTCTTTGTACCACTCTTAGAGAGGCACAGAAACCTGCTGGAAGTGGGATTGCAATTAAATACATATGTGAAATCATCACCAAAGAAAAAGGAAATACCCAAACAAAAAGTCCCATTTAGCAGGCACCAAGGCCATGTGTCACTCTGCATTAATTGATTTTCTTTTTCAGGGACTGTTCCACTGGTCAATGGCCACCTTGAGGTCACATTGACTTTCTGTTGCTCAGCACAGGCCTCTGTCCATCACCACCATTAGTTTGTTAAATGCTTTGCAACATCACAGCTCAAAGAAATAAGAAAGCCAAACACACAAAGAGAAGGAAGGTAGGAGGTCCTGACTAAATGGGATGGGAACCATATGTTGGAAAGTTTTGCTCATGGAAGTGTCTCTATCCAATTTTTGGAAAGATCACTTTTCATACTTTACCCCATGCACCATTTCACTTAACTGAGCTTTACTGCAGCAACACGCGGATAATGCACAAATATCTATAAGAACACAGAACAATAATGTATGTGTATATACACTCTTGTAAAACTCCCAAGAAATGTAATACAAATCAGGTTTCAACAACTCTATATTAGAGTAATTCTCTTCAAACTATATTGCATATAACAAAATTGCTTTCAGGATATCGTAAACAAAGGTACAATTTCCATGTCATAATCTAACAAAGTATGCTATTTAAGGAGTAAATAACAGACATAAAGAGACAACCAAGTCCATATTATTCCGGGAGTTGCGTGGAATCTTGGGCCAATGTCAATTGTAGTAAAGATATTCAGTCTCCAAAATAACAGTTTCTATATTCAAAGGAATTCTTCATTTGATTTGCAACGCCAAGAACTGGTACACAGTTCCAAAATGTATATACAGTGAAGAGTTTTACAAGAGTGTATATACACATACATTATTTTTACTGCAGCAACAGCCATGGAGAGAGATATACATAAATACATTTGTACCAGCCTAGTTGCAAACATCTAAATCTGAATCCAACCAATGGCAACCATTTCTTAATTGGGCAGGCAATCATCCCTGGATTTAGTTTGAAAATTCAAAGAGCAATTGTAGGTGCTGAATTCTATTTTCAAAAGGGATTCAGCATCCTCTATAGCTTTTTTAAGCATTCACACTAAAAAGCAGTGCTAAGTAGGCTGTCAACTGGTATGTCATAGTATAGGAGTATAGGTTTCAGCAACAAATAGGAGAATCAGCCAAAGTGAAGAGTCCAATATCAGAAAAGCCCAAATTCAGGAGTTCTTAAAAGGCAAGTCAGAATAACAAGCAGTATAAGCCACAAACAGATACAGGTGAGCCAGTGCTGAGTGCCATAGTCCAAGTAGCCAAAGTCAAGCTGGTGAAACAACAGAGTTAGGTCAGGAGGAATTGAAAGCCAAGGTCAGAAATGCCAGTAGTCCGAAAAGTAGCAGAGTCAAATATCAAGTCAAGAAGTAATGAGGATAGCCAAGGTCACAGCCCATAATCAGAAATGTCAGCAGTCGTAGCAGCAGCAGTCAGGATTTAAGACAATGGAAACAGCAAAGCCAAGGTCAGAGTCCAGCAGTCAGAAATACTATTTGTCAGAGTCCAGAAGTTTTGAAAACAAACTAAGAGGCAGTAATGTCAGGTTCCAAAGTAAGAACATATTGATTTTTATATGCTCTTTTAACTTACGTTATATATGTAATTTATGATTGCTCCTTGAATTATTCCTTATGTCACAGACATACACAGACTTCACTCCTCATCTTTGGCCAACAAATTTGTTTAAAAAACTGTTGTTTGAGAAGTCCAGTATTGCAGGGAGAAATAACTGGTACATCCCAGAATTGCTGAATTTCCTACAAAAGCTGTGGCAGAAGGCAGGGCTGTCGTAACAGCATTATAGGGCCCCGAGCCATAACCATCAGCATAAATAAAATGTAAATTATCGGTAACATAAACTTATATTTATTGGTACCTCCAACAAAATCAGTGTACATTTTCTCTTTTTCCTCTGCAGCTCGTTTCATCTTCTCAGCTCCACTCAAAACATTATGTTTCATTTCTGCTCAAATGGTTATTTACAAATTTCACTAACACATAATAAGGCTACAGTTTCTTTTTCCTCTCTTCACTTTCTTCCACCTCTTCTAACCCTTCGTCACATAAATAGAATTCTTGGAATACAACCAGCGGAGGTGCTGCTTACAATAATGGAAATCCACACTGTCAGCAATTGTTGTCCAGCCACTAATTGCCTCCTGCAGATCCGTTATAATATTCTGCTTCAATAACACTGCAAGCAATACAAATGATAAAATGATAAAATGCTGGTCTGCGCACAGATTCGAACATGCTGGACAACTGTCCAATGTGACCATATGTTAAGATGGCACTGGCAGAGGATGAAATGGGGGACAGCAGAAATAGCATTGTGTTTCCAGCCCTTCCTAAAAATTGCTTTCAAGCTCTGACTGCTGCATGATCCATTCTTTCATTCTATGAAAGACGTTCATTAGGTGTCCATAGATTGTCACCCCTGCTAGATGCCTACTACATACTCACCCACTTCCTTTATTTATTTTTTATTTATTTACAGTATTTATATTCCGCCCTTCTCACCCTAAAGGGGACTCAGGGCGGATCACATTGTATACATATAAGGCAAACATTCAATGCCATATAACATAGAACAGAGACAGAGACAGACGCAGAGGCAATTTAAACCTTCTCCAGCTTCCTGAGGGTATGCTTGATTCCGGCCACAGGGGGAGCAGCTGCTTCATCATCCACTGTGATGGCACTTCCTCATTCCAATGGCTGGATGATTTTTATGGTGTTGTAAATTAGCCTCCCCACATTTAAGTGGTACCTAAATTTCCTACTTGATAGATGCAACTATCTTTCGGGTTGCATAGGTCAGCAACGAGCAGGGGCTATATTTTATTTTTAATTGTCAGGTGCTCACTCCGACATGGGCTGGCCTCGAACTCATGACCTCTTGGTCAGAGTGATTTATTGCAGCTGGCTGCTAACCAGCCTGCGCCACAGCCCGGCTCCATAGGAAATCTACTGCAAAACAGCAACTTTTTTGATGAATTCCATAGTGAAAACAAAAGAATGGCCTGCCTCAACCGCTACCAGAAGGGACAGAGGATTTCATCTATGCTGACGATCATGCTATCATTGCCCACAACCTGATACAGTGAAGACGCTTGCCCTTGCGCTTTGCTAGTGTGCTGCCGAGTACACATGCCCAGTGTGGAATACACCCCACCATATTAAAGCAGTGGGTGTGGCTCTTAATGAGTCATGCCACATTATCACAGGATAATTACGCCCTACACCATTTGAGAAATTATACTCTTTCATTGCCACCTGACATCCATCGGGAAGTAGCAGCCAATAATGAAAGGACCAAGGCATTGATATCTCTGGCCCATCCCCTGTTCGGATATCAGCCAGCACGCCAACGCCTTAAATCAAGAAATAGTTTTCTAAAACCTACAGAGATACTCGCAGGAACACCTCGGCAAGCGAGAGTCCAAAAGGGGCAGGCTAAAACCCGGAACTTCAAGCCATGGCTGATACCAAATGAGAGACTCCCTGCTGAGCACACAGAAGACTGGGTGACTTGGAAGGTGCTGAACTGACTGCGCACTAGCACCATGAGATGCAGAGCCAACCTTAAGAAATGGGGCCACAAAGTGGAGTCCACGACATGTGAGTGTGGAGAAGATCAAACCACAGACCACCTATTGCAATGCAGTCTGAGCCCTGCCACATGCACAATGGAGAACCTTCTTATAGCAACACCAGAGGCACTCCAAGTGGCCAGATTCTGGTCAAAGGAAATTTAGTATAATGCCAAGTTTTAAACTTTATGTTTTTAAATACATTGCAACTGTACCCTCAGTTTCCTTCTGATACAATAAATAAATACTGCAAAATTTGGAAGATGAGGATGACTGGCGCGAGACTTACTGGCCACATCCTCTCTGAAGTGGTATATATATATATGTATGTACTGATGTGCACACAGAGCTCAGCCACAAGATGAGAAGCCCCGAGGCAATGGAGTCTACCAATGAGACAAGCTATATGTGCGTAAATCCCTTTTCATGATAACGTCAAGCGTGTAGTCATTCTTCTCTTGAGCACATTCAATAAACTGTCCATTATCAGCAACAAAGACAAAAAAGTAGAGGACAATATCCATTCAAAGAGCATATGCAACAAACATAAATGCATCTTTAGAAATGATTGCAGTGATTTCAATAGAAATGCAGTACCTCCCAAAGTAAAGGAAGACTGTCCTGGTTCAGTTGTTTTCCAGGTTGGTAATAAACTTCAATGCCACTGCTTTCACTATTTATGTTCACTATTTATATAAGATACACTATGTCCCCCATATTCATGCAGAGTATTTTCTCAGACTTCACTTAGGACCTTTGCACGCCGCTGAAAAAAATCTGACATTATCTGCTTTGAACTGTAATATATGGCAGTGTGGACTCAGATAACCCAGTTCAAAGCAGGCCGGGCTGTGGCGCAGGCTGGTTAGCAGCCAGCTGCAACAAATCACTCTGACCAAGAGGTCATGAGTTCAAGGCCAGCCCGGTGCCTGCGTCTGTCTCTGTTCTATGTTATGGCATTGAATGTTTGCCATATATGTGTGCAATGTGATCCACCCTGAGTCCCCTTCAGGGTAAGAAGGCCGGAATATAAATACTGTAAATAAATAAATAAATAAATAAATAAATAAATAAAGTGAGATTTTCTGCCTTGGTATTCTGGGATATAGGGTTGTGTGGAAAGGCTCTTAGACACCAGAGCCCCCAATGGTACAATGGGTTAAACCCTTGTGCCAGCAAGACTGCTGATTGGTTGGTGGTTCGAATCCAGGGAGTGGGGTAAGCTCCCATCTGTCAGCTCCAGCTTCCCATGCGGGGGCATGAGAGAAGCCTCCCACAGGATGGTAAAACATCTGTGTGTCCCCTGGGCACCGTCCTTGCAGACTGCCAATTCTCTCACATCGGTGCACTTTCTTAAGTTGCTCCTGACACACACACACACACACACAAATGTAGACATAAAAATAATAAAAACCCCAATGAAAAGAAGGACCTCTCACCCAAGAATACATTAGAGGTGCACTGGAGATCCTGGGAAAGGTCTAGAGATGACATATTTTGTGGGATGTGGATAAATGAAACCAATGGTACTGGTCTTATGGAGACGGGGTCATACTGCATCTAATGCCGCCATATAATCATCACCACAGGTTAAATTTTGGCCCAATAATGTATATAACTATATCACAAAACATGGATCTATTATTTCTTCTGTTTGATAGGAAGTTAGATGATAGGACAAAGCTTAAAAACTGACCTGACACCATACGTAAGTAGAGACTAAATACCCAGATTAGGGTAAATGGATAAAAGGCATGCAAAAAGTACCACTTTTTTAAGTTCCAAGAATTAAAAAAACCTCTCATAACACCCATTCATTGCAAAGCCCCTGACACCATACAGAAGTAGAGTCTAAATACCCAAATTCTGTCTGATCTTGGGTGGGAGGCTGCCAAGGAATATCAGGTGCTTTTGGCTACATTTCAGAGAAAGGAACTCATCTCTGAGTATTCCTTGCTTAAGAAAACCTTGTGAAATTCATGCCCCTTCCATGCAGCTGAAAAAAATACCACATTATATGCTTTGAACTGAGATATATGGCAACGTGGACTCAGATAACCTGGTTCAAAGCAGATATTGTGGGGTTTTCTGCCTTGATATTCTGGGTTATATAACTGTGCAGAAGGGCCTTCAGACTGCGAGAAAATAATGATTTTAAATAAATAAATAAATAAATATTGAGAGTGTCCTAAATTGAGGGACTCCAACCTTTGGTCCTCCAGGTGTTTTGGGTTTCATTTCCCAGATTTTCCTAACAGACGGCCAAACTGGGAGTTGAAATCCCAAACACCTGGAGGAACAAAGGTTGAGAACCACTGTTTTAAATTGACAGAAGTAAGGAGCAAAAGAGGAAAGTATAATGCACAAAACTTTTTAGAATGGAATAACGCAAAAATATCCTATGCTCTTACACTAATCCCATTCATCCCTGTGTATTTCATAGATTTTACTACAGGACCATATATTAGTAGGTTTTCCTTATATTGCTTATCATTAATTACAGGAGCTGTTGGAGCAAATGCACCCCCAAAATCATCATGCCCAACCAAGATGTGCTTACCTTTATGTGGCAATCCCAAACACCACGAACTGCATGCTTTGCAGAGTGAAGTTCAAAATGAAGTGTAGTTGGCAAGATCCTGCACAACACCTTGAGTTGTTATTCCAGGCAAGTAAATGAGGCAGGGAAGAAGCAAGCAGTGCTTTCAATAACACCATTTAGAAAAGAAGGGGAAAGTGACAGTGAGATGTGTATGATTTTGTGTGTTTGCATGTGTCACACTGCACTATTGATTCTGAAGGCACTGCAAACATTACTCTTTGTTCCACTGATCAATAATTCCCAGCTATATTGATTAACACTGCCTTGATTTGTACCTTTCGTTGTTGTTGTTGTGTTTTACTGGAAATGTTATTTTCCCTCTAATTGCACTGAATATCTGCCAAACAGCATTGTTTTATCAGCCACAGTGATATAGACAATACAACCCCGATTCCAACCCAAAAATTGATTGCAAATGTGGATAATAATCAATGAAAGGCAGCCTTCCATATTTGCTGGGGTTAGGGACACAAAACTATCACAAAAGTGAAGAAACTTCAATTTTAAAAATGCTGTTGTCGAAGGCTTTCATGGCCGGAATCATTGAGTTCTTGTGAGTTTTCCGGCCTGTATGGCCATGTTCCAGAAGCATTCTCTCCTGACGTTTCACCCACATCTATGGCAGGCATCCTCAGAGGTTATGGGTCAACCCTTTAAAGGTGCTCTTTTTAAACCTGAGATAACACTTCTATAGGAATATTTAACTTCTCCAGCACATTTCTATGGTTAACGGGAAGCTGGAATTGCACTGAAGTAGCTAAAGATACCTAGAGATACCAAGAGAAGTCATCTCCCTAGGTCCTCCACAACTGTACCTGCCCATCTTCAGCAAGAGATCATTTAGATTGTAGCATTTCTTTGTTATTGCTAGATGCAGACATTTTCACAGTGGTTTAATGATAGGTTTAATGATAAAGCTGAAGGAGGTGATTATATTTTACAACAACACTGTTGAGATCATTGAGGACTCCAGCAAAACCCAGCTTGATGGAATTCTTAATAACAGTTAACACTAAGTGGCATCCTATTATCCAAAATTCCTTCCCAACAATTCATCGGTTTGTAGCATATACAATGTTTACAGTGAAAATGGACTTCAGTGCAACATACCCAAAACAGAGTATCTGGAATGTGGCCTTCAAACTGGAAAAACAAATCAAATTAATGGACAAGCACCAAAGAAGGCCACCCAATTTAAATACCTAATGTCACTGGTCTCCATAGATGGTGACACAATGCTAGACGTACGGTCACAAATAAATGCAGCCTGGTTGAAATGGCGGCAAATTACTGGCCTTCTGTGTGACTCAGAAATGCCGGAACAATTCAAGGTTAAGATCTACACTACAGTTGTCTGTTCAGTAACCCTCTCGCTATGGGGCAGAGTGCTGGCCAGCAACAAAGAAACATGAACAAGCCCTTAACACAATGGACATGAAAATGCTGAGATGGGCACTTGGTTTGACACTTCTTGACCATGTGCCAAATGATGACATCTGTCAAAGAGTAGGAATAAGAGCGATCAGCAAGAAAATGCAGGAAGCATGGTAGTACAACCATGTCATGAGAAGAAGACAAACATCAATAGCACAAACATAAGGGCCTCTCCTGATTATCTCAGGACTCGTGTTTGGTTGGAGGAGATACGGTCCCCCAAGTAGGCTGTGCACAAACAGTTTAGGGCTTTATAGGCTAAAGCCAGCACCTTGAATTGCATTTGAAATAAATTGGAAGCCAGTGTAGCTGCTTCAGGAGCAGAGTTGTTCTTCCTCTATATCCAGCTCCCGTAAGCAGTCCAGCAGCTGACCTTTGGACCAGTTGTAGTTTCCGAATGCTCTTCTGGGGCAGTCCCACATAGAGCGCATTGCAGTAATCTAATCTGAATGTGACTAAAATGTGTACCACCATGGCTAGATTTTCAAGGTATGGGCATTGGGCACAAGTTTTAACTGTGCAAAGGCCCTCCTGGCCACCGCCAACACCTAGGCCTCCAGGATCAGTGCTGAGTCCAGGAGGACCCCCAAACCATGAATCTATACCTTCAGAGGGAGTGTTACCCCATCCAGCACAGGTTGTAGGTTGACAGGTTGACTGACCAGTAGTACTTCTGTCTTGTCTGGATTCAATTTCAGTTTGTTCATCCTCATCCAGTCCATCACAGCTGACAGGCACCTGTTCAGGGTCAGGACAGAGTCCTTGGAATCAGGTGGAAATTAGTAGTAGAGTTGGGTGTCATCTGCATACAGATGGCACTGAACTCCAGAACTCCGCATGATGTTAAACAACATGGTGGACAAAATTGAACCCTGTGGGATCCCACAGGACAAAGACCAAGGGGTCGAGCAGGAGTCCCCCAGCACCACCGTCTTGACATGACCCTCTAGGAAGGATTGGAACCACTGTACCACAGTTCCTCTGAGTCCCATTCCCACAAGGTGGTCCAGAAGGATACCATGGTTGATGGTATCAAAAGCCGCTGAGGGGTCTAAGAGAACCAGAAGGGACACACTCCCCCTATCTAGTTCTCTACATAGATCATCCACCAAGGCATCCAATGCCATCTCAGTCCCACAGCCAGGCCTGAACTCAAACTGAGATGAATCTAGATCAGTGGTTCTCAACCTGGGGTCCCCAGATGTTTTTGGCCTACAATTCCCAGAAATCCCAGCTAGTTTACCAGCTGTTAGGATTTCTGGAAGTTGAAGGCCAAAAACTTCTGGGGAACTCAGGTTGAGAACCACTGATCTAGATAGTCCATTTCATCCAGGAACTCCTGTTGTGAGGCCACCACCTGATCCAGAACCTTGCCAAGAAGGGAAGATTAGACACTGGCCTGAAGTTGTTCGCATCTGAGTGGTAAAGTGATGGCTTTTTTAGAATGGGCAAAGGTGTCACTATCTCAAGTATCCATTTTGGAGTAATACAAAATTTGGAATTCCCATCTTCTCATAACAAAGACTTACTCAACTGCATTTTTATTCTTTGAATTTATTATCTGAAAATGAGTCCATCCGTGTAGTGAAATTCTCACTATCCATGCCCATGATCTGAAAAGTTCAATGTACAAAGGGAAGGGAAGGACACCCCAGGAATGAAGACTGAGAATGTTCATTGAACACAGAATAGAGACAACTAGTATATGGAGTATAGTGGAAGCGCCTTCCTTGGAAGCTTTTGAACAGTGGCTGGATGGCCATCTGTCAGGGGTACTTTGTGCTTTTCCTGCATGGCTGGGGGTTGGACTAGATGGCCCATGTGGTCTCTTCCAACCCTATGATTCTATGAAATAGGGGCACATCTACATCAACCACTTAGCATGAAGGGCCAGTGAATCAATTCCATGGTGGCTAAGCAACACAGGGAGCTGATCTGGGCCAAAGCTATGTAATGTGGCCTTGAACTGCATAAAATAAAGTTGTATTTTTTTTACATTCTTCCCCAGAATCTGGAGCAAATCATGACTTTTGGCCCATATAGACAGTTGCCCAGAGACAATGGATGGAAAGGGAGGTTTAGCTTACTCCTTCTCCATATGCATTTAGCTTACTTCATTTCTGAATGTCTAAAAAGGGTTCCTTGTCTAAGAAATGTCAGATTCCCTTGAAATACAAAAATTAAAAGTCCTGAAACCCTACAGCAACAGCAGCCATTTCTGACCATAAGATGGAGCCTGAAGTATAGAAGAGCTACAACTGAACGGTAATTCCAAAATTTGCTAATAGTAAGCGCTGGCTAGCTCATTTTTCTTTCAAGTGTAACTTTTTGGTGCCTTATTTACTCATAAAGAAATGACACACTTAATTGGGACAGAAAATAAATACAACTGTGGGATGGAGTTATGTCAACTAATGTTTGATCATTGCAGTCATGCTTTGCAATAATTAAATAAGAAATGGTATTTTTTCAGAAAATGGGTCCGAAGCTGTCTAGTTCAAAAACCATTTTATTCACTAATGTCATGTTTGTCAAACTGTGTTTCACCAGGTGTTTTGGACTTCAGCTCCCAGAAATCCCAGCCAGTTTACCTGCTGTTGGAAATTGTGGGAGCTGAAGTCCAAAGCATCTGGAGGAGCACAGTTTGAGAATCACTGCACTAATGTAATTTCTCCCTGAGCACCTTGGCTTGAACTGCTGTGAGAATTTTTCTGGAAAAGCAACTAAGTATAGTGCTCTAACTACCCACTGAGGATTTTGAAGGACGCCTTCGGTGTCCTTCACCAAGTGGCAGTAGTTTTATTTGTCACAGTGCCAAAATATAGTATTGTTGTGTGAAATTTAAATTCACAGGGGCCTAGACTGAGCTATAGGACAATCCTACAGAAAGAGGGTAATGACTTCAGATTTTATCAAATCAGCCTATTTTCTCACCGCAGTCATGTCATTTGAGCAAATGGAAAAATAGCATTATTAGAACAATCTCCTTCATACCTCTGCATGATTGTATGATGCTGGCACTTTGCTGATGCAAATTCCTGCAGTCGGTCTTCTCTCTGTACAACCTCATTTCCTACTTGTGTTTTTTCTACCCAAAGTAAATGCACTGTGGTTTCTTGCAAGACCTTCTGTTTCTCAATACTGTAATTGAAATGGAAGGAGATTATCATACAGCAGAGAACAACCGAACAACAGCAATATTGGATTCATTGACAGATTTTCCCATCAATGAAAAGAGACAATCCAATCCTGCTTTACATATAATGGAATTATGGGACAGCCACAACATTGTGCAGTATGCCCCATCAACAGACATTTTGATGTTGCGATGATAGCACTTTAGCAGCCTTGGGTGATTAAAATCCTAAATTTACCAAGTGCAGTTCTGCATTTGAAGGGCTGTCTGGTTTAAAGATAAGGATCCTAAGACATCAATAGCAAATAACCTGAAGTTGCCCACAGCATGTGATACTTTGAGAATAGACTGACTGAACAGACCTATAGTCTTCTGCCCTTTAGTGGCATCTGGTGACTCTATTTGGGGTGTGAGTATGAAATTTAAAGGCGCTCTTCAAGGTGATAACTCAATTTTGCTGAGAGAGAGTTCGGCACTTAGACCGATCCTTTAAAATTGTGACTGCCTCTTCTTCAATCCCACTGAAGCCAGGCAGTGGGAGGGTCTTTCATTTTCTTCTTGTCCAAGGCATGATGGGACTGTGTCTGCTTTTTCTTCTTTCCATCCAAGGTCAAGGCAGGGACAGTTGGGTTGCACTTCTGGATCCAGACATGATGGAGCTATGCCTGTCTTTTCCTCTCTTCCTCTAAGGCAGTGGTTCTCAACCTGTGGGTACTCAGATGTTTTGACCTTCAACTCCCAGAAATCCTAACAGCTGGTAAATTGGCTGGGATTTCTGGGAATTGTAGGCCAAAACACCTGGGGACCCACAGGTTGAGAACCATTGCTCTAAGGCTTGGGCAGTGGCAGTTGGGACGGAGGTAGGGTCCTTTATCTTTTGGGCTTAGACATGATGCAACTGTGCCTGCCTCTTCTTTTCACTCTCTAAAGCCAGGAAAGTGACTGTTGAAATGAAGGGAGAAACTTTCATCTGCTTCTGGGCATTGACATGATGGAGCTGTGCCTGACTCTTCTTCTCTCTCTCCAAGGCCAGGCAATGGTAGTTGGGATGGAAGGATAGTCTTTGATCTTCTTCTGGATCTAAATATGATGGAGCAGTACCTGCCTTAATGATCAAGCAACTGAATTATAATTCCACCCTCAATCAGGGCCAACAGAGGATCCCCCCAAGCAGGAAGCAACCAGACTTTGAAGCTGCAAGACCATTCGATGCTATTCAAGGTGGCTAATTGCAACATTGACGCCTCAAACAGACAAGAGATATTTCCCCCAATCTGGACATTCCAGATCTATAAACCCCACTCGCCTAGTTTCCAGCAGACCTCACAGCCTTTGAGGATGCCTGCCATAGATGTGGGTGAAACATCAGGAGAAAATGCTTCTGGAACAGGGCCACACAGCCTGGAAAACTCACAGTAACCCAGTGATTCCAGCCATGAAATCGTTTGACAATACATTCTACCCTTTCTTTTATGAATGCATGGCTAGTTATGTTTGGAAGGAAAGAGGGAGTAACTAACATGAACTAATAATCTGTGTTCTTCATAGGTGAATAACTGCAATTTGCTCACTCCATTCTCCTCATTAGCTCTCCAAAACCGTTTACTGCCATCAGCTATGAAAGAGCTACTATTCCAGCAGCACATGATGGCTTCAGGATGTTTTTATTTCATTTCATTTAGCAGTCCAAAGAAGGTAGGAGTGGGAAAAGTTGTAGTCATTTGGTACGAAGAGTTCAAACAAAATACTGGAACCAACAAAAATGACTAAAAGGAAGTCACTTCTGCATTTTTTGGAATGGAAAATTACTCAATCTGGGACTTGCCCCTCAGGAAAGATTTGTAAAAGTGTTAGCATCGTTATTCTGAATTAATGTATTTTGGAGATACCAGTGCATGGTATTATTATGATTAAGTACTGTAATTTCACCATCACAGTATATCCAGGCAAATAGAATATCAAAAGAAGAGACAAGCTGAAACCTAACCAAACAGATCCTTGCCTCAAGGCACTTAACAAGCTATGTTTAGGCAGTAGAGGAAATGACAAATGGGAGGAAAGAGCTAATAAGGGATGATTAAATCCCTTACTTACTGTACTTTATATCGAGATCTTAATGTACCTTGATGTCATCTTAATGGTTCAGAGAAATCATTGGTTCCTCCTTTTTTCTGTATTATACAACTCCAGAGATTTCAGTGTAATGGTATGCGTGTGTGTATATATATATATATATATATATATATATATATATATATATATATATATATATGTATATGTTTCTAGATATTATAACTTATTTTGTATTGTCCTTGTGAAGATATTGAATGGATTTATATCTGTCATTTTTAGTATAGCCCCCTTTTTTTATCACATTAGGAGCGAATTGAGAACATACTGCAAGTTGCTTCTGGTGTGAGAAAATTGGCCGTCTACAGAGACGTTGCCCAGGGGATGCCCGAATGTGTTACCATCCTGCTGGGAGGCTTTTCTCATGTCCCCACAAGATAGAACAGACAGACTGGAGCTCACCTCATCTCATGGATTCGAACCGGCAACCTTCAGGTCAGCAACCCAACCTTCAGGTCAGCAGTTCAGCCGGCACAAGAGTTTAACCCATTGCGCCACCACAGCTCCTGAAGTAGGCCAACTCTGTTAGTATTCAAAACACATTTTTGAAACAAATCAAGCAAGTGATTATCTATCAGCACATGGGGCTTTGACTTCTGTTTTGCTTTGGCTTTCATACACGCTCATCAGTTCTCTTAATCTCACCACTTTCAGAAGCACATCTATTGGAGTGTGTCTCTTCTGGTCATTTCCCAGAGAAATTAGTATCGGCAGTTACATTACTTCACTTTCATAGTCATTTTACCATTATAACAACCAGAGGTGCCCACCCTGAAACCTGCCTTTTCAGTAATGCATCTCCTCAACAGAGGAATTTCCAAAGTTCTGGAGAGTGTAGTGGGAAGTAATAAGCCATCTTCCAGTAATAGAGCATGATGCGACACAAAAATACACTGCTACCAGAGCAGGGCATGTTATGTCACATCATCCCTCACCACCCTGCTCTCCAATGCCTTGGAACCCCCCCCCCCCCCCTTTATGGCTTAAAAGGTAGTTTCTTTGGGGGTAGCAATGGGAGATTTAGGCTGTATCCACCCTGCAGAATTATGGCAGTTTGACACCACACTGACACCCATAGCTCAATGGCACAGAATTCTGAGATTTGTAGGGTTTTTAAAGGTATTCATCATTCATCATTCTATGTCAGAGAGCTCTAGTGCCACAGCAAACTACAAATCCCATTTTCATAGGATGGGGCAATGGCAGTTAAAGCTGTTTCAAACTAATTTAACTGCACCATGGAAGTCAAAGTGGTTTTTTGTGTGTGTCAGGAGTGACTTGAGAAACTGCAAGTCGCTTCTGGTGTGAGAGAATTGGCCATCTGCAAGGACGTTGCCCAGGGACTCCCGGATATTTGATGTTTTACCATGCTTGTGGGAGGCTTCTCTCATGTCCACGCAGGGGGAACTGGAGCTGACAGAGGAAGCTCACCCGCTCTCCCCAGATTTGAACTGACAACCTTCAGGTCAGCAACCCAATCTTCAGGTCAGTAGTCCTGCCGGCACAAGGGTATAACCCATTGCGCCACTGGGGGCACCAGTTAAAGTGGTGTCAAACTGCTATAATTCTTCAGCGGGCAATCTCATTGACATCATATGTGTTTCAATCCAAGATCCTTCCTTGCTATAATTCAATTAACTTTTGTTGTCTTGTCCAATCATCAGAGATTCTGGGAGCAGGAGTCCAAAACATCTGGAGGACTAAATTTTGGGAATCACTGACTTATTGAAAAGAAATAGGTAACCGTGCCTGAAATTGTGCATTGGGAAGCTATGATAACGTGACCAGCCACTGCAGAATTACAGCAGTTTGATTCCACTTTAATTACCATGGTTCCATTGGGAAAGACCAGAACTGGGAATCACTGCTATCAATCATTAGTAGACTTGAAGGCACCAACTTAGGAAGATGACTTGTGAAAACTGGAGACCAGGAAGGCCAGGACCTGAGATCCTGAAATCGACCTTTTGATTAAGATGAAGTGGGGATCTCGCAATCCTAAGATCCACTTTATGAGGGAGAAAGGTAGAAACGACTATGTGCTACGCAGGACAAAGGTGAGTTTTGTGGTACACCCAGCAAATATTTGGCCTGTCACAAAATAACACATAGCTGTGCTGAAGCAGCAGACTTGGAACGGACCTCATGTCACAACATGCAAAGAAAAAATAAATTAGGACCCAAAGAGAGAAATCATTCCAAGTAAGCATGGAAAAGCATCCAAGCACACAAATGCATTGCTCTCTTCATTAAGCAAGACAAAAGTCAGCTTTGCACAGGGGGCTGGCCAAAGGCTGGCCAAAAGCCTGGTTGGCATGGCAATCCCACACCACCGAGCCTTTCTCTGGTTTCTCAAGTTTTCTGGCCAGTCCCCTCTTCAGCCCCAAATTGCTGAATGGGAGGAGCGTTGCTTTGTCCATTCTTCCTGTCTGACTCGTTGGGATGTTTGTGGGCAGAGAGGTGAGCCCAGTGTTGGCTGTGTCTCACCAAAACACAGGGATAAATGCCTCCAATAAAGCCAGCTGCCTGCATTCTGCCATGCCTGATCCTCTGGCATTTACTTTTAGCTCAGGGATCTGTCAGAATTTATTATATCGGAATTGTGGAAGAGGACTGGGATTATGCACCAACCGGGAAGAATTTGATCACAGGACGAAGTCTGGTTGAGGATGAGTAAGTCAAAGCAAAACAAAGCTCCTCTTTTGCTCTTAGTTTTGAAAGTTGCTTTTAATCTACACCTATCTGTGTGCTTTTGTTTGTTCTTAGGTGTATCTGTTTTCTTATCCAGATGTATGTCTGGCTCAGAGATTTCCAAGTTGTTTATTTGTTTACCAAGCCATGAAAGAAAAACTTTAAGTGATCTGAACAGGACTCTTAAAAAGTTTGGTTTTATGGGTTGATAAAGTACAGGGTTTTTTGTGTGTCAGGAGTGACTTGAGAAACTGCAAGTCACTTCTGGTGTGAGAGAATTAGCCGTCTGGAAGGACTTGTCCAGAGGATGCCCAGATGTTTGATGTTTTACCATCCTTGTGAGAGGCTTCTCTCATGTCCCTGCATGAAGTACCGGTTAAGTATCCTTTATCCTTTATCCTTTATCTGAAATGCCTGGACCAGAAATGTTTGGAATTTGGATTTTGAGGTTTTTTTGGAATCCAAAATTCCAAACCTTTCTGGTTCCAGGCATTTCAGATAAGGGATACTTAACCTCTACTTTATCAACCCATAAAACCAGACTTTTTGAGTCCTGTTCAGATTACGTAAAGTTTTTATTTCATGGCCCAGAGATGTTTTGGCTTGGTATACAACCAACCAAACAAACAAACAACTTGGAAATGGGACTCAAATCTAACCACAAAGTTCATTTATGTTTCATAGCCTGAAGGTAATCTTATATACAATTTTTAAATCACTTTCTGCATGGAACAAAGTTTATGTACATACTGAAACATCGGAAAGTAAAGGATGTGGATAAATGAAACATATTAAATTTCTGATTTCCGAATAAGGGCGGCTCTACCTGTATAATCCTTCTGGCTTTCATTTACAGTAGAGTCTCACTTATCCAACATAAACGGGCTGGCAGAACATTGGATAAGTGAATATGTTGGATAATAAGGAGGGATCAAGGAAAAGTTTATTAAACATTAAATTAGGTTATGATTTTACAAATTAAGCATCAAAACATCATGTTATACAATAAATTTGATAGAAAAAGTAGTTCAATACGCAGTAATGCTATGTAGTAATTACTGTATTTACCAATTTAGCACCAAAATATAACGATGTATTGAAAACATTGACTACAAAAATGTGTTGGATAATCCAGAACGTTGGATAAGCAAATGTTGGATAAGTGAGACTCTACTGTATTGGTAATGCTGGGATTCAGATTTCTGCACTTACCATTTAAAGCATTTCTAGGTACTTGGCTGACAGTCCAGATCTTTTGTAAATCGTCCATTAAAGAAAAGTTAATTAAAAATCTATAAGAATGCACTGATGATAGATGTGATTCCTCAGTATGCATTGCATGATGTATGACCCACCAAACTCAATGGGATTTATGATGGCTGACTTGTAAACACATTTAGGATCATAATATAATTCTCTCTCTCAGGCACTGAAATCTAAACATGTATATGTATGTGCACCTTCAAAGTCATCTGTTGATTTACGGTGACCTTGTTAATTTTATAGGGGTTTCTTAAGCAAGGAATCAACAGGTGATTTTCCGGCATTTACTGGACTGAAACTCCTGGGAGCAATAATGAGCGAAACCAGTGATGAGGGATGCTGGGAGTTTCAAACTAACAACCTCAGGAGGGTCAAACACAGCCTACCCATAGTTTAGTTGTAGTAAATATGTGACTTGATATCATCTGGTGCAGATATGTGACACAATATCATCTTCTCCTGTCTCCTTACAAAATAATTTCTTACCCTAGGAAATGTTGGATTGTATTAATATTGTTTAAAGCATGTAAATGTCACTGTTCAGCATAGAAGACATATTTTAGTGATGCTAAACCTCTGGTGGTGCAACGTGTTAAACTGCTGAGCTGCTGAACTTGCTGACTGAAAGGTCAGCAGTTTGAATCCGGGGAGCGGTGTGAGCTCCTGCTGTTAGCCCCAGCTTCTGCCAACCTAGCAGTTTGAAAACATGCAAATGTGAGTAGATCAATAGGTACTGCTCCAGCGGGAAGGTAATGGTGCTCCATGCAGTCATGCCAGCCACAGGACATTGGAGGTGTCTATGGACAACACCGGCTTTTTGGCTTAGAAATGGAGATGAGCACCAACCCCCAGAATCAGACATGGCTAGACTTTATGTCAGGGGAAAACCTTTACCTGTACCTTTACCTAAGCCATATGTCTGCTCTAATTAGATGTTACAGGGAGAACAAATAGTGTGGAAATGTGGACCGGTGGTACCTACAGAGCTAAAATAGCATTATTTGGCAGCAAGATTTACAAGAATAACTGGCATGTTTGAAAAGTTAATTGGTTCATGAGAAGCTTTTCTCTGATTTCAAATGAAGATATATATATATTAGAAAGGACTGGGCATGTACAGCAGATCAAATTGAGGGGCCCAGAGAAAGTACCGTAGATCTACAGAATCAAAAGGCTTTCCAGAAATGCTGATTTAGCATTCAACAAGTCAGTCAATGAATCCGTTGTAGCTGGAACTAAAAATTGGACTTACTGTAGGTCAGAAGACTGAGGCCCCTTCTACACTGCCATATAATCTAGATTACCACAACAGATGATCCATATTACCATCTCTGAACTGGATTATATGAACTGCCATATTATCCAGTTCCAAGCAGCTAATCTGTGTTTTATATGGAAGGGGGCAGAAACGGCACAGTCTTACATTAAACCACTATAAAACACTTGAATGCTTTGGTGTTCTAATACATACATCAGGAGATCTTCAAAAAGCTAAACATGTTCTGTTGACAGCACTTTACTTGGACCCATTCATAAATGCCATTCAGTTGTCCATTGCTAGACACCTTATTCACACTCCTTATTGATACACAGTTCACACATTTTTATTGTTCATTGCCTGTTCACAGATAACTCACATTTCCCATTCACATCAACACACACACCTTTCCTGCCGTTCATACCTCCAATGATAGGCCTTCCCTTCTCTCTACACTTCCTCCTTCACATACATAATTATTTGTTTATGTTGCCTATATTACTCTCAAATTACACATATTCATTCATGTATACCACTCGTGTGCATCCGCCTAGCCTAATAATGAAACAAGAACAAGTAAGTACCATATTTACTTATGTATAAGTAAATATGGTACTTACTTGTTCTTGTTTCATTAATAAGACGAGAGAAGTTGACCTAGAGATTCCTAGAAAGACCATACTAATCAAATCTACAAATAGTCAGATATGCAAAAGTTAAATTCACAAATGTGGATGGCCTGATTACAATTAGCTGTAACAATTTCCCTCTTTTTTCTTTACAGAAAAGCAGCAGTGCATGTCAAAAGAGATGCCAAGAGGATAGGCCATATTTATAAAAAGGCAATTTTCAGACAATTCACAGATGAAACATACTCTCAGGAGATCTCCAAACCACCTTGGTTGGGCTTTCTTGGTCCAGTGCTGAAAGCTGAAGAAGGAGATACTTTTGTTATTCATTTGAAGAACTTTGCTTCGCGGCCTTATTCTATACATCCACATGGAGTCTTCTATACAAAAGACTCTGAAGGTAAAACAAACAGAATTTTCCCCTGATAGCTTATGTGAGTTTGTAGTGATAGGAAATATATCCATATTGACCATGTACCAAAATATAGCAAAATCCCCCAAACACATTGCAATCGTGCCTGTATTAGATCAATGAAAAGGTGCTAAATGCAACATGGAAGTGTTTGAAATTTACAGGCATCAATAATGATGATGATGATGATGATGATGATGATGATGATGATGATGATAATAATAATAGGAAAAACTCAGGACCTCAAGATTGAACTTCAAAGATTCTGGCAGAAACCAGTACAGGTGGTCCCGGTGGTGATGGGCACACTGGGTACCGTGCCAAAAGATCTCAGCCGGCATTTGTAAACAATAGACATTGACAAAATTACGATCTGCTAACTGCAAAAGGCCACCCTACTGGGATCTGCGCGCGTCATCCGAAAATATATCACACAGTCCTAAACGCTTGGGAAGTGTTCGACTTATGATTTTGCGATACGAAATCAAGCATATCTTTCTTGTTTGCTGTGTCAGACTATGTCGTTGTGTCAATAACAACAACAACAACAACAATAACAACAACAACAATAATAAATATCTTTATTTATATCTACTTTTCTCCCTCACGGGACCCAAAGCATCTTATAACATATTAAAATCACATAAACAACAATCAGAGTACATCAATAATATAAGCATAATAGGATAAACAGATTAAGAAAAACAACTACAGTATACATTCAAGTTTGGTATACTTTATTAGTAATTACTTTTATCTCTATCAACGGAGAAGAATGTTTACTGCCTTGCCTTGCTTTTGTGCCCCAAACATCTCATGGTTGGCAAATAGTGTGGCCTTGCCCTATATCAAACCTCTCTCCATCACTATCTTAAACATGGCTATTGTTGGGTAGGACTGAAACATCAGTAACCTTCCAGGTGGAATAAAAAGCTAAGATGAGGCTTAGCAGGAAGGCAAAGATTCAACAAACAGTAACTTTGGCCAAAGGATCTACCAAGTCTTAGTGGTCCTTTCACAGTAGTGATTTAGAAAAATAAGAGGTTTTTTCAAGCACCAGTCTATATATATAAAAGAGTGATGGCATCATGGCAATTCACAAAACAACAAATGTACAGGCCCCCCAACCTCAAAATTTGACAACACAACCCATCATCCACGCCTCAAGGTTGATACAACAAAAAGAAAAGAAAAACAAAGTCCTAATTAAAGGGAGAGCAATAATTTTTTTAATCCAATTGCTGCCAGTTTAGAGGGCTAATCTCTGCCCACTTGGTTGCCTAGCAACCAAGGGACAGCCAGGTTTCAGTTCGGGGACAGGCAGATTTAGGCCTTACTTAGGCTTCTTCCACAGATTATCAGATTTTAACTGGATCATATGGCAGTGTAGACTCAAGGCCCTTCAACACAGCAATATAACCCATTTATAATCTTATATTATCTGCTTTGCACTGGATTATCTTGACTCCACACTGCCATATAATCCACTTCAGTGTGCATTTTATACAGCTGTGAAGAAGGAGCCTCATATAATCCTGTTCTGAGCAGATAATATAAGATTAGAAATATACAGTAGAGTCTCACTTATCCAACGTAAACAGGCCGGCAGGATAAGTGAATATGTTGGATAATAAGAAGGGATTCAGGAAAAGCCAATTAAACATCAAATTAGGTAATCGTTATACAAATTAAGCACCAAAACATCATATTATACAACAAATTTGACAGAAAAAGTAGTTCCATGCGCAGTAATGCTATGTAGTATTTACAGTAGAGTCTCACTTATCCAACGTTCTGGATTATCAACGCATTTTTGTAGTCAATGCTTTCAATATATCGTGATATTTTGGTGCTAAATTCATAAATACAGTAATTACTACATAGCATTACTGTGTACTGAACTACTTTTTCTGACAAATTTGTTGTCTAACATGATGTTTTGGTGCTTAATTTGTAAAATCATAACTTAATTTGATGTTTAATAGGGTTATCCTTAATTCCTCATTATCCAACATATTCGCTTATCCAACGTTCTGCCGGCCCGTTTATGTTGGATAAGTGAGACTCTACTGTACTGTATTTACAAATTTACCACTAAAATATCACAATGAATTTAAAACACTGACTACAAAAACATTGATTATGAAAAGGCAGACTGCGTTGGATAATCCAGAACATTGTATAAGCGAATGTTGGATAAGTGAGATTCTTCTTTAATATGAAATAATTACTGGGATAGAATAATGCAGAACAATATAATCTCTAAAACGAGGACAGTAAATAAACAGGGGAATTCCACACAGGAAACAATCAGGGCCAGCTAACACCTCCCAACAAAGTATTCCCATCATCAAAGTCTGGAAAATCCTCTATTTTCTCAGGGCCACAGACAGTAGAAGCACATAAAATATCGCAAACAATACCACTCTGAAAACAAGGGAATTCCAGACAGGAAACAATCAGGGCCAGCTAACACCTCCCAAGAAAAAAATCACTTAGGGAGGAAACAGCCAGGCTTTAAAGCTGCAAGGCCATTACATCCTAATCATTTTTCCTAATTGCAGCATTCATACTTGCCTCCAACAAACAAAAAAAAACCAATCAGAAATATTGTATATTCACAACCTTTAGGAAATAATATCCCCTGATGGCGCAGCGTGTTAAAGCGCTGAGCTGCTGAACTTCTGGACCGAAAGGCCACAGGTTTGAATTGGGGGAGCGGAGAGAGCCCCCACTGTTAGCCCCAGCTTCTGCCAACCCAGAAGTTCGGAAACATGCAAATGTGAGTGCATCAATAGGTACTGCTCCGGCGGGAAGGTAACGCTGCTCCATGCAGTCATCCCACATGACCTTGGAGGAGTCTATGGACAACGCCGGCTCTTCGGCTTAGAAATGGAGATGAGCACCAACCCCCTGAGTCAGACACGACTGGACTTAATGTCAGGGGAAAACCTTTACCCTTTACCTTAACTACCACCAATTCCTCAATACTTTATTTCCCAAACCACCATATTTCGCCACAGCAACGCGTGGCCGGGCACAGCTAGTGTTTTATAGAACTTCAGAGTTACACCAGGGATTTCATCATATGGAAGTTTTCCTCTGTTTCTACACACTTCAAAGACGGATTCCCATGGAGCCCATCAAATGACACAGGAGGTTGGTTGCTTCTGGTGGTTGATCCTGGAATTTTGTCTTTGCAGTGTGTGGAAATAAGAGGATTTCAAAGCTATGTGATGGTGGTGAGTAAATTCTCCAAAGACCAAGTGTCCATGAGCAATATCTAATGCATACTGAGTGAGTAATCCTTATCTGAGGTCTGTTTGATCAGTTCAGAATGTAGCCAGAGCTTGTTTGTTATTTATGAGAATGTTCTCAGTGTTGAACACTGTATATAGCCATACTTTCTGGTTATTGGCCCTGGGAATACAATATTGCAGTGACAGCATTTCTAACATAACATAAATGCTACAGCTCAGCAAACGATATAGGCCGTAGGGAGATGTCAGCTATTGTCAAGATGGAAGTGATCAGCTCATTGAAAGCGATCAGCATATAGCCTTAATTCTTATTGTATGCCAACACTTGGACATCTCAAGAAAGAGTTTTATGACAATGTGTTGTCGAAGGCTTTCATGGTCAGAATCACTAGGTTGCTGTGACTTTTCCGGGCTGTATGGCCATGTTCCAGAAGCATTCTCTCCTGACATTTCACCCACATCTATGGCAGGCATTCTCAGAAGTTGCAACCCAGTTTTGTGACACTCCATTATTGCATTTACCTGCCAAATGACTTGTAATATTTATTTATGATAAAGAAACCTATGAGCAGTGAAAGATTATGCAATCTATTTTGCACTTTTAGGTTGTCCTAATAAAGGGTTCACCACAATGTGGTTTCCCCCGACCCCCACCCCCAGATTTTGCTATACTGTGGTGATAAGAACAGTGTGGAGAGAACACCTCAATAATCCTAAAGTCCTCCAGCACAACTTTATGGTCAACTTCTGGCAAAAGTATATAATAGAATTCTGCTGGAAAACCTAAATGACACTTTATTGTTATTTATTTGTTTATTTGTTTATACCTGCTTTATCCCTCCTGAAAAATACTCAGAGCGGCTTCAAAAGAGCATGTTTTTTCAGGTGTAGATAAGTGAAACCATGGATACCAATACTGTGGATATGGGGAGGTTATACTGTATATGGAATCTGGTGTTCTCAACTCATGCTTTTCTCTTGTACAAGGCTATTTTTGCCATTTGGCTATGAAATACTCTACATTTATCTCTGGCCTTGGAAGAAGAAGGAATGTTGTTATGACTTTAAGAAAGGGATGGAGAATCTGTGCCTTTTACATTGTATGCTCTTAATTTTTGCACCCAAAGTTGTTCCTTGACTTTTCAGATAGCACACTCTCTGTCCATTTTGATTTTCTGACTCTGGAAGAGTCATTTTATTCTAGAACAAGGCACTTAGTAGACATGTATTCATATACATATGAGTCTTCCCAAAACCTTGAATTTGACTCATTTTTGGATTTTTTTTTTGAGGGGGGGGGGGATGCAAACCATCACATTTTTAAGGAAGTAGAGATAGAAGCAGGTCACTGAGAGACAAAATCCCCATGCTCTATCTGCCAATGATTTTTATCCCTATTTCTAAAGAGAAGGATAGTAAATTTTAGATTGGTAACTTATTATTTCTATATCAGGAGCCCTCTACCCTGATGGAACCAGTGGAAAAAGCAAAGAAGATGATTTTGTTCGCCCTGGGACGAATTACACATATACCTGGCAAGTTACGGATGAGTTTGCACCATCTATGACAGATCCACAGTGTCTGACTTGGATTTACCATTCGCACATCGACACACCAAAAGATATCAATACTGGATTAATTGGACCGTTGCTGGTTTGTAAGAAAGGTATGTCATTTAGACCATTATGTGCCCTGGTGGTGGGGAATTTTGGTTTGTTGGATCTCAAAACATGCAGGTTTGCTCTAAATTCTCATGGGTTCTGATACTTTGCTTTAAAACAATGGTCTTCAATGGGGTGGGCAATTTCAGCTTCCAAGATCAGCATCCAATTGATTCAATGGTGAGGGATTCTGGAGGTAGACATTCAACCTATCTACAGCCTCTCTGGTTGAGAAGATTCTTTAGTTCAGCAGTAGTTAATGTATGTATGGCGGTTGAGTAGCCTTGCTGCATTTGTGGACACAAGTGGAAATGCTAGATTGTTATGTTTAAGGGATTACATGACCTAGAATCAAGATATTGAAAAGGGTGTGGAGGAAAGTGCGTTGAGGTTTGGGAAAGGTGTACCAGGAAGCAAGGCTTCTCCTAACTGAGTCATGTAGTTCAGTTGGGACTTTGCCCATCCTGCCCTTTCTCATTGTTAGAGAAGACACATTGTGTGATCCAAAGAGTGTCCTTTGAGGTATGTGACCCAAACAGGGTGTTATCTACAGTATGTTCTCCCTCTCTAAAAAAAGGCATAAAGCTGCCTCCTGGTGCAACATATACATACATTGTGCGCTCATTGGGAACCAATGATGACAGGACCAGGACACTTAGGGTGCATCAACACTGAAAAAAGTGTTTTAGTTAGGTGAGGCACTTTCTTTGTTTAGGAAGGCTAAAGCACTTGTAAAACAACTCCTGGACTTCCACAGTATTAGGCTATAGTAGTTTAAGTAGCATTAAACTGCATTGTCCTGCTATATAGCTGCACCTCACCCACTGTTCCTTGCTCCAGAAAGCAAGGGTTCGATGCAGATTGTCTCTCTCATGTTGTGTCATTTCATACTGCTGAAACCTTACCATCAGCAAGTTCTTCCTATGATACGATTCCAAGAATATAAAGAAGCAAGAGAGAAAGGGACTATTCTTTGAGGCCCCCTCTATACTGCCTTATATAATCCAGATGATCTGATATGAACTGGATTATATGGCAGTGTGGACTCATAATCCATAATGTGAATTATCTGCTTAGATTATCTGGATTGTATTGCAGTGTAGATCCAGAGAGATCAAGAGAGAGATTTATACAGTCCAGGATGATTGAGCAGAAGTGTTTTGATAGTGTTTTGAGAGTGGAGAGATAGGACAGTCAAGGCCAAAGAGAGATTTAAAGATAAGGACAAGAGTTTTTTGCTTAACCCAGAAGGGGACAGATACACTGCTCTATATCTCAGGATCTGATCCCAGATTATCTTCTTTGACCTGGATTATATGAGCCTACACTGCCAGATAATCTGGGATAAACAGGTAATCTGCAATCAGATCCTGCGATATAAGGCAGTGTAGATTCAACCTCCGAATCAGATTGCACAACATTTCCTACTATGGATGGCTTTTAAGATAGATATTTGAATGCAATCTGAATGTCCTGTTTTGCTCCATAAACACAGCTCGGGCTGTGGCGCAGGCTGGAGAGCAGCTGCAATGAATCACTGCAATGAATCACTCTGACCAGGAGGTCATGAGTTCGAGGCCCGCTCGGAGCCATGTTTGTCTTGTCTTTGTTCTATGTTAAAAGGCATTGAATGTTTGCCTATATGTGTAATGTGATCCGCCCTGAGTCCCTTTTGGGGTGAGAAGGGCGGAATATAAATGCTGTAAATAAACAAACAAATAAATAAAAAGCTTTACTTCAGCAAAATAATAATAATGATGCAAACAGCAGTGAAGGAAAAAGAAGGTAAAGTTCAAAAGCAATGCAAAGTCTTACAGCAGATGTGAAACAAAAGTCTTTGGCAACAAGTCTTCACCGCAGGCAGGAGCAAAAGTATTTGGCAAAAAAGGCTAACAGCATACTGGAACAAGAGTCTGTGGCAATAAGTCTTTTCCAAAGCCAACACTGTAGCTGTAGCATGGAGACTGGAACACAAACACACCAAGTAGGTCAGTTGCTGCCAGCACTGACTACTGGCTTTGTTGCTAATTTATAGCCCTGAGCTCCCTGCACTGATGTTCCTAGGGTGAGGTCTTATTGCTCAGTATTTTTGCTGTGATTCTAGCTGAACTCCTTTCTTCTTTTGGCCTTCACTGTTCTAAAAATGTAGGGACTTGTAGTATGTCTTCCATGCCTTCTCCTTCCTCCTCAACACTTGGCTCCAAATCCCCAAGTGCTACCTCTTCAGCCTCCTGTTCTACCTCCTCTTCAGAAGCAAAAGAGTAATCCACAACACTGACAGGCTTCAAGTAAACTTACTGGAAGGGTTTTTAAAACTTCACCCCAAAGAAATAACCATGTTAGTTTGTTGCGACATAAAAAGAAAAGAGGGAGAAGGTGAAAAGAACTTTAGCAACACCTTTAAAACTTTTTTAGATTTCAGCATTAGATGCTTATCAAAAGTCACTTCCCTTTGAGTAATTTTTTTCTCTGAGAAAGTTCTTTCTGTAATATGTGCAGTTGTGAGGATGCATATATTAATATTTTCATAATTATAATAATTACAATAATTTTGTCTACTTTCTTAAGGATCATTAAACAATACTTCAGGGTCGATGAGCCATGACCCCAGAAACTTTGCTCTGATGTTCAGCATTGTGGATGAAAACCTCAGTTGGTATCTGGATGAGAATATAAACACCTTCTGCTTAGATCCCAGTTCAGTTGATAAAGATGATGAAGATTTCCAGTTCAGCAATAAGATGCATGGTAAGAGTCAATGCTACAGGACACACTTGTTTTGCAATTTTGGGGTGTAACGTCTATCTGCTCTGACTTGTTCTGAGTGAAGAATGTCATAAATGTAATAATTCACTGAGTCACAATTAAAGCCACCCGCTTGGCCCATTTGCCCATTTTCAGCTTGAAACACAGGCCTTGCAGGATTTAAGGCCCTCACTTTCCAGCATAAAAAGAAGGAAGAAACTACAGCAAAAAAATTGGCAGCACTTTTAAGACTAACAGGTCTTTATTTTTGCATGAGCTTTTGTGGATCTAAACCCACTTGTTCAAATGCTGTCCCACTCACAAGCTCATTGCACAATGTGATGGTAATAGATTTCAACTGGAAATGCCTTTAGATATGCTGGGAGAGGGAGAAAGCCAATAATGTTTAATTTTCCATTTTTGATAATACAGTATATCACTGTTAACTCAAAAGTAAGGAGCCCCTGGTGGCGCAGTGGGTTAAACCCTTGTGCTGGCAGGACAGATGACTTGAAGGTTTGGTTGCTGACCTGAAGGTTGGCGGTTCAAATCCAACCTGGGGTGATTGCGGATGAGCTCCCTCTGTCAGCTCCAGCTCCCCATGCGCAGACATGAAAGAAGTCTCCCACAAGGATGGTAAAAACATTAAAAAATCTGGGCATTCCCTGGGCAATGTCTTTGCAGACGGCCAATTCTCTCACACCAGAAACAACTTGCAGTTTCTCAAGTTTCTCCTGACACGAAAAAAACCCTCAGAAGTGTGTCCATCCTGTGTGAGACTCTTTGCCATTGACAAATTCTTTTGTCAATGGCAAAGAGACAATAATTAAGCATTCTTTACATTAACAAGGCTGGTGACAATTTTAGATGTTGTCCTTGATGGTGGAGGTCACTAGATACCAAGTTTAGGTAGGCATCTTGGTGAGTCATTGAACTGCATAGTGCAGCAACTGCTTCTGCAATTCAGTTTTCTTGAGTTCTGGACTGAACTTGTCCACAAAGAATCCTATTTGATTTCTTTTGGAACAGGAAGAATAAGGAGAGCTTCCTGGTCGGTCAGGCTGAACCTTATGTAGGCATCATGCATCATTTAGCTTACTCTTCCTTTGGTCCCACTTAGAAACATCAAACAAGAAGTGACCGCAAAAGTTTCTGCAGGATTCTTATTTCAGTCTAAAAGATAAGAATCCCACAACTTGTTACCATCTTGAATGTGCCTCTCTTGATCTCATCTGATAATAGAATTTGAGCAGGTTTAGCTGGTTAGTACTTGAAGTTTTTTCATACAGACTACATGGCTAGGGAAGGATTTCCAGACAGAGCTCAATTCAAACCCTAGAGAATCACTTATGCAATCAGAATTGGGACTACTAGAACTACTAGAATTAGGCCAGTGGTCTAATTCATTAAGGCATGTTTCCAACCAGGGGCCTCAGAATCAGTATTGGATGGAACCTGAGATGCTATCGAATCCTATTTGCTATTCAGGACTTTATTACACAATGCTGATAAAGGGCTATTATAGCAGAGGAAAATCACCTTTGAACAAAACTATTTATTTATGTGTCAGAAGTGAACTGAGGGTAAAGTTGTAATGTATTTAAAAACACAAACAAAGTTTAAAACTTGGCATTGTACTAAATGTCCTTTGACCAGGAACTGGTCACTTGGAGTGCCTCTGGTGTTGCTACAAGAAGGTCCTCCATTGTGTATATGGCAGGGCTCAGACTGGATTTTAGTAGGTGGTCTGTGATTTGATCTTCTCCACATTCGCATGTTGTGGACTCCACTTTGTAGCCCAATTTCTTAAGATTATCTCTGCATCTTGTGGTGCCAGACCACAGTCTGTTCAGTGCCTTCCAAGTCCCCCAGTCTTCTGTGTGCCCAGGAGAGCTAGCTTATCATGTGACATTGTGCCTCTTCTATAGTCATGTTGAATCAAGATTGGATCATCTCTTTCATTGGTGGGAAAAAACTCCCATAAATGAGTCCTGTGCTGCTGTTCTTCTGCATTTCTTCCTAATGCAATAACTCTCCTCTGTTGCAACCCTGATATTGTGAAGCAGAGGGAAGTATCATACAGTTGCAACAAAATGGAAGGAGATAGAGAGAAAATAGAATTTTAAAAACTCCACAGTGCATGCACTGTGTAGGGCAAACATATGTGGATGACTGATTGCGAGAATTCACACCAACAAAGTAATGGAATGTTTCCATTTGCATAAGTAATGCAATTGTGATGAAACAATAGGCTGGAGCAATGAAGGTATCAATGTGGAATGTAAATACAATATCTGCCATCAGATGGCATGCTTACGCAATGTTTGCCATCCAGACTCTGCTTAAATTCCTCTAGCAGCCTACCGCTTTCTCTTGTAAAGGAAAGTGTGCTACTAAGGTTGTATCTTCCACTGTTAAACAGCCCTTTCCATTAGGAAAATTCTCCTAACATTTTGGGCAATCAATGGCTATATGTTTGGAAACCTCCTTAGCTTAGAGATGTGTGCTGGTGAATGAGTGTTGCCTTTGGTGGTCCCTATGTAGACTTGTCCACAGCTGCATGGTATACAGTAGACTCCTGCAGACATTCATGCTATGTTCAGTGAAGGACAAGAGGAATTCTCTCACCTTTGCAGGAGTCCACCGTATCCCATGCAGCTGTGAACAAGTCTACATAGGATCCACCAAAGACAGCATTGCCCAAACACAAATCAAGGAAAATGAAAAGCACTGCAGACTAGCTCAACCAGAGTAGTACTAGTCAGCCATAGCAGAGCACTTGATGAACCAACTTGGATACAGTATATTATTTGAGAACACAGAAATGCTGGACCACTCCAATAACTATCTTGTCAGACTACACAGAGAAGCCATTGAAATCCACAAACATGTGGACAATTTCAACAGAAAGGAGGAAACCATGAAAATGAACAAAATCTGGCTACCAGTGTTACAAAACTCTAAAATCAGAACAGTAAACAAGGAACAACACTCTGACAACAGAGGAATTCCAGACATGTATCAATCAGGGGCAGCTAGCATCTCCAAACAAAGGATTTCCCCAGGTAGGACGAAACCAGGACATGAAGCTTGCAAGGCCATTAATGGTAATCAAGGTGATTAATTGCAACATTCACACTGGCCTCCAACAGACAAGAGTTCCCTCTCCCACCCTGGACCTCCACAGATATATAAACCTCCCTTGCTTAGTTTTTCCAATATACCTCACAACCTCTGAGGGTGCCTGCCATAGATGTGGGCAAAACATCAGGAGAGAATACTTCTGGAACATGGCCATACAGCCTGGAAAACACACAGCAACCCAGTTAAAAAAAACCTGGAGTGCATGCACTGTGTAAAGCAAACAAGTTTGGAAGACTGATTGCAAGAATTCACACCACAAAAGTAGCAGCATTGCACAACTGTGGTGAGGTGTGAAAGTGATTGTTCCAATAAATGGAATATTTCCATTTGCATAAGTAAAGTGATGGTGATGAAACGACAGGCTGGAGTGATGAAGGTGTCAATGTGGAATGTAAATACAATATCTGCCATCAGATGGCGTGCACACACAGCATTTCACTTCCAGACTCTGCTTAAATTCTTCTAGCAACCTACCACTTTCTCTTGTAAAGGAAAGTGTGCTACTAAGGTTGTTTCTTCCACGGTTAAACAGCCTTTTCCATTAGGAACACTCTCTTAACATTTAGCCTAATATTGCAGAGAACTCTTTATAACAGCAAGTTTGAGATTTTGACTTGCATATATTCTCAGGATTTGTTTTGTCTGCTGTTATTTTTGTCACTATAACTCAAGGTTTGTCATCTGTAATGTTATTTTGTGTTTACAGCAATCAATGGCTATATGTTTGGAAACCTCCCTGGCTTGGAGATGTGTGCTGGTGAACGAGTGTCCTGGCATTTGTTTGGAATGGGGTCCGAGACAGATATTCACTCCGTTCAATTCCTTGGCCACACTTTCGTCAAGAGAGGACACAGGGCAGATGTCACCAGCCTCTTTCCAGCCACCTTCATCACAGCAGAAATGCTAGCAGATAATGTTGGGAAGTGGCTTTTGACCTGTCAAGTCATCAATCATATAAATGGTACAGTATGCATCATGCAAGAAGCAGCAACAACTTGTGTTTTCATATTGCATGTAGGTCATAAGCAATATCATGATCATCAACTATGCTGATGGTGCATTTTTAATTTGCATGTTACTTGTCAGGGAATGTATCCAGAGTGCACAGTTATAGCACTCGGATGTCTTTAAAATGTCATGATTCCATCCTGCAAAATCTGAGGAGGTTGGTTGTGAACTGGAGCCCTGCTCAGATCTTGCAGACTCAGGATTGTGGTTTCCTTGATTGAGTCCATCCATCTGTTATGAGGTCTTCCCTTTCCTCTTTGAAACCAAAGTGCATGAGATGTTCATCTCTGTACTGTAATTAGAAGGTAATTGCATACTTTCCTTCCAGCAGTTTAATGCTTGAGCTGTTAGATTTGCAAATGAAAACTAGGTTTACCTTTTAATGACCACTCATCAGATAAAACAGTTTACTTTGCAAAATATGGAGGCAAGAAAAGTTTGTGTTAGGACAATCTCATATATATATATATATATATATATATATATATATATATATATATTATTGGGCTGGGCTTTAGCACAGCTGGTAAATCACCACAGAAAGGTGGCCAGTTCGAAGCCCAGTTGAGATGAGTACTCGACCGTCAAGCCCAACTCACTGTTTACGAAAACAGTGTAGAGCTATAAGTAGAGAAATTAGGTACCTCTAATTAGCGGGGGAGATATTTTACTACACCATAAAGGACAAGACCAGACAAGAAAATGGCATTGAATATTTGCCGTGTGTATGTACTGTGATCCGTCCTGAGTCCCCTTGGGGGAGATAGGGCAGAATATAAATAAAGTGTTATTATTATTATTATTATTATTATTATTATTATTATTATTATTATTATTGTGTGACATAGCAAACAAGGTAGATATGCTGGATTTCGTTTCACAAAATCACAAGTCGAACACTTCCCAAGTGTCTAGGACTGTGTGATGTATTTTCGGATGATGCGCGCAGATCCCAGTAGGGTGGCCTTTTGCAGTTGGCAGATCATAATTTTGTCAATGTCTATTATTATTATTATTATTATTATTATTATTATTATTATTATTAATTATTATTATTGGAAGCACTGCTTTGTTTTGTTTAGCTTTTACAGTAGAATTCCTTGCTGAAGAGTTCTACTGCTTTTGCTCAATAGCTGTAAAACTCCTTAATAAATAATTCTAATTATGTTGTTGTTGTTGTTGCTGTTGTTGTTGTTGTTGTTGTTGTTGTTGTTGTTGTTGTGTGCTTTATGACTTATAGCAGCCCTGCAGTGGATATATCACAGGTCTTTCTTGGCAAGAGTTGTTCAGAGGGGAGTTGCCACAGTGCAGTCCTCTGAGGCTAAGGCCCCTTTTGCACTGCCATCTGAAATCCAGATTATCTGCTCTGAACTGGATTATATGACAGTGAAGACTCATATAATCCAGTTCAAAGCAGATAATGTAGATTATCTGATTTGATCATCTGGATTACATGGCAGTGTAGAAGGGGCCTGAGAGAGTGTCACTTATTCAAGGTCATCCAATGGGTTTCAAGAGGGATTCAAACACTGGTCTCCAAAGTCATATCAAGTGCTCAGACCATTACACAATACTAGCTCTCACCAGGCTATAAACATCACGATTATGTAGGCTGAAGGCAAGATAATTAAAGTGACATGAGACTTCAATACATCTGAATATCAAAAGGCAGATTGAGTTTTCAATCTGAAAGCAACGTAGGATAAACAAACAATGGCTAAGATCTTATATGGTCAAGATAGCAGCAAGGAACCATTTCTCCCCTGCTGCATGGCTAATCTGTTGATGGTGGAAAGCAATGAAGGGATTGGAGATATTGTCCCTATAGCTCAGTGGTTCTCAGTCTGTGGGTCCCCAGATGTTTTGGCCTTCAACTCCCAGAAATCCTAACAGCTGGTAAACAGGCTGGGATTTTTGGGAGTTTTAGGCCAAAACACCTGGGGACCCACAGGTTGAGAACCACAGCTATAGCTGATGACACCTTCTGCCATGATCTTTTGAAGTCCTCCAGAGGTCTCCGCAAAATTCCTACTTATTAGGTCTAGTACTGTTTAAAATCCAAAACAAATCCCGGGAGATTAAAATGTCCCATTTGCCTTGAAGAGGGTTAAATATTTCATTCACTCATTCATTTCATGTGATTTATTTTTAGCATATTGACCTTGAGAACAACCCAGTATGAAATCCCATTTTGAGTCACAAGATTTTCAAAAAACAAAACCCTTCTTTTATGTGTTTTTTACATCACAGCTGGTATGATGGGATTATTCAAGATCAAGGATTGCAACCAAAATATTACAAAGCCTTCCCAGAGTGGTCAAGAAAGAAGATACTTTATTGCTGCTGAAAAAACCCTTTGGGATTATGGACCTGGAGGCATTGACAAATTCACCGGACAAGTTTTAAATGCAACAGGAAGGTAGGTGTCCAAGCAGATATCATTCTAGCCCTGTTTCCCCTGTTTCCTTTGAACTGAAACCTGTTGTTTCCTTTAATACACGCCACAGGCACAGTTAGAAATGTTAAGCTATCCATAATAATAATAGTAATAGTAATAATAATAATAATAATAATAATAATAATAATAATAATACACTTTATTTATATTCTGCTCTATTTCCCTGGAGGGACTGAGAGCGAATTACAGAACACATATCAGGTAATACAATGTAATACGACATACAATACTCAAACAGAGATAAAGGTCTTTCCCCTTTTTTCATCTCCGGCATCTGGAGGCAATGCACAACTTCTAGCCACTGTGTGGTGCTCTTGTTTCATTTTTCCATGCCTAGGAGCCTGTTATCCATAGATATCTCTAATCTGTTGCCGGCATACTTTGCATATCTGTACGAGTGACCTTTTACCTTCCCTCCAAGGCAGTACCTATTGATCTACTCACATTGCATGCTTTTGGAAGGCTAGCTTGGCAGAAGCTGGTGCTGACAGTCAAGAGATTACCCAATTCACACTCCATGAAAATTGACCTTGCATTTCCCACCTTTGGGTTTCTATTATTTTACCTTGCCCATCTATCCTTCCCTAAATCTGGTGCTTCGACTATACTTGATTACTAGATGAATTTATGTGATGAGTTTATTTTGGCAGTGTAACAAAATTTAAAAACATTTCTGTTCCTGGTTCAAAAGTGTTATTCCTGTTGTCGAAGACATTCATGGCTGGAATCACTGGGTTGCTATGAGTTTTCTGGGCTGTATGGCCATGTTCCAGAAGCATTCTCTCCTGATGGCAGAGGTTGTGAGGTCTGTTGGAAATTAGGCCAGTGAGATTTATATATCTGTGGAATGTCCAGGGTGGGAAAAAGAACTCTTGTCTGCTTGAGGCAAGTGAGAATGTTGCAGTTGGCCACCTTGATTAGCACTGAATGTCCTTGCAACTTCAAAGCCTGGCTGCTTCCTGCCTGGAGGCATCCTTTGTTGGGAGGTGTTAGCTGGCCACAAGCATGTGGACAATTTTAACAAAAAGGAGGAAACTATGAAAATGAACAAAATACGGCTACCAGTATTTTAAAAACTCCAAAATCAGGACAGTAAATAAAGAACAACACTAAAAAAAACAGGGGAATTCCAGAGAAGAATCTATCAGGTCCAGCTAACATCTCCCAACAGAAAGCGGCCAGGCTTTGAAGGATGCCTGCCATAGATGTGGGTGATATGCCAGGAGAGAATGCTTCTGGAGCATGGTCATACAGCTCAGAAAACTCACAGCAACCCAATGTTATTCCTGTTTAATTGTGCAGTGCTTACTTTGAAAGTATTTGTTATACTCCAGAAATGTTGTTTTTGTGGGTGCCACAAACTGTGTTGAATTGGTTGAGACGCGATGAGATGTGCACTGAAACAAATTAGGAAATGACACGTATAACCCAGGAACAAAAAAATGTGTTATGTAGTGTAACTGTCTTGTTGGTTCCAGGATTGATGGGTTTTGACATTGTGATGTACATTGTGAGTTATAAAATCGTTGCCAGTGTGATAATAGTAGACAATGCTTTTGTCATCTTACAGTGACTCTGAACCATTCTTCACACAAGGAGAGGATCGAATAGGAGGGCAGTACTGGAAAGTTCACTATGTTGCCTACACTGATGGGAGATTTGCCCAAAAAAAGGAGAGACCAGAAGGTGATGCCCATCTTGGCATACTTGGTAAGGCTAATAAGTTCAAACATTGAGTCTTGTCTTGTCTCTGGATTCCTTCACATCACTAAACACTTCACCCTAATGTGACTTTGTAGCATAATGTGATAAATGTCCCAAAGATTTTTAAAAAGATTTTAAAGATTTTGCAAAGATTTTAAAAAATCATACCATAATCAATGTGCTTCAGTCTAGAAAATGATGTACAGTCATCCCTCTATATTCATATGTTAAACATTTGAAGATTTGTTGTTGAAGGCTTTCATGGCTGGAATCACAGGGTTGTTGTGTATTTTCCGGGCTGTATGGCAATGTTCCAGAAGCATTCTCTCCTGACGTTTCACCCACTTCTATGGCAGGCATCCTAAGAGGCTATACCTCACAACCTCTGAGGATGCCTACCATAGAAGTGGGTGAAACGTCAGGAGAGAATGCTTCTGGAATTGCGTGCATGTGGGAGTTAGGTGAGACTCTTTAACTTAAAATGAGGTAAATAAAGAGCAACACTAAAATAAAACAGGGGAATTCCAGACAGGAAACAGTCAGGGAAAGCTAATACCTCTCAACAAAGAATTCCCCCAGGCAGGAAGCACTCAGGCTTTGAAGCTGCAAGGCCATTCAATGCAACATTCTCCCACCTTGAGCATTCCACAGATATATAAACCCCATTTGCCTAGTTTCCAACAGACTTCACAACCTCTGAGGATGCCTGCTATAGATGTGGGTGAAACGTCAGGAGCAAATGCTTCTGGAACATGCCATGCAGTCTGGAAAACTCACAGCAACCCAGTGATTCCGGCCATGAAAGCCTTCGACAACACAAACAATGTTTTGTTTTTCAGGATATTGTGTGTGGTTTGACAAACAAGAGGTACTTTTTGGTGTTTGTACAATCATTCCATTTTAGCCTACCATAGAAAGCAATGTTTTGTACAAGTTCTGACTCCTAGTAAACCTTATTGTAATGTGATGGTGCAGTGTGAATGAGTCTGTATGTGCTTTTGTGTGAGGTGAGTCTGGATGTGTATACAAATCAGTTTCTGGTCTCTAAAGAGCAGCTGTCTCCAGCCTGAGCTGGAAAGATAAGTACTGAAAAATTCCTAGACGGAAGATCATTGCTAGCCTCAGGTTAGCCTTTCTGGGTGTTGTAAAATAAGAAAAACTGAGAAAGGCAAGAGGAAAGGAGATAAATATACTAAATACACAAATAAATGACTCCCTGGTGAGCAAAGTCAGGAGGCTTTCTACAACCTCAGCATCTTTTGTTTGCTTGTTGCATTTACATGCTTCATTCCTTCAATGAGCTTTGTGCACAGCAATCCTTCTCCACACTTTTATCCTCACAACCATCCTGTGAGATACATTGCCAAGGAGAGGAAAAGAGTGAGCAAAGTGAGTATCCAGTGAGTAAAGCATTTCATCTGTCTTCTCCTGTTTTCAAGGCCCTGTTATCAAAGCCGAGGTTGGAGATACAATTTTGGTTACTTTTGCTAATAAGGCGGACAAAAACCACAGCATGATGCCCCACGGTGTGGCTTTCAGCAAGTCGTCAGAAGGAGCCACTTATGAGGATGGTGAGTTGGAAATACAGTAGAGTCTCACTTATCCAACACTCGCTTATCCAACGTTCTGGATTATCCAACACATTTTTGTAGTCAATGTTTTCAATACATCATGATATTTTGGTGCTAAATTCGTAAATACAGTAATTACTACATACCCTGTTTCCCCTAAAATAAGACATCTCCAGAAAATAAGACCTAGTAGAGGTTTTGCTGAATTGCTAAATATAAGGCCTCCCCCAAAAGTAAGACCTAGCAAAGTTTTTGTTTGGAAGCATGCCCAGCGCCTACCAAACAGAACACCAGAGCATTCAAGATTGGTAAATGTACGTACCATAAAGCGTTGTACATGGAAATATTGGTAGTAACAAGAAATTCTTGATAGGAATCACAGTTTGTCTGGTTATGCTGGTTTATGATGACAACTACTGTACAGTATATATTAAATGTTCATTTTTTTTTGTTCAACAATAAATGTGAATTCTTCTTCATGAAAAAATAAGTCACCTCCTGAAAATAAGACCTAGAGCATCTTTGGGAGCAAAAATTAATATAAGACACTGTCTTATTTTTTGGGAAACATGGTAGCATTACTGTATATTGAACTACTTTTTCTGTCAAATTTGTTGTAGAACATGATGTTTTGGTGCTTAATTTGCAAAATCATAACCTAATTTAATGTTTAATAGGCTTTTCCTTAATCTCTCCTTATTATCCAACATATTCACTTATCCAACGTTCTGCCGGCCCGTTTATGTTGGATAAGCGAGACTCTACTGTACTTTGGAGAGCTACATACGCAATATGGTGGGCCCTCCAGATCTGTGCTTTGCAGATTATCATGCCTGATATTATTAAATGGCCATATTATTCAGTGATGGTTCATTGATTTCTGGGTTTTTGGATACTATTCAAATAATTGACGGCCAAGAACTGCAGTCAGAAATAGCTGATTCTAACAATCAATATGTGTTCTATTGTCCTAGCAGTTCAGGAAACTGATTTTTTGACCATCTCTTTGTTTTTCAGGATATGAAAAGCATGGTGCCCATGTGAAACCTGGTGCAATCTTTGAGTACAAATGGAGAGTTCCTGAAAGTGTTGGCCCAACAGACAATGACCCACCTTGTCTCACTTACCTATATTATTCGGCATCCGATCCAGTGATGGACACCCAAGCTGGTCTTATGGGACCTCTAATAATATGTAAAAAGGGTTCTCTGGAACCTGATGGATCACAGGTACAACTCTTGGATGGCTTTCCACCTGAATACATTACAAATGAATAAGTGCATGCTGAATTTGCTATCAGAGTATTATGCATATATTGATTAGGCTCACCGGAAATGTAAGAATTTAACAACTACTGTACTGGCTCAGGGTAGACCTAATGTAGTGTCACTTTGTATCTCCAATAAAGAGGAAAATGTCTTTCAGAAACTCACAAATAACATAAAAGAGATGATGTGCACATCCCAGTTTTGTTTTTCAGTTATCTATGTTTTGGCTCTAAAATCCCAAAAAATGGTATCTACCTTTGTATAATATATTTTCACATTTTTGCAACCCATTGGGCTCCAAACTTTGGAAATATCAAAATGAAAATTGATTTTTAAAAATGCTTCAAAATGCCCTCCAGGTGCCCAGGGAAGATATATATATATATATATATATATATATATATATATATATATATATCTCCCTATCTCTCATCAAGGATATCTCAGGATATATATATACACACACACACACGCACACACACACACACACACACACATATAACTCAGAAATACCTGCAGCTTACTGATTTTCAAAGCAAAAGTTGTAATAGTGGTTTTTTAAAAATAGCTTCATTCTGACATTCTCTACTGCAATATTATTTTTTTTACTGTTTCCAGCTTCCTTTTTTAGTATGTATTTTGTTTCCTTTTTTTCACTTGCAGAAAGGAATAGACAAAGAATTCTACTTGCTCTTTGCAATCATTGATGAGAATCTGAGTTTCTATCTTGATAAAAACATTGAAGCATTTGCTGGCAATCCCTCGAAGGTTAATAAAGAAGATGAGGATTTCCAAGAATCCAACACAATGCATGGTAAGAATAGGGTGGGGGTTTTTTAGGGAGTAAGATGCTAAGTATTTTTGGATATTACAAAGAAGAAGTCCCCATCTTGGAAAAGAAATTGAGATACTAAAGAGTGGAAAGAGACTTTTCCATTCCCATACCAGTGGGGCTCTGAGTCCACTTCAGGGTTTATTTGTATGTTAAAGGAACTGTCCGAAGTGCTGAATTCATTTTGCAGACAGGCTTCAGCAATCCCTTTAACATTCAAATAAAAATATGAAATATATTCACTCTTCCATTGTCATGAGAGACCTCAGCAACACAGCAAGGACCAAGTACAGAGAGCACAATAATCCCAAATAAACAGTTCGAGGGGAGGTCACAGGGGCTTACATGTCTTTACACTAATGCTCAGAGCATGGGAAATAAGCAAGACGAACTCCAACTCCTAGCACAGCACCACACATAAGATGTCATAGGCATCACTGAAACCTGGTGGGATGACTCCCATCACTGGAATTTAACCATTGAGGGCTATAACCTCTTTCACAGAAATAGAACAAAGGGGAGAGGAGGGGGAGTAGCTTTATATGTCAAAAACAGTTACGTTGCAGAAGAAATGCAAGACTGTAATCCGGGAAACCAGCTTGAAAGCATCTGGATAAGAATCAAGGGAACCGGGACTCAAAAAGATCTTGTTGTGGGTGTCTACTACAGACCTCCGAGTCAGGATGAAGGACTTGATGAAGCCTTCTGTCAACAGCTGACCAAACAGGCACAAAGAAGAGATATAGTAGTCATGGGCGATTTCAATTATCCCGATATCTGCTGGAAAACAAACTCAGCCAAGAGTACAAAGTCCAACAAATTCCTCACTTGCCTTGCAGATAATTTTATGGTCCAGAAGGTAGAAGAGGCAACAAGGGGATCAGCAACTCTTGATCTAATCTTAACAAATGTGGAAGACCTGATCAATACAGTTGAAGTGGTTGGATCCTTAGGGGCAAGTGACCATGTGCTCCTGCAGTTTGCAATACAAAGGAATGCTGAAACTAAGACAAGTCAAACACGCATTCTGGACTTTAAGAGAGCTGACTTCCAAAAAATGAAGGAATTACTGAGCGGCATTCCATGGACGCCGATATTAAAAAACAAGGGAGTTAAGGATGGATGGGAGTTTTTCAAAAGTGAAATACTCAAGGCGCAAATGCAAACAGTGCCAACAAAGAAGAAAAATAAGACAAGTGCAAAGAAGCCAGAATGGATGTCCAAAGAACTTCTAACTGAGCTAAAGCTCAAAAGTGACATGCACAAGAAGTGGAAAAGGGGAGAAATCACCAAAGAAGAATTCAAACGTATAGCCAACTCCTGTAGGGAAAAGGTTCGCAAGGCTAAAGCGCAAAATGAGCTCAGGCTTGCCAGGGACATAAAAAACAACAAAAAAGGTTTTTTTGCTTATGTTGGTAGAAAAAGGAAGAAAAAGGAGGCGATAGGGCCACTGCAAGGAGTAGATGGGGTGATGGTGACAGGGGATAGGGAAAAGGCAGAACTGCTTAATGCCTTCTTTGCCTCGGTCTTCTCACAAAAAGAAAGCCATCTTCAACCTCAGCAACATGGAATGGACGAAGGATTGGGGGAAATCCAACCCCAAATAGGGAAACAAGTTGTCCAGGAACACCTGGCCACTCTAAACGAATTCAAGTCCCCAGGGCCAGATCAGCTACATCCAAGAGTATTGAAGGAACTAGCGGAAGTTATTTCAGAACCACTGGCAATCATCTTCGAGAGTTCTTGGAGAACAGGAGAAGTCCCAGCAGATTGGAGGAGGGCGAATGTGGTCCCTATCTTCAAGAAGGGAAAAAAGAACGACCCAAACAATTACCGTCCGGTCAGCCTCACATCAATACCAGGCAAGATTCTGGAAAAGATCATTAAGGAAGTGGTCTGCAAACACTTAGAAACAAATGCGGTCATTGCTAATAGTCAACACGGATTTACCAAAAACAAGTCATGCCAGACTAATCTGATCTCTTTTTTCGATAGAGTTACGAGTTGGGTCGATACAGGGAATGCCGTGGATGTAGCATATCTAGATTTCAGTAAGGCCTTCGACAAAGTCCCCCACGACCTTCTGGCAAACAAACTAGTAAAATGTGGGCTAGACAAAACTACGGTTAGGTGGATCTGTAATTGGCTAAGCGAACGAACCCAAAGGGTGCTCACCAATGCGTCGTCTTCATCATGGAAAGAAGTGACAAGTGGAGTGCCGCAGGGCTCCGTCCTGGGCCCGGTTCTGTTCAACATCTTTATTAACGACTTAGACGAAGGGTTAGAAGGCACGATCATCAAGTTTGCAGATGACACCAAACTCGGAGGGATAGCTAACACTCCAGAAGACAGGAGCAGAATTCAAAACGATCTTGACAGACTAGAGAGATGGGCCGAAACTAACAAAATGAAGTTCAACAGGGACAAATGCAAGATACTTCACTTCGGCAGAAAAAATGGAAATCAAAGATACAGAATGGGGGACGCCTGGCTTGACAGCAGTGTGTGCGAAAAAGATCTTGGAGTCCTCGTGGACAACAAGTTAAACATGAGCCTACAATGTGATGCGGCAGCTAAAAAAGCCAATGGGATTTTGGCCTGCATCAATAGGGGAATAACGTCTAGATCCAGGGAAGTCATGCTCCCCCTCTATTCTGCCTTGGTCAGACCACACCTGGAATACTGCGTCCAATTTTGGGCACCGCAGATGAAGGGAGATGCTGACAAGCTGGAAAGCGTCCAGAGGAGGGCAACTAAAATGATTAAGGGTCTGGAGAACAAGCCCTATGAGGAGAGGCTTAAAGAGCTGGGCATGTTTAGCCTGCAGAAGAGAAGGCTGAGAGGAGACATGATAGCCATGTACAAATATGTGAGGGGAAGTCATAGGGAGGAGGGAGCAAGCTTATTTTCTGCTGCCCTGCAGACTAGGACACGGAACAATGGCTTCAAACTACAGGAAAGGAGATTCCACCTGAACATCAGGAAGAACTTCCTCACTGTGAGGGCTGTTCGGCAGTGGAACTCTCTCCCCCGGGCCGTGGTGGAGGCTCCTTCTTTGGAGGCTTTTAAGCAGAGGCTGGATGGCCATCTGTCGGGGGTGCTTTGAATGCGATTTCCTGCTTCTTAGCGGGGGGTTGGACTAGATGGCCCTTGAGGTCTCTTCCAACTCTACTATTCTATGATTCTATGATTCTATGACTATTACTATGGAAGTCTGAAATTAGGCAGGTTTGCAATTCATGGGGTAGGCATAAGTCAGCATGCCACCTGAAGGCACATATATACCCAGAAATGTGTTTATAATACAATAAATTCTCATTGTTCACATTTTTGAGAACTGTTTCCAGTTAGGGCTGGTGGCTCAGATGTTAGTGGAATAGTAACATCTACTATGAGTTTTATCAGAATTTAAAAGTAAGTGTCCCAATTGTTGAATCCCACAGACCCTCTTTGGAGAGGTTCTTAAAGTTCAGACTAACATCAGGAGTGGATTCATTGTGCCACTGACAATAGAGCCACCAGTGTAGTTTCTCTCTTTGTATTCTTTTATGTGTCAGAATTTTATGCCTGTTCTTTTGTATTTTTTTGTGGAGATGCAACTGCAGATGGTCATGATTTCATATTTTTCTTTTTCCATAATGAGAAGACCTCGCTTTCACTTTAGCTAATGACCAAACAAAACCTGCTTCCAGTTTGCTTGACTTTTACATTAGAAACTTTCAAATTTGTTTGAGAAGTTTACATAGGGGAGAGAGACATATAAGCTGATAGATGACTTGAAAGCACACACACACCTAGATTAGATCATATTCCCAGGTGTTGAAATGAGTTGATTGCTGTTTGTTTTCACCCACATTGTGTCTTTATTGAATAAATAGTCACAAACCCATTGAGAGGTGATTTCACGATGCTAAAAAAGGACAAAATCAGGCATGTAAATAAAGAAGGATGAAATTGGTCTTATTAATGCTTCCCTAGGCAATATTACATTGTTCTTGTTGATTGACTACAACTCCCATCATCTCACTACTGGCTGTGCTGGCAGAGATTGAGGGGAGTTGGTGTTAAAAGAGTTACAGGTTGCCAATTTTAATACAGTAATGGGAGTTATGCAGCCCTCCATATATTGCTGAATTGTAAACTTCAATTCCTGACCATTAGCTAAGGCTACTGAGAGCTGCAGTTCAACATCTGGTGAGCCATAATATTCCTATCTTGCTCCAAAGGATGATCAGCCCTTTCCCCTGTTTCTGTCCAAAGAGGACAGAAAGGACAGCAGTGAAGGCTGTGATCATAAGGTAAGGGCACATGGATAACTGTTGAGATGTTGAAAACAGAGTTACAATTGCTACAATTGCATTTAATTACTATGATGAATCTTAATTACTTGGCAGTAAATTAACAGTAATGCACAATTAGAATAATACCTGTAAATTGTTATTACGCTTCCCTTTCAGCTCACAGGAATGCAAAAACTCACTTTACGCAGGCGCCAAGGCATACATTAAATAGGTTGCATTAATCACATACTGTCTAATGGAAGCTACATAGAAAACTTCACTGAAACTTAAAAACTGATGTTCACGACAAATTTGCAGCATGTGCATACCATCAACCCATTCCATATGTTTTGGAAAAATACCAAAATAGTCCAATGACAAGTGGTCATAGGATGGCTGTTGGGAGGAAAATGCAGATGAAATAGAAGCTAAACAGAGATGGAACCTGATGCAAATACCTTCCAATGCTGTTGCATGTTTCTTTGCAATGTTCTGCTGGTGTGAATGTACAGAATTACAGTCTTCCACATTCACTTGTATTAGGAGCACAAGTTGTCTATGAAAGTGAAAAAAATGTGAATAAAGAAATAACTTTTTTAAATCTGAGAGCACAGCTTCCTAGGAATTTCTGGCTCTTGCAGCATGACTCTGTGGTCAACTTCTGCTGGAAGCTGAGCATACAGTCTCATTGAACGACTGCCACATTCCTAGGAAAGTGATCTCTATAGAAATCTTTAGGTCTGTCAGCATGACTGCAAGAAGTTCCTCGCTGGAGTCCTTAGAGATTCTGAAAGAGAACATTTTAAACAAAATGCATGAATATGCAAATGTCAAAACCACAAAAGTGAATGGACAGCTGTACATCCAAAACTCTTCTCATATAAGTATTTTGTCTTCTTCTTTTCAGCTGTCAATGGTTACCTGTATGGCACCATGCCCGGTCTCAAGATGTGCAAGGACGACAAGGTTTCTTGGCATATGATTGGGTTAGGCACTGAAACCAACATGCATGGTGTCCATTTCCAAGGAAACACCATTCGTTTGGGTGGCACAAGGAGGGATACTCTTACTTTGTTCCCTCACACCTCAACAACAGCCCTGATGCAGCCGGACCAAGTAGGTAGGTTGTAGGAGTAGAATGGATATCTATTTTTCCACTTGGCATTAAGTGCATTGAAAATTCTTGTTTAAATATACTTGGAAAAAGTGAAAACATTTTCAGACACTGTGAGTAGGGGTCCTCAGGTAAAGGTAGAGGTTTCCCCTGACGTTAAGTCCAGTCGTGTCCAACTCTGGGGGTTGGTGCTCATCTCCATTTCTAAGCCGAAGAGCCGGCGTTGTCCGTAGACACCTCCAAGGTCATGTGGCCAGCATGATTGCATGGGGTCCTTACACACAGAATATCAAGGTAGGAAATCCCAAAATATCTGCTTTGAATTTGGTTATCTGAGTCCACTCTGCCATATATTCCAGTCCAAAGCAGATATTGTGAGATTTCCTGCCTTAATCTTCTGGGTTATATTGCTGTGTGGAAGGGCCCTAAAAGTTTACCAAACTGTGTGTTGTGACACTTTAGTGGGTTGGCCACAATGTGTAGGTATGTCACCCCAGCGTTTGAGTCCATGTGAAATAGGAAATCAATCCTATATATTTTTATAAGAAATGAAAGGTTTTCATGCAAAATGTTGTGTCCCCATACTTTCCTTATTACGATTTATGTATGTGTCTACATCTCTTATAAGCGGTTGGTTTAAGCTCTGGTTTGCTGCTAAAACTGAATTACTGTGTATGATGCATGTCTAAAAAAGTGTGACACCAACATGAAGTGTGTTGTCAAAGGCTTTCATGACCGGAATCACTAGGTTTCTGTGTGTTTTCCGGGCTGTATGGCCGTGCTCCAGAAGCATTCTCTCCTGACATTTCACCCACATCTATGGTGGACATCCTCAGAGGTTGTGAGGTCTGTTGGAAACTAGGCAAGTGGGGTTTATATATCTTTAGAATAATGTCCAGGGTGGGAGAAAGTACTCTTGTCTGTTTGAGGCAAGTGTGAATGTTGTAACTGGCCACCTTGATTAGCATTGAATGGCCTTGCAGCTTCAAGGCCTGGCTGATTCTTGCCAGGGAAATCCTTTGTTAGGAGGTGTTCGCTGGTCCTGATTGTTTCCTGTCTGGAATTCCCCTGTTTTCTGAGTGTTGTTCTTTATTTCCGGTCCTGATTTTAGAGTTTTTAAAATACTGTTAGCCAGATTTTGTTCATTTTTAAACAAACAAGAGTTCTTTATCCCACACTTTTTAGACATGCATGAGCAGTACATAGTTATGTTAAACTCTAATTTCAGCCTATATTTTGACATATCCAGTAATCAGTTGCAAGACTTGTCCCCCACTTGCATCCTTTTAAACTACTTTTTACAACCATAAAACATGGTTGATACAATATTTCTCACCTTCACCTTCAATATTTTTTACATTTGTGTTACATTTTATCACCCCAATACCATGGGGCATTAGTTCCTTGAAAGCTAAGCAGGAAGAGTTTTTGGATGGAAAACCCCCAAAAATGCCAAACAGTGACAATGACCTTCATGTTATCATTATGGAAAACATTGTGACTGTCTTTTCAGGAACTTTCCAGGTGGTTTGCACAACGTTTGATCACTTTACTGGTGGAATGAAGCAGATGTATGAAGTCAGGCCCTGCGGGAAGATGTTGCCCGATGGGGAGTATTACGGGACAATGAGAACTTATTATATTGCTGCTGAAGAGATGGAGTGGGACTATGCCCCCGACAAGAACTGGACAGAGGGAATGAGCACGGAGGACAGGTACTGACAAATAGTAATGTGCTTCCAGGTCAAAAGGCATTTGCATCTAGGTAAAATTCATAGTATTGCAGGGTTGCATTGAGAAGACCATTGTCTTTTGTGTCTTTCATCCTCTGTGTTTAACATGACTAATACAATTAAATATCAAGCTATTTCAATCACCATTTACATGCCCATGTATCAACATATTCTCATACCTTTCTTCTGCTAGATTTTTAATTCTCTTCATTTTCTAATATCTTTCAAGCTACGGACATGTATTTCTGAATCATGGCGAAGATCTCATCGGGTCAAAGTACAAGAAGGTGGTTTACAGAGAATACAAAAACGGAGAGTTCACGGAGCAGAAAACGAGGACAGTAAAGGAGCAACATCTTCAAATTCTAGGTGAGAAACTTAGTTTCTTGAACAACAAATGATTTAAAAGCCTGTTTTTCTGAAACGTTAAAAAAACACTTGCAGCACAGTTTTATGCAGAGCTCCCATCCGTCAACCCTAGTTCCTTGCCAACCTAGCAATTTGAAAACATGCAAATGTGAGTAGATAAATAGGTACCACTCTGAGGAAAAAGGCAAATCCAAGCAATCTCGCTGGCCACACAACCAGGAGGTAACATCGCAGGCTTCTTGGCTTGAAAATGGAGAAAAGAGCACCTCCCAGAGTCAGAAATGAGCACCACCTCCAAAGCCAGAAATGAAAGGAGAAGCATTTGCCTTTGTTTGTGTTTGTGTGTATATGACTGCAAAGGCATTGAATGTTTGCCTATGTATATAAATGCTACAATCTACTCTGAGTCCCCTAGTATGGAATATAAAGTGTATTATTCTTATTTTATTATGACACAGCAAACAAGATAAATATGCTGGATTTCATATCACAAAATCACAAGTCGAACACTTCCCAAGTATTATTATTATTATTATTATTATTATTATTATTATTATTAGTAGTAGTAGTAATATTAAAATGCAATTAGAAATAGATGATTAAAAAGCTTTGAAAAAGATAAAATAAAAGACCAAAAATTTAAAAAAATCAGCAAAGCACCCCATAAATAGCACGCCATTAAATGTCCTTGTATTCCATTCTTAGAAAGCCTTTTGAAACATTGAGAGTGAGAAAGTCAGCACTTCTGAGCAGAGTGTGAATGGGTGTGTATGACTTATCCAGGTCACTTGTTGACGTTTGGCAACCCCGTTAGGGTTTTCTTAACCAACGAATACTCAGAGGTATTTTTTCCAATTCCTTCCTCTGAAATGTAGCCTACAACACCTGGCATTCATTGGTGGTCTCCCATCCAAGTACTAACTAGGGTTGATTCAGCTTAGCTTCCAAGATTGGATGAGATCTAGTGCATTTAGGATAGTCTGGCCCTTTTGTCTGAGATAAGTTAAAAAGGAGTGAACTGGCATATTTCTTTCAGACCAAGCCCAACTTAAAACAACTGCATTTGTTTTCCAAGTAGCCTCGCCTAGAAACTGCATTAATTCCTTCCAGAACAGTTGGTTTTATCCATATATGGTATACTAATTTAAACTGCAAAATAGATTTCAAGAGTTATCCAGCAATTTGGGATTAAGCTCCATTGAACACAATGGATTATGTTTCCATATAAACAAACACAACATCAGTACATTATTGGAAAATCATGCAGTTGAAAATCATACACCTCATACAATTGAGGGGTGAGTTAATTGACCAGAAATTAAATTATGGGTTTGTTTTATCTTCCTTGCTTTTTGACACTATATAAGTCTTGGTGACTGTCTCTTGTTGTTTTACTCAGGACCACTGATCCATGCAGAAGTTGGTGACTCAATACTAATTATATTTAAGAACAAAGCTAGTCGGCCTTACTCAGTATCAGCACATGGTGTAGAAGAAGGAGGAGGAACTGGGAGTAAAGCACGTGTCACGATGCCAGGTATAGTGCGGGGACACCAACCCTCAATTTTTGCAAGTAATTTTTTTTTTTTGCAAATCTTATTTAAAGATTTCCTTTAAAATCCCTTCTTTGGAGTTGGATTAGATGACCCTTGTGCCATGTTCCAGCTCTAAGATGGTATCATTCTGTAATGATTCGAAACACATCTTTCAGTCATGAAATTCTAGATTTTGATGATATTTTGTTACAGTCTCCCCTCTCTTTCTCTTTTGCTTTCTCGTTCTTTCAAAATATACATTTACCAGGAGATATTAGTACATACCGGTGGAATGTCCCACTCAGATCAGGCCCAGGCGTGTCCGATCCTAATTGTATCACTTGGGTTTACTACTCAACAGTGGATTTTGTAAAGGTAAGTGAGACAGAATAATATGTTTGTCTTGTTGTTTTCAGGGAAGTTCTTGTTTTCTATCGTGTTCTTTCCAGTTTACTCTTGAAAATCTTTCTGAATGTAAACTGGCCTTATCCACCAGCAATGAGGAGGGGTGGCATGACATGGATTTCATCAGAAACAAATCTTCAAACATAGTTTCAATTTGTTGCATGAATTTATGTAGTGCAGTGGTTCCCAACCTGTGGGTTGTGGTCCACTGGTGGGCCACGAGACTTGGAGGGAAAATTGATGCCAGAGCCTGTTCCTGGGGTTATTTGGGGTGCTGACTCAGAAAATTGCATTGGATAGACCACATCAGCTCTAAATTATGGTTTTCTGTGGGCGAGCAGATGGTGACTATTGGATAACATATTTTCTGTATCAAAAACTAGAGCTGATGTAGTCTATCCAATGCAATTTTCTGAATCAGTTCGCCAAATAACATACCCAAATCTAAAGTTGACTGTGCTGGAATGGCATGAGTTCCAGTTTCCCTTTGTTTGGCTTCCTTGCCCATAGTTTTAGAACAATTACTTTTGGGTTTATTTACAAGAGTGGAGTTTAGGGAAACCGTTTTTGTTTGTGTCAGCCATTTTTTTGTCCTTTTGCTTGAGGAAAAGAGAGCAGTTTTGTATCAGTTAGTTGGCCTCCCCCTTTTTCTATGCTGCTACAAAGCATAGACCACCAGGGAATTCTAGAGGCAGGACGTGTCTTTATTTGGTCTCAGAGTTCCAGGCTTTAAGACATCTCAAGTCAATACTTCTAACCAGCTTGCTTTGACCAGTTACTACTTTTAACCAGCACTTCAATCAGCTTGTCAAATCAGTATCTTTCATCGACCAACAGTTATACAGCAACTAGTTATTGCCTTTGGGTATAGGGTGTCTCAGAGGCCCCTACACCAGGGACTGAGAACAAGGAAAGCTGTCTTTTATCCTCAGAAACATCCACATCTAAAAGCTCCAGAATCATTAAGTTATCTTTCAAGTTTTGAATATAACTTTATTGTGGGGAAACTAAGTTAGTGCCTGGGTCCTGTTAATAAATTGTTATAATTAAACCCAAGTCCTGTTAATAAATCATTATAATTTTCCTAAAAGCAACAGCCTGGACATTATTTTTGTGGGGTTCCTTGTTCTTAAAGAAGGCATCCAGCATCCCCCATGTTGAAAGAAAGTTTGGACACGTTAATGCCAAAATTACCTTAACAGCAGCTTGGGTGCAACTGCATATTGACCAAAAACTGATTCATAACCCTTTTGGTACTAATGTTGGAGAGTGGTCTCTGGTCAAAGTAGTCCCTGGTTGAAGAGTTCCCCGGGCAAAAAAAGGTTGGTAACCACTGATGAGTGCAATGAATTGTAGTTCAATGAGCACTCAAGGCTATATTGTAAAAAAGAGCTTTTTGGGTTATTTGCATCTCGAAAGGATAAAGGAGCATTCCTTATGATGCCTTTATAACAGTCACTCCATTTTGCATTTCTTAAGTAAAGGCCTTGAGACTGTGATTCATATGTACTTACATTTTTAAAAGACTTGCTTTAAAGAAATGTTACAATACAAAAACCTTGGGGGGGGGGTAGGGAGGAGATAAATGAATGTGTCTGATTTCAAGTGGGAATACAATTCCACTTTCTGACAGATGTCAGAACACTAGACTATTTGTATAGAATAAAGTTCTATTATGTTTGGTGGTGTAGCGGAAACCAGACTTCCCCTCTTCTCGGCTTGTGTGTCTGTGCGGACGCAGTGGAAGTAGGAGACAGACAACTGGAGGTTTTTTCCAAAGAAAGCAGTTTACTAAAAGTTTCCTGCAGCTGCAGAGGTTCATCCCACGCACAACTAGATGCTGAAAAGGGAGAACCCCGCAGACAGGGTCGAGTGTCTATTTATACAATTCAGTGGGTTCAGTTTACGACCGCCCACATATCAAACCATTGGTGCATATTTGTGGTGCAGTATTACATTTCATTACTTTCGTTTCTCTCAAAACACATGATTTCAGGGAAACCATGTGTTAACTCATCGGCTGTGTTCCTGGCCTGCTCGTACCTCCTTATATGGCCATTTCCTCCTACCCCTTCATTCCTGCCTTATTCCCCCATTTTTTTTTTTTTGCGAAGCGTGTATACAAAAGCTGAAGCAAACTAAATGAGCAGACTTATGGGTCCCTCCAATCCCTTCTAGCTTGCAGCCAAGCTATCTTTTCAGTGGAAAATGAGCGCAGAATAGCATTTGTACATAGTTTCATCACCAGAGGTAAACAACACATGAGGATTAAAAATATTAATCAGGTTTTAGAAAGGACATAGTCCACAGTAGAATTCTGATCTAGCCCAGTCATTTGGCTTCTTCCGATGATGGATTTGTTGCTATGGCCAGAGGTGGCCATTCACATACATGTCCAACTTTCAGGTCTTTTCAGTCTTTGGCATAAAGTCAAACTGGGGATGTGTTTCCTCTTCCTTGATCAAAGGAATAATGTTCAGTTAATTTGAAGAAAGTCTCTTTGTCCAATCAAGTCTCTAGTCTCTAAGAATTGTCTCTGTGTAAAGAAAAAGTCTGTAAAGAAAATCTCCATCTCTTACAGGGCTTTAGCTGTCATACTTAGTATACCCAGCGTGTGGGTGGGGTAGACTTAAACTGTTTTGGATTCCAAAACAGGCCTTCCAGTAATAATGCCTTATGGATCTCCATTTTTGGAAAACAGGCCTCTCAGTAACAATGCCTTATGGATCTCCAATTTAGGAACAGGAGTCCAAAAAAAAAAAAAGCTGAAAAAGAAAGCAGGAAGACAGTGAGAGAGAATGGGGGAGGGGGAACGGATTACCCATCTGTCGATCATCCTGTTCGGCATCACTTTTGTCTCAGCCAATCTTGTTGAAATCCCTTGTCTCTCCACGGGTGGGGCAGGTAGGCCACTATTCAGCTCCCAAACGACCCCTCCATGGCCTCTTGAGAAATGATTCCTCCATGGGCCTTCTTTCGCGATCTGCAGTAATCCTTTTTACTCTGGTCCTGCTGCAATGGTTAACTTATTTTATTCTTTGTCACATTGCCTCCGTGCTATATCCTCCTTTTGGCTTAAAAAGCAAGGTTGTTAGATGGCATATGAAAAAGTCCCTCATTGTCTCTCAAATCCGTCAAAAATCCGAATTATTTGCAATGTCCCATTACAAAAGGTCCTATCCAGGAGAGTTGGGTCAAAATAGAAAATTGTATGTTGTTGAGTTGGTCAGCCCTTACAGCCTCCAGCCTTATGCCACACTCCATCACAGCCTTAGCACTCAGCAACACCTATAGGCCCTCCCAGGCCTCTCAATAAACATGTCTCATAGACTTCTGGGTTTATCCCATACAGGAGTTCAGGACCTGTAGCAAAAAACAATGAGAGGGAAAAGAAGGGGAGGGAAATACTCATCCTTCCAGGCTGTATGGCTCTTGAAGCACTCTCTCTAGTCGTTTCGCTCACATCCACGGCAGGCCTCCTCAGAGGCTGTGCCTTTGACAACACACTCATCTGTCTTGAAATCCAACAAAATCTTTCTTCTCCGCATCTTTTTCTTTTCCTTTCCGCAAACGATTTAACAATCGTGTATCCACTTGCTGCAATGCAATCTTCCACTCCAGTCCTGCTGCAGTGTTAAACTTACTCAATTCCCCTTTTACACCGACTCGTTGAACAGCTCAAAATTTGTTAGTAACACACGTTGAAAAGCCTCCTGCCGCTTCTCAAATCTGGCAAAATCCAGGCTGGGGGCGATGGAAAAAAATGCCCCTATTTGCATGATCTAATGTCCCGTTTACAAAAGTCCTAGTCCTTCCTTTCCGTAACCTTTAGAAAGAGTTGGGCCAAAATCACAAAGTCCAGAATCCAAATCTCACAAAATTATTATGAAGCAACATGAGACGTAGCCAATTATATCATGTCTTTGGTTCTCAAAAGGATAACTTTTTATCACTTGGGCACTAGCTCCCTTTTTGAATAAAATGTCAATCAAAAATTTAAAAATCAATGTCAGTTCTTAATCCTTCTGTGTCAGGAATATGGGGTCAATTTTTTTTCAAAAACAAATATATATATATATTTTTTCTTGCACTGCCAACTTGTGACAGTTTTCCATACAAAGTCTCTACAACCAATAACTCCTCTCCTTGTATTCCAAAGTGCTGCAAAAAAAAAAAAAGAACCTCCAACATTTCCCTATAACCTGTAAGGGGTTTAAAGTCTGTAGCACCATGTTCTCTAAAAACACTGAAGCATTGTTCTTTCAAAACAAGGATTTTTTTTTTTTTCAAGCCTAAGACCATTTTTTTTTTCCAAAAAAAAATATCTACAGCTTCCGAATTGCTTCTGAACAAATCTACTAACATTGTTTATAACTCTTTATGCATTTTGAATTCAACACATACATCTCATTCACACAAGGTCCACAGGAATTCTGATTAGTGGTTAGTTGTTTAGATAAAGTCACACACTCTATCTCAGCTCATGAAACATTCTCACCCAGTTGTCCCAAAATAAGTCCAAAAGCAAGGATTTAAGATCCAGGTGAAAGACAGAACCCCAATATATATATATATATACACACATTTACATCATCATTTTCTTTCTTTCTTTTTTTCATATTAAATTCACATTACATTTTTACAGCGGCTTTCATTGACCTTGGCTGTCCACTGGAATTCCATTATCTTTCTCTGGGCATTTCGCCTGAGTTTTAACAAGAATAACAGGGAGTTTTTACCTTGAACTGTTGCCAAGATTTTCCCACTATCTTTTTGGCATGAGGCCCAGGTGCAAAAGAAAACTTTTTAAGAAAACAGCTTTTGTTTCTCAGAAATAACAAGGAAAAAACTCCTTTTGAAACTCAATTTTTAACAGCCTCCCTCCCTTTTTCTCGCCTCTCTGCAGCTTGCCAGCAAAAAGCAAACTAACACAGACAGACCCTCTTCGAATCAGATTTTTTCAACCGTAATAAAACATTTCTAGATATTTGTGCTCAACATTTTTTGTGTAAATCTATAGACTCATTTTTCATTTTCACTTCAATATTACCACGAAACATGCAGAACTTGAAACTCATTATTCCCCACACATGACAAAGAAATCAAACAGTTTTTTTTTTGTTTTTTTTTCCCTTTCCCCGGGAGTTGCGACTCCTCATGAGCCCTGCACGACTTGGTCTTGGGGCACCCTCACAAGTCTTGTTCTCTGGGGAATTCCTTCTACGGCTCTACTTGCAACTGAGCCGAAATTGTCTAACATACACTGTAATGGGGTGGTGGATTTGAACCCACTGCCTCCCATCCTGCCTAATAGAGGGGACTGCCTTGGACTGGGCACCTGGACACTCAACGGTGTGTGTCAGGAATAACAAGACAGAACCCCTTTATACCTCCCTGGGAACCTTTGTGTCCCTCCCGGCGCTGTTCCCTTAGTGTCTCATTTTAACCACTATACTTGCCAGATTGCTGTAGACGTCGGACCAACCTTCGCCCCTGGACTTTTCCCTGGATCCTTTTCCCTGCCTGGTTTCTTTGGAACCTCGCTGTCGTTGCGGCTCCCACCGTCGGCCGGCGTTGGCATCAGAGGCAAGTACCGCAGCCGGTCTTACAATATTCAGGGGCCCCTTCTCGTCTCACGGTAGTTGCCTCTGGCCCCCACCGCCGAGTTGGGACCGTCCCGCCAACGGGATCCGTCTCCGATCTCCTGGTCCGTCTTATTGTGGAATCACGTCGGGGTCACCAGAAAATGTAGCGGAAACCAGACTTCCCCTCTTCTCGGCTTGTGTGTCTGTGCGGACGCAGTGGAAGTAGGAGACAGACAACTGGAGGTTTTTTCCAAAGAAAGCAGTTTACTAAAAGTTTCCTGCAGCTGCAGAGGTTCATCCCACGCACAACTAGATGCTGAAAAGGGAGAACCCCGCAGACAGGGTCGAGTGTCTATTTATACAATTCAGTGGGTTCAGTTTACGACCGCCCACATATCAAACCATTGGTGCATATTTGTGGTGCAGTATTACATTTCATTACTTTCGTTTCTCTCAAAACACATGATTTCAGGGAAACCATGTGTTAACTCATCGGCTGTGTTCCTGGCCTGCTCGTACCTCCTTATATGGCCATTTCCTCCTACCCCTTCATTCCTGCCTTAGTGGGATTTATTCCTTTAGAAGTTCATATAAGACTGGAGACTTAGGGCCCTTCCACACAGCCATATCACCCAGAATATCAAGGCAGAAAATCCCACAATATCTGCTTTGAACTGGGTTATCTGAATCCACACTGCCATATATTGGGATTTGATTCAGCTGTGTGGAAATGGCCTTACAGAACTTGCAGAAAATGGAGCAAAGAAATAGGTCAACCACTCCTTCCAAAACTCAGCCAGGTTGGGAAATGTGAGGGACTGTAGAACTTTTCCAGGGTTTTTAGCCAAGTAGATCTTCCTTTTTGAACCTGTCCTATTGAAGGAAGGAGTCAAGAGGTAAAAATCTGTTTTGGAAATCAGAGTTTCAGTGAGGGTTTTTACTTGTTAGGGGCTGAGCACATGGTCTAAATGTGTGGAATGTCTGCTGGCTCATTTATTTGGTTGAAGGCAGAGCTGTTGCCTCAGTCTGTGGAGTTTAATCTTTCAGTTGTTGGGTGTGCTGTTTTGAGGTGGGCATTTTCTTTTGTTTTAGGGCCATGTACTCTCACTGAACACATATCTGAGAGAGTAGGGCTTCTGATGTGTTCCTGACTTGTTTGGACATGGCACTAGCAGATGTTGGCTCTCTAGAGCAGCTCTGATCAATTTCTGGAACTTAGCAAATAGAAAGAACAAGTCTGACCTTTGAGGGAAATTTGTGCTCCTGCCCGTATAGATTGAGGAACATGGATTGTAATGACGTTGCTGGAGATCACTGCAACATCTATGCCATGCTTCTTACCAGTGGATCTGCATGGGCTATATATACTTGCAGCAAATGCAAACCAGATCCCCTGTTGGAAGAGAAAACCCAGCAGCTTGAGATTTATTCATCTACAATCAAAAGGAGGATGCTTTTTTTGGAATCAGTAGAACAGATTCTTCTGGAAGGTCAAAGGATAGGAGAGTGTTTTAGGGAAGAGGACAATTTCCAAACACAGAAGACTGACACTTGTAAGAATGGAACACACGGAAGAACTATTGAAAACCATTTTTGAGGTTGGGAGTGCTCAGTGATTCAAAGTTCTCATCTTAATAAGTATAGATTTAAAGGGATCTAAGAATCTTAATATACATACATCAACAGTGTAGAAAAGCCAATTCAGTTCTATCCAGTGTCCAAATCAATGGAAGCAACATTATGTTCTACTTTGATCAGACTTCACTTGGAATACTATGTCCAGTTCTGGGAAGCATTGATCAGAAAAGATATTGACAAGCTGCAACGTATCCAGAGAAGGACAACCAAAACAGCCAAAGTCTGGAAGCCAAGTCCCATGAGGAGCAGCTTAGGGAGCTAGGTAAATCTAACCTGGAGAACACAGAGTTGACTCAATTTGATTCTGCTGTTGCTGTTGTTGTTGTTGTTGTTGTTGTTGTTGTTGTTGTTTGCTTAAAGTCAGCTTCATCTTATAGCAACTCTATGTATGAAAGACTGCCAAGTTCCATACTCATGTCTTGCAAACCCAGGGCTATGGCTTCCTTGATTGAATAAAAATGCTTGAAGTGTGGTCTCCTTCCTGCTGTCTTCTACTTTACCATGATCCCATGATGTATCCAAATTCAGTGATTGCCATGTTTTAAAAGCATAGTTTGTTATAATTTAATGATTTTTCAATACTCTTAATTAGAAAAATAAAAATAAAAAAAACAACTGCAGTAGTATAGAATACTTTCCTATATTTTAAATGTTATTTCCTGATTTTTTTTCTCTTCTCTTTTCTAGGATATGTACAGCGGCTTGATTGGGCCACTTATAATTTGCAGAAAGGGAATATTAAATGAAAAGGGTCTAAGGAGAGATATTGATCGTGAGTTTGCTCTCCTTTTTCTGATCTTCAATGAAAACGAATCCTGGTACCTGGATGAAAACATTGAGAAATATCTACATAAAGATCCTAAAGAATTCAGTCCTACTGATGACTTCACAGAAGGAAACAACATGCATGGTATGTTGTTTTGCATATAAAGGAAGAATTTTACTTTGAAAAATATAGACCAAATCCTGAGCAGAGTCGATCAGTTGAATCAATTGGATTTACCTTTCTTTTGACTAGTTATTCAAGAATTAATTGAATGGATCTGCTCTAGGTGGGGCTAATCAATGCATCCCAGCCATTGCTTTGTGAAACGTTTATATTACGTTTGCCAACATTGAAAATTCACAAATCTAGACATTCAAAATACCCTGGAATAACAACTTTGTACAGACTGTACCGTACAACTTCAGAATAGAGAAGAAATTTAAAAATAAATCCTTCTTGAGAAGCTAAGGAGAGGAGCTTTTGCATGGAGTTTTCTACATGGAATAAACTTCCGCTTTTTATATTTTAGTGCATAAATGTATTGGTAAACAAACAGAAAGCCTTGTAGAAGCAGATCTTAGAAGTCAAAGTTTGGGCCCAAATCAAATTGCTAAGTCTGAACTAGAACAGACTCATTTAATTCAATCGTATTTACACTACCAATTCATTGAACAGGTCAACTCTGTTTGGGACTAGCAATTGAATTTAGGATGTTGATGTAAACATTATTGCTGCTTTCCTCCTGCTGCAGTTCTTGAAGTCTGAGTTTAAGGCAGTGGTTCTCAACCTGTGGGTCCCCAGGTATTTTGGCCTACAACTCCCAGAAATCCCAGGCAGTTTACCAGCTATTAGGATTTCTGGGAATTAAAGGCCAAAACATCTGGGAACCCACAGGTTGAGAACCACTGTCTTAAGAGGTCTCAAATAGCCTAATTTGTGGTACAGAGAACTGTGGTTGTAGATGGTGGGAAATGTGAGAAACATTGTACCTTTCATTAACTGAATATGTACTTCTAGGCAGTTATTTCATTCTAGGAAGTTATTTCTGTATCTGAACATACTGGCTGTCAGTATATAGCAACACATAGATAAAGCTGTTCACTCCTTGCAAACATCTCCTTAATTCTTTCAGCAATTAATGGGAAGATCTATGGGAATCTCCATGCCTTAACCATGAATGAAGGGGAAAGAACCAACTGGTACCTAATAGGAATGGGAAATGAAGTTGACCTCCATACTGTCCATTTCCATGGAGAGAGCTTTCTCTTCAAGGTCGGTATGAATCAGGGGTGGAGAACCACATTAGGGTGTTGAGGCAGATCTACCACCTTGGGAGTCTCTATGGGCTGAACGGGGCATAACCCCAACTCTGGCATTGACAAGTCCTCAACTGATGTTTCAGGTGGGAGTTCGTCCAATCCCCATGGTGAAGGGGCAGGAGATACATTCAGTAGCTCAACCTTGATTGGGATTCAGTCACATCATATAGATCTTGCTAGACATTCCAATAATTTAGATACAAACCTTAGCAAATCCAGAGGCTTTCAGTCAATCAGGATGACTCCTGAGAGAATATACCTTCTATTCTAAAATATATGTTTGGGCAGTCAGACTGCTCCTTTCCTCCATAGAGCTGGGGCCACTGGGGTGGGAGGAACAAAGTATTCTCAGGAAGTCTTATTAGTAAGTAAATAAGTAACTTTATTTTTCTATACCACCACCATCTCCCAGCTGGGACTCGGGGCTGCTAACATGGGACAAAGGCCCGAAAACAATAACCAAAGTACAACAATTAAAACATATTACAAAAAGTAAAAACACAATAAAAATGACATTTTGCAGAGCAGTACATCATCCATAAAAGCTCATTTAAAACATAAAATGAGTAACAATACAAAAAATAAAATGGACGACTAATTTGGTGGAGGGGGATAGCATGGAGGGGCTATTTGAACTAAAGTGCAATAGTATGGTTATAAAGTGCTTCGGGGCAAGAGTGCAAAATGCAAACATATCTCGACCATTGGGGAGGGGGACAAAAATTCAAATTAATTGTAAGAGAAGAAAACAGTGCGAAGGAAAATTTATTAATTTAAATTACAATCATGGGGACTGAATTATTCAAATGCGCAACAAAAAAACCAAGTTTTTAACTCCTTTTTAAAGGATGCAAGGGTGGGTGCCTGCCTATTAGATCTATTCGGCAACTAGTTCAAAAGCACTATTTATCATGATGCAATTTTTCACACTGCTCTTGTTGTGTTTCTGGACAATATGCTTTCATCTTTAGCCTTTTCCGTGATCCAAAGATTGTGTGCAGAAGTGAGTCTGAGCGCTTTGCATAACTAGTCTTCTTCACATGTTTGATTTACACACCCACTTTTGTGGGTGTGAAGACGCTACAGATCTCTGGAATTACTACTTCACAGAATTCCAGATCTTCGTAAAAGCAGAATGCAATCATCTTGCTAGCTTTGACCTTTTGACCCAGTGCAAAACCGTAACACTGTTCTCATATACACAGATGGATCGTGATCACAGAGGAGATGTGTATGACCTTTTCCCTGGGACTTTTCAGACTGTTGAGCTCCTAGCATTCAATCCTGGCACATGGTTGCTCCATTGCCATGTCCATGACCACATTCATGCCGGGATGGAGACAACTTATACCATCTTCAAGTCAGGTAATATAGTTTGGTAAATGCAAGTTGTAACAGATGGGAAGTAAATGAGCTGTAAAGTGTAATGACTTGAGTTTTCTCCTACAACTTTGAAGACCAGAGTTCGATTCCTCATTTGGCAATAAATAAGTCACACAATCTCCATGCCAGAAAGCCCCATTCCTTAGGGTTGCCATAGATCAGAAATAACACAAACAACAACAAAAATGAGCAGTAGATGCAGGAACCTACAGCATTCCTGAATACTTTTTCTAATGTTTTTTGGCTCCATCGATAGGAAATGTTTTACAACCCAACTATAAAATTAGCTTGAAGGGTTGTTTATCCATTCACTAGGATTATTCACTATGCAATTTATTTCTTACTATAGTCTAGCGAAGTAGACTTGGAACCAAAGTGAATAATGAAAATGACACATACTGACTCATATTTTCCCCATATTGTTAGATGCTTGAAAAGCCACAAGTAAATGTGGGATATTGATGGAGGATTGAGTCATCTTCATGCTGCAAGACACAGAAAACGACTTAGGCTGGATCTACACTGCCCTATATCCCAGGACCTGATCCCAGATTATTTGCTTTGAAGGAGCCACAATGAGTTAAACCCTTCTGTTGGCAGGACTGCTGACCTGAAGGTTGGGTTGCTGACCTGAAGGTTGCCAGTTCAAATATGGAGAGAGCATGGATGAGCTTCCTTTGTCAGCTCCATCTCTCCATGCGGGAACATGAGAGAAGCCTCCCACAAGGATGGTAAAGCATCAAAATATCTGGGTGTCCCCTGGACAATATCCTTGCTGATGGCCAATTCTCTCACAACAGAAGCGACTTGCAGTTTCTCAAGTCACTCCTGACACAAGAAAATCTGCTTTGAACTAGATTATATGAGTCTACATTACCAGATAATCTGGGATAAGCTTATAATTGGGAATCAGATCCTGGGATATAGAGCAGTGTAGATCCAGCCATATATTGCTACTGAGAGATAAGTTTTTGCTAAAAGTGAGATGCTGGCTCCAGTATTATGTAATATCCTCTAATGGGGAGTGGATACATTTGTCTCTTTCTGTATCACTTTACTCCATGACATGCGGATGGTTTTTCCCACTGAACCTTTATGAACTGTAGTTGATTTGAAGCATACTATTGAACATGAACTAAACTCAGGCTGAATTGAGATAAGATGGAGACCCTGCGAGAAAATGGTTCCTGACTTTAGGAACTAGCATATTTACTTTTTCCAAATGGAGTCGCAATCCCCAAAAGGGACAGGCCTATAGTTTATTAATACTCACTTTTCTTTTTTTCACATGATGTAGGAAATGTAGCTGCAACCAGAGTCTACGATGCAAGTACTATTAAGAGCAAGGCTGCTGGAAAAGGTATGTTTTGTCAGAGTATTTGCAGCGCAGCAGTAGTTGGATGGAAGCAGTGGAGCGCAGAACGAAGAGACACTCAGAGACGTTGGTAAAACTATTTACAAAGTTTTACTGTATGCAGTAGTAATCAACACAAACAGACTTGCAGACGATAGACGAACACTGGACTGTTCTGTTCTCCAACAGAACTTGACTCGAACTCTAGGCAGACAGAACTCAACTGAACTGACGCAATCGGTATGCACAAACACTTGTGTCTGGATACTCCCTAGTTTCAGCCACACATCAAGGACATCATAGCTTCTTGGCAATTAACTCTTTCCACACTATGGTACATTCTGGATGATGCAATCAGTTGCAATACAAGCATGGCACAAATTGCATTTAAACACTATCAATACACAAATCCCACATTAACATGTTTTTGGCCTCCACACGGTTTGCAAAACAGTACATTCAACAAATTAATATATATTTTGATGTGTTGTCGAAGGCTTTCATGGCCGGAATCACTGGGTTGTTGTGAATTTTCCGGGCTGTATGTCCATGTTCCAGAAGCATTCTCTCCTAAAGTTTTTCCTACATCTATGGCAGGCATCCTCAGAGGTTGTGAGGTATATGTATTTCCCTAATACAGGGCTGGATTGAAATGTATCTGTAGATGTACATGTAAAGCATGTTAGCCATAAAACATTTTCCAAAAGAAATATTTGTAAACTGTTTGGAATGTTTCCAGTTTGTTTTTAAACAGCATGTCCTATGGAACTGAATGCATTTCTCATCAAATATCCTTCTCTTTCAGGAGATAATCACAGACAAGGAATAGACTTCTTTGGCAACAAGCTACAACTGGGAGAAGCAAGCTCAGTCCTCAAAGCCCTTTTGCTCATTGGACTTGTGCTTTTGGTGGCCGTTTTGGTCCTTATCCTTATTCTGATTTCCCAGAAGAAAAGAGTCCGTTACAGTTACATTGGTCCGAAGCGTGATCTTCCAATGGTGTCCCTCTAATATGCCTTCAGTGATGTTGATAACACCTTGACATGAGACTGACAGCATACCTCCCATGAAATATGTCTATGCAAAATGATATACTATCATTGACTATATGAAATATTTTAAAGAATTGTTATTGTCAGGATAAATCATAGAGGCTCATTCAGCTGATTTGATGTACATCTCCCCATTGATATACACATTGCGCATCTACCTCATTTATTGGCACTAGAAGTGTTTTTGATTATTATTGCTTTTTGGAACATTTGTATATGTATATATATGTACATGATGAGATACTGTGGAAATGGGATCCAACTCTAAACATGAAATGCATTTATGTGTTGCTAAAGGTTTTCATGGCCACATTCACTGGGTGGCTGTGAGTTTTCCGGGCTGAATGGCCATGTTCCAGAAGCATTCTCTCCTGACATTTCACCCACATCTATGGCAGAGGTTGTGACTACTGTTGGAAACTTGGCAAGTGGGGTTTATATATCTGTGGAATAATGTCCAGGGTGGGAGAAAGAACTCTTGTCTGTTGGAGGCAAGTGTGAATGTTGCAATTGGCCACCTTGATTAGCATTGAAAAGCCTTGCAGCTTCAAAGACTGACTGCTTTCTACATGGGGGAAAACAGCGAAATTCCAGACAAGACACTCAGAAGACAGGGGAATTCCAGACAAGAAACAATCAGGGCCAGCTAGCACCTCCTAACAAAGGATTCTCCCAGGCAGGAAGCAGCCAGGCTTTGAAGCTGCAAGGCTTTTCAATTGCAATATTCACACTTGCCTCCAACAGACAAGAGTACTTTCTCCCACCCTGGACATTCCACAGATTGCCTAGTTGCCTAGTTTCCAACAGACCTCACAACCTCTGAGGATGCCTGACATAGATGTGGGTGAAACGTCAGGAGGGAATGCTTCTGAGACCTGAGGCTGTTAGGAATGGTGGGAGTTGAAGTCCAAAACACCCGGAGGGAGGGCCAAAGTTTGCCCATGCCTGGTCTAAAACCAACTAACCCCATCCTAAATTCCCCAGAGAAAGTATCAAAAATGCACCTTACAATATTAGGACAGGTTTCAAACTTCAACATAGAATGATGATGAGCTTCCTCAGGTTGCACTGAATTGCCTACTTATTTAGGACTACATAAGGCTGCATTGACAGATGTTTTGTCTTGCTTATTTATTGCATAGTATGAGCGTTTTAAGTGATGATTACGGGTAGCATCTTTGACTTGGACCAAGGAGGTTGTTGTCTTCTTCTGGCACAAAACGTTCTGGCATTTGCTCAGCCTTTGTGCGCATAATGTCTGTAGTTCCTCAGACAAAGCGCAGAATACAAATGTGCCAAATAAAGGAATTCGGCGCTAGTTAGATTACTGAAGGAGCAAAGGAAATGAATTTTTATCAATATAATTATTTCTTGTTTTAATATCTGTCTCTGTCAATTATTTTAGTCTAATTTGATTCACGGAAACACTGGGTCAATTCATACACTGGGCCCGGGCTTAGCAAAGCAGGCTAAACCACTGCGCTGCAAAAAAATTAAAAAATTCTGCCAATCAAAAGGTCAGCATGTGTTGTTGAAGGCTTTCATGGCCGGAATCACAGGGTTGTTGTGTGTTTTCCAGGCTGTATGGCCATGTTCCAGAAGCATTCTCTCCTGATGTTTCTCTCATATCTATGGCAGGCATCCTCAGAGGTCCTCATCCTCAATATACCTCACAGCCTCTGGGGATGCCTGCCATAGATGTGGGTGTAATGTCAGGAGAGAATGCTTCTGGAACATGGCCATACAGCCCGGAAAACACACAACAAAAGGTCAGCAGTTCGAGCCCAGGTTGGGGTTGAGCATCCGCCATCAGCCCCAGCTCATCCGCCCACCTAGCGGGTCGAAAGCAGAAATGCGAGTAGATAAATAGGTACTGCTTTTAGCGGGGAGGTAATAAAGGCGTCTTTAAGGACACTGATTTGAGGAAAGCTCCTCGGCATGGAAGATGGAGTGACAGCACCCCCACCCCCCATGGCCGGAGTTGAGCACAGCCTCCAAGATGCCAGAATTAAGATGGAAAAATTGCCTTTATCTCTGATGGTGTTGCTTGTCCTTCTTAATTATACAATTAACACTGAATGTTTGCCGTATGTGTGTTCTGTAAGCCACTCTGAGTCCCCTTCAGGGTGAAAAGGATGGGGTATAAATAAATACACAACAGCAAGCCATGGTTTGTTATTTGTTACCGGAATGAGTTTAAACAAGTTTCAGATTGGTCAATCTTCATGCAAATGAGGAATCTGGAAGCTTTTGGTTTAATTTTTGAACTAACCACATTTCCAACTACAGCCAAACTCCTAATTGTTGTATGTTCTGGCTTCATCTATCTGTCTATAAAATGTAATGTGCATAATTCCCATGGAGTAAACAACAAAACTACTGGACAAAATCACACCACATTTGGCCACAAAAGACATAGTCATCCAATATATATCTTTCCATCAAAGAACCCTATAAAATTGGGTCCAAATTACAGAAACCCCCCCCAAACTAAAAATTACAAATCACGCATGTGCAGAGCCCCCCCCCCCCCCGAAACCTGGTGATGTTAGCCAGGTGGGAGGGGTTTCAATGTGTGACCAAGCACAGCTAGACATATTCCAGATAGGAAACAACCAGAGTCAGATAACACCTCCCAACAAAGGATTCCCCCTCAGAATCATTATTTATTTACTTATTTACAGTATTTATATTCCGCCCTTCTCACTCCGAAGAGGACTCAGGGCGGATCACATTGTACACATATAAGGCAAACATTCAATGCTATATACCATAGAACAGAGACAGACGCAGAGGCAATTTAAACCTTCTCCAGCTTCCAGCGGGTATGCTTGATTCCGGCCACAAGGGGAGCAGCTGCTTCATCATCCACTGCGACGGCACTTCCTCATTCCAACGGCGGCTGGATGATTTTTATGGTGTTGTAAATTAACCTCCCCACACATAAGTGGTACCCAAATTTCCTACTTGATAGATGCAACTATCTGTTGAGTTGCATAGGTCAGTAAGAGTAGGAGCTATATTTTATTTTTTAATTGTCGGGTGCTCACCCTGACATGGGCTGGCCTTGAACTCATGACCTCTTGGTCAGAATGATTTATTGCAGCTGGCTGCTAACCAACCTGCACCACAGCCCGGCCCCAATATTATTATTATTATTATTATTATTATTATTATTATTATTATTATTATTATTATTATTATTGTATGACACGGCAAACAAGATAGATATGCTGGATTTTGTATCACAAAATCACAAGTCGAACACTTCCCAAGTGTCTAGGACTGTGTGATGTATTTTCGGATGATGCGTGCAGATCCCAGTAGGGTGGCCTTTTGCAGTTGGCAGATCGTAATTTTGTCAATGTCTATTGTTTCCAAATGCCGGCTATGATCTTTTGGCACGGCACCCAGTGTGCCCATCACCACCGGGACCACCTGCACTGGTTTCTGCCAGGGTCTTTGAAGTTCAGTCTTGAGGTCCTGATAGCAGCTGAGTTTTTCCTGTTGTTTTTCCGTCAATGCGACTGTCACCTGGGATGGCAACATCAATGATCCAAATCTTTTTCTTCTCCACAACTGTGATGTCTGGTGTGTTGTGTTCCAGAACTTTGTCAGTCTGGATTCGGAAATCCCATAGTATCTTTGCATGCTCATTTTCCATTTTCTTTGCTGGTTTGTGATCCCACCAGATCTTTACTGCAGGGAGGTGGTATTATTATTATTATTATTATTATTATTATTGTTGTTGTTGTTATTATTGTTATTATTATTGGGTTCCTGGGAACCATCAAAATGAGCAAAACCTTACAGCCAGCTTTAAAAAAAACTGTACAATTGGGACAGTAAATAAAGAACAACACTCTGAAAATAAGGGTATTCCAGACAGGAAGCAACCAGAGCCAGCTAACACCTCCCAATAAAGGATTCCCCCAGAGAGAGAGAACAACCACGCTTTGAAGCTGCAAGCTCAGTCAGTGCTAATCAAGGTGAGTAATTACAACATTCATACTTGTTTCCACAAACAAAAAACCCACTTATTAGAACGCCACAGCGTGACCGGGCACAGCTAGTAGTTAATAAACAAATTAAGGCTGCTGTGAGTTTTCCGAGTTGTATGGCTATGTTCCAGAAGCATTCCCTCCTGATGTTTCGCCCATATCTATAGCAGGCATCCTCAGAGGGAATTCCCCGCCCTTTGCTTATGTCCCCGCCTCTTAAAAGGGGAGGGAAGGAGGCAGGCTTGGAAGAAGGAGCCAAACAAAGGGAGGCCGGGCGCCAGGAGGGTCTCTTTCCTCCTCCTCCTCCTCCTCTACTTTGGGGAGAAGGTCCTTTCTCGGCCTTTTCCAAGGGGTTGGCTGCAGGTGGGATGGGGCTGGTGGAGCTCCAGGGCGGGCGGGAGGGAAGAAGAGCCCCCTCCTGAGGAAGGAAGACCTTTTGTTGGCCTGAGCCTCCTCCTCGTCCTCCTCCGCCATGGCCATCGCCCACATCGCCACCGAGTACGTCTTCTCGGACTTCCTCCTGAAGGACACCGCGGAGTCCAAGTTCAAGGGGCTGCGGCTGGAGCTGGCCGTGGACAAGCTGGTCACCTGGATCTCCGTCGGGCTGCCTCTCCTCCTCATCTCGCTGGCCTTCGCCCAGGAGATCTCCATAGGTAAGCCCTTCAGCCTCCACTTGGGCACCACTTGGGCACCACTTGCCATGTGCCATCACAAAGCCCTGTAGCTTCAGTGCAGCCTGGCCCCACTTTGAAGGCCTTGGGGTTCTTGCTTGATGAGGTCTTGAGATGTTCCTCAAAGGACATCTCTCCATCTCCCCTGGGGTTGATGCTTGGTCAGGTCTTGAGTCTCCTCTGAGGTCATCTCCCCTAGGATTGAGCCATGGCAGTAGTGTCCAGCTTCATTCAACAGCAGTGGACCCCAACCATTGGTCCTCTATTGGCCTTCCACACAGCCCTATATCCCAGGATATCAAGGCAGAAAATCCCACAATATCTGCTTTGAACTGTTTTGACCAGGGGTTAGAATCCTATTACAGTAGAGTCTCACTTATCCAAGCCTCGTTTATCCAAGCCATTTTTGTAGTCAATGTTTTCAATATAGTATGATATTTTGGTGCTAAATTCGTAAATACAGTAATTACAACATAACATTATTTATTTATTTATTACAACATTTATATCCCGCCCTTCTCACCCAAGAGGGGACTCAGGGCAGCTTACAATAAACACACATATAAAAACTATACAATCTATATATATAAAAGAGTGATGGCATCAGGGCAGTGGACAAAACAACAAAACTACAGGCCCCCCAACCTCGAAATTGACAATACAACCCATCATCCACGGCTCTAGGTTGATACAACAAAAAGAAAAGAAAAATAAAGTCCTAATTAGAGGGAGAGGAATAATTGTTTTTATCCAATTGCTGCCAGTTACAAGGCTAAGTTCCGTCCACTTGGTCTCCTAGCAACCTACTCAGGCACAAGAGTTTGGAGAGACTCCTAAGGGCCATCCAACCCAACCCTTTCTACTATGCAGCAGGACACAATCCAAGCATTCACAACACATGGACAACGTATAAATACTATACAATACACAGGGACATAGACCCCCTCTACCCTCACCACTTTCACAGTACACAAACAACCAAATGCATACTAAACATAAAGACAACCATACAACAGACATTCAGTACCACCACTACCTCAACAAGTTCTCACCAACACCACCAGACAAGCCACAGCAATGCGTGGCCGGGCACAGCTAGTACACTATAAATCAGATTAAAAATTATTAACTTACATCAACATTCATAAAAAAATTCTAAAATGCAAATGGGCGTGTTTAAGTTCAAAAGACTGGGTCTGTCAATTGAGTTCTGGCGTACATTACTGTGTATTGAACTGCTTTTTCTGTCAAATTTGTTGTAAAGCATGATGTTTTGGTGCTTAATTTGTAAAATCATAACCTAATTTGATGTTTAATAGGCTTTTCCTTAATCCCTCCTTATTATCCAAGATATTCGCTTATCCAACCTTCTGCTGGTCCGTTTAGCTTGGATAAGTGAGACTGTACTGTACCTTGAGTTGTGGTCCGATGCTCAAACCACAACACCACACACTATTATGCTTCAGCCTAAGGTGTACTTAGGAGTCCACACTCACGTATACTTAGGAGTCCACACTCAGATAATGTGGGATTTTCTGCCTTGATATTCTGGGATATAGGGCTGTGTAGAAGGGTCCTTGGTGTTTTGGACTTCAACACCCAGAAAGCCCAGCCATATTACCAGCTGTTAGAGGACCCTCTGGTGGCCTAGGGGATAAAAGCCTTGTGACTTGAAGGTTGGGTTGCTGACCTGAAGGCTGCCAGGTTCGAATCCCACTCAGGGAGAGCGCGGATGAGCTTCCTCTATCAGCTCCAGCTCCATGCGGGGATCTGAGAGAAGACTCCCACAAGGATGGTAAAACATCAAAACATCCGGGCGTCCTTGCAGACGGCCAATTCTATCACTTCAGAAGCAACTTCGGTTGTTCCTGACACGAAAAAAAACAGCTGTTAGGAATTATGGGACCTGAAGTCCAAAACATCTGGAGGACTAAAGGTTGGAATCCACTGTTCTACAGCCATGGGAGGACTTTACCGCTTTTCAGAAAAAAGGCTAGTGATGTATGCATTGTTGAAGGCTTTCATGGCCAGAATCACTGGGTTGCTGTGAGTATTTTGGGCTGTATGGCCATGTTCCAGAAGCTTTCTCACCTGAAGTTTTGCCCACATCTGTGACAGGCATCCTCACAACCTCTGAGGATGCCTGCCACAGATGTGGGCGAAACGTCAGGAAAGAAAGCTTCTGGAACATGGCCATACAGCCCAGAAGACTCGCAGCAACCCACTAGTGATACAGTTGCTATCCTTGAGTGCCTTCAAGTTGTTTCAGAGCCATAGTGAGCCTATCCCAAGGCAAGGTCTGTCTTCCTCTGAGGCAGAGAGAGAGAGCAGTTTGGCCAAGTTTATCTAGTGGGTCCCATAGCTGACCTTTGGTTTACCAGTGTTTGAAATAGCAACCCCCCAAGTGTTTCACTATTTATCTGTTGATGTATGTTTGCTAACCTGTATTCTATGTGCATGTTGATTTGCCAGTTTGACTGTACCTCTTTGGTGTGAGAGGGGTTATAGACATGTGATTGTTCTCAGCCTGTACAGACTCAGGACTCCATTTTGTATTCATTTCTGTTCTAAACCTCCGTGGAGGTGGATGCATTTATTTATTATTTATTTACTTCATTTCAACCCTATCTTTCTCGATCCCAGAGAGGACTCAAGGCGCCTTACAAATCTAGCCAAAATTCAGTGCCACACAGGTAAGCAATAAAACACAGCTCATCAAAATATAAACAATCTAAACATATAAGTGAACATATAAACAGATTAAAACCATCTAAAACGCCGAGTCATGATCTCATGTCTGCATCAGACGTCAGTGGAGTTGGATGCATGTTGCTGTTAAGTTCTTCAGTTTAACTGCTGAGTTACCTGTGTGCCATTACATGAATGCTTATGAAAATCACTTGTTCAAAGGGTTGACTTCAAACAAGGTCATGCTTTTCTGGATTAGTGGTTTTATAAAGGTGGTCTCCACATATTCATGGAGATTTGCCAAAAGGATATGACATCATTTTCCTTTTCAGTAATGAAAAGGTTTGCCATTTATTATTGCCATTTATTTCCAAAGAGATATGTGCCTAGAGGGTGCAGTTATTTCCAATAACCAGTGTCCAAAGTTGCATATGCACTGTATTATTAATGCAGTTTGGCACCACCTTAATGGTCATGATTCAATGCTGTGGAATCCTTGGAGTTGTAGCTTGGTGATGTATCAGCCCTCTTTGACAAACAAAGATTGATGGTAGGCTGTTAGAAATGGTGGGGGTTGAAGTCCAAAACAGCTGGAGGGCCAAAGTTTGCCCATGCCAGGTGTAGGCGCACCCACAACCACAGGGTTTCCTTAGCAAGATTTGTCTTCCTCTGGGGCTGAGAAAGCGTGACTTGACCAAGATCTCCAAGTGGATTTCTACAGCTAAGCAGGAATTCAAATCACATTCTTCTAGTGTTCCAGCTCAACACTCAAACCACTGTGCCGTGATGGCACCTATTACAGGTTGAATATCCCTTTTCCAGAAATCCAGAATTGTCCACACAGGTGGTTGAGATAGAGACAGACACCTTGCTTTCCTATCATTTGGTGCACACGAACCTTGTTTCACAAAATTGTTAAAACATTGTGTATAAAATTACTTTTGGGTGATGTGTATGAAACAGAAATGAGTCATGTTTGGGCTTGGATCCCATCTCCAAGATATCCCATTTTTATGGAAATAATCCAAAATACAGAACACTTCTGGTACCAAGCATTTTGGAGGAGGGATACTCAACCTGCATTAATGATTCTGGTGCTCCTCTTCTCTTTTTCTAATGCTTGCGACAGCTAATCAATGTATTGAGTAAGACCAGGTCTCTGATCCAGTTTCAAAAGGAAAGGGCGTAGTTATGTTTGGCAGCTGCAACAAGCTGCAATCCTGAAGTTGCTCCCAAGTAGCAAAGGGCATTCCATAGTATTAAATTATGGTGGGCCCTTGATATCTGGTGGGATTTTGTTTCAATATCCCACCCTCCTGGATACGAAACCCATGAGTGCTCAAGTCTCATATACTTTGGCACAGTAAAATGGGAAAAATCAAGGTTTGCTTTTTGGAATATTTTCAAGACGTGGATGGTTAAATCTATGGATACAGAATCCATGTATATGTTGGCCTGTTGTATAGCACTGTGGTTCCACTTTAACTACAATAGGCCCCTTCTATACTGCCACATAATCCAGTTCAAAGCAGATAATCTGGATTTTATATGGCAGTGTAGAAGGAGCCATCGTTTCATCGTATGGAATCTGAAGTTCTGAAGTTTAGTGAAGGGTGCTTTGAACTCTCAACCAGGCATCTGTAGTGTCTTATACTGTTTGGGTTTCGTAGGATGTGGTCAGGGCAGTCAAAGTGAAACCATAATGCTATTATTGTGCAGGGTGGAAGACCGAAGACCTCACTAAACAGTCAGACACATAGATTAAATATGCTTTTAAGGTTGGGCGGTTTGAATCTAGGGAGAGCAGGTGAGCTCCCTCTGTCAGCTCCAGTTCCCAATGTGGGGACATGAGAGAAGCCTCCCACAAGGATGGTAAAGTATCAAACAAATCCAGCCCTGGCAGGATGCTCATAGTCTTTCTACTAATTCAGCTTGGTCTCTACTATGTTTAACTTGAGAAATGAAGACTCAATTTGGAAGACATGGGATAGGAATAGAGGGGAAAAACTTATTGAATATCATGGCCAGTTTGGGCCATGTATATGAATGTATATATCTTGTATTCATGAGTCGGTAAACAAGGATGGGCAACTTTAAAATGATTGGAGGCAATTTTTACCTTCCCATAGGCTATGCAGTGCTACCTCCTCCTCCTCAACATGCCCTCTAATGACAGACCAAGTTGGTAAATGTGCCTCCATAACTTATTTTTACCTGTTTTTGTACAAACAGGAAACCATCCTGACTCCAGCTTACCAGCTTTTGGAGAATAAATTGCTATTTTTTGCTTTACCTCTCTGCCTCCCTTCCACATGTTTAGCAGTTATTGTTGTTACATTCTTTCAAGTCATTTCTGACTTGTGGTGACCCAAAGATGAACATATCTCGCAGTTTTTCTGGCAAGATTTGTTCAAGAGTTTTAACCATCTGAGGCTAAGATGGCGTGGCCTACTCAAAGTCACCTGGTGGGTTTACAAGACTGAGCAGGGATTCAAACCCAGGTCTCCCAGACCCTACCTACATTGCCATATAATGAATTTTGAAACTACATTATATGGTTAGTGTAGTCCCATATAATGCAATTATATGAATCTACACTGACCATATAATTCCACAGATCAATAAAGCCCACTTGCCCAGTTTCCAATAGACCTCACAACCTCAGAGGATGCCTGCCATAGATGTGGATGAAATGTCAGGAGATAATGCTTTTGAGATATGGCCATACAGCCAGGAAAACTTACAGCAGCCCACTGTTAATTATTTGTTTTAATTATTTGTCTTGCTTAGCAGCAGAACAGCTAATCGTTGAAGAACAGGAGGAGGATAAGTAGTAGTTTGAAACAACGGTAATATGCTACAACCCTCTTTGCAACATTTCAATCAAGAGCTTGCATGGGTCAAAGTTTGAGCACTGAACTATGGCCCCATCTACACTGCCATATAATGCAGTTTCAAACTGCATTATATGGTCAGTGTAGATTCATGATGCATTTCAATAAATTGCATTATGTGCAATATAGTTTGAAGAGAATTACTTTGATGTAGAGTTGTGGAAACCTGATTTGTATTGCACTTCATGGGATTTTTGCAGGAGTGTATATGCACATACATTGTTGTTTTGTTGAATCCCTGCTCAGTCATGTAAACCCATAAGGTGACTTTGAGCAGGCCACACCATCTTAGCTTCAGAGGGTGGGAGAAATAACTCTTTGCTTGAGACAAGTGTGAATGTTGCAATTGGCCACCTTGATTAGCACTGAATGCCCTTGCAGTTTCAAAGCCTGGCTGCTTCCTGTCTTGGGAATCCTTTGTTAGGAGGTGTTAGCTGGCTTTGATTGTTTCATGCCTGGAATTCCCCTGTTTTCTGAATGTTATTCTTAATTAACACGTTTTGATAACTGGGAGTTTATCCAACAAGAGAACAATCCTACTTCCCACACTTTTTGCATTCAAAATTCACTCATAGGATTGCTGTGAATATCATTAAATCAAAGGCCCCATATACAATCCAGATTATCTGCTTTGATCAGGATTATATGGCACTGTAGATTAATATAATCCAGTTCAAATCAGACAATCTGGATTTTATATGGCTGTGTAGATGGGACTGAAGTCTTCTGGTTTAATTTGTAGATAAATTTCTCATCTGGATGTCAATCATCACTTCTCAAAAAGTGGGTTTATCTACATGCCGTCTGCAAATCACAAATGCATCCTGCCAGGTATTGAATTTAAGTAGAAAACAATAGCAGAACAACAAGAACATATCAACAATAATGGAACATTAAGAGTGAAGGAATCAAGGAATGAAGTATAAATTGAGTATCCCTTATCCACAATTCTTGGAACCAGAAGTGTTTTGGATTTTGCAACACCTGCATTTTCACATAAGTACATAATTAGATATCTTGGAGATGAGACACATCTCATGCCACATTTTGTTGTGTTCCTTGAATATAAATAATATATCGAAACTTGCAGAGTGAAAATATTTATCTCATTCTGGGCCACTTCCATCAGCTGCTTTTATAACTCATTATTTGTTTTTTTCAATGAAACTGTGCTGTTTTTCTTTTAAAAAAATTAATTACTTAATAACTGGCTTCAAAGTTCACATTAAAAACACAAAAGCATAGCACAGCGTCACCCTTAGTAAGTGAATTATGTTGCTTTTACAATAAAAAAGAAAGCAAACCTGGTTGTGAGCTGCTATATTTACAATGCTCCGTGGAGGTTTATTTTGCTATATATCTTGGTTGTAGATAATGGAAACTATGTGTAGATGCATATATCTGAATGGCACATCTGGGAAACCACTTCATGTCAACTTGGCACATCTGGGAAATAGCTTCATGTCAAATCTTTTGGCAGAGTCTATGCATCCTAGATCTATCAGCCCAGAGAGTTGCACTGGAAGACCTAGATATTCCTATAAAATCTGTGAATAATCACATCTGCACACCTACAAATGTGGAAGCTTGACTCTACTGTCCTGAATACCAAACTATGCAGTATTATGATCCTCATTGCATAAACAAATTGGAATAATTTTATTTTTAGATGAGTCTGCTGGGTGCAAGGCAGACTTGCTCAGACAAGTTTTACAACATGCTCTTCCAGCTGTCAAAGTGAAAATGCACTTATCTCTTCCAAAAAATGGTTTTGTCCGTTGGGGCTTATATAAATCTGTGACACTGGAATGCCCAATTGATTTTTGAAATCCCTTTTTTGGTCTTCGTTGCAACTGTTATTTTAAACACTGGTAACTGTAAGCATTGGGGCTTTCCATGGATGTGGAATGACGGGACTCCACAGCTGCCAGAGATTATGTTTCTAAAGGGGAGGGTGATCCTCCAGATGGAAAAAGTTGCAAAACAAAACTCTTCATTGCACTTAAGTGCTGCAGCATTTGATAGCAGCCACATTTTCCAATCCTCCAGTCAATCAAAGCCGCTTTTCTTTCTTGTTTCCATACCTTGCTACACTGTTACAGCATTTAGGATGTTGCCATAACAATTAATGTGGAATGTATATATAACAGTGTAGTATGACAGTCGCCCAGTCAACCTGATTTTTCTGGCAATCTATATTAAAGCGCTGAGCTGCTGAACTTGTGGACCAAAAGGTCGCAGGTTCAAATCTGGGGAGCAGGGTGAGCTCCTGCTGTTAGCCCCAGCTTCTGCAAACCTAGCAGTTCGAAGATATGCAAATGTGAGTAGATCAATAGGTACACAGCAAGCCAAATGTTTCAAAATCCAATTATCACAAAGATAGAAAGTGAGCTGAAATCTTCTAAACAGGGGCACAGAGAACAAAACAAACACCATATACAGTATATATATATAGAGAGAGAGAGAGACAGAGACAGAGGGACCTATATATATCTCTATCTATCTATCTATCTATCTATCTATCTATCTATCTATCTATCTATCTATCTGTATGGCTGGAGTTGCATTTCAAAAATGTACCTGTTCTAACTTACATAAAATTCAACTTAATAGCAAAACTACAGAACCTATATTGTTTGGAGACTGCCTGTATTGTGATACTGGAAAAAAATATTGGAATAAGATCAATGATCTTTCTTTGTGGATAGAAGTCAATTATTTGCAAATGACATCTCATTATTTTATAAAGAAGTACTACTCTTATTGATAAAACTACTCTTACTCCTCTTATTGAAAAAAGTCCTTCCTACATCTGCTTTTTTTGCATCTGTGTTGTATTGATTTTAGTGATAAACAAAATAGAAAAGAGCTGTTGTTCGCCCAATCAGTTGGCTGGATTTTTAGTTATGAAAGGGAGATTTCCTTCCTAATATGTTTATTGTATGTATTTTCTCTGTGCTGCATTTGTTAGTATTCAATAATAATAATAATAATAGTAGTAATAATAATAATAATAATAATAATAATTTATTTCTTACCTGCCTCCTCGTGGCTTGAGATGGGTTAAAGCATAATTAAAACACATAAACATTGTAAAGATTCTGTAAATACACATATTAAAATCTATTTCTAGAAAATATACATATTAAAACATATTTTTATGAAATACATATTAAAATACACAAAACAGAAATTAAAACATGGACACAAGTTTAAAATTCATGATTAAAACTGGCTGGGTAGGCAGAAAGAAATAAGTATTTAAATGGTTTTTTAAAGACCTATCTCTTGGTATTTAAATAGCCTAAATAGGAAGAAGGGAAATATTAGTGGTTCAAACCTAAATCCATTAATCTAAGGGAGAAAGGCCAAGGAATGAGAGAGCATTTTAAAAGATTACTTTTAAATCTTTTTTTAAAAATGTCAACTCTCTATAATAATAAAAGCCCAATCAGCTTTGAAAAGTGTGGACTGCAGTCCAAAAAGTAACTTCTCTAAGCCCTGAATCCACTTTGCCAATCGATAAAAGAAATAAGTGCCACTGAATTCAATGAATCTTATTTCCCAGCAAATGAGTATAAGATTGCAACCTAAAAAATGAAGGGAACCTATTTTCATGTTGGCCCAAAGATTGCGGGTTTGCAATATAAATTCTTCTGATTTTGGATACTACTGACTGACATACCAAGAGAACATCTGGACATTTGGCAATGAAGAGCACTAAGTTCTTGTGCTGATGCCTTGGTTAACAGCAGACCTTTTGTATCAGATCTTTGGAAAGCCCCTTTTCTCTGTCCATCTCTCTGCAGACATTTGGAAAGAAAGGAACTGTTGGGGTTCGCGCCAATTTATCTAGATCTAGTTTTTATTCCACTGTAACTCTAATGAAAGAGACACTGTTTTCATAAGCGAGTCCTGTGACCAGTTTGGGTATAGTATGACAACTGCCTTTCTAATGAATGACTGGCATGACTCACACTCAATTTCTTTATCTACGTTGTCAACAAAACTATTTCAGACTGACAGCATGTACATGTGGAAGTTACTATTCACAAGGTGCTGGATGGTATTGTGTTTTGCAGTGTATAGTACAGCCCTCTTATCCATGGGTCATACATTGCTGAGCTTGCCATAAAAACAGGAAATCTTGGATAAGAGCGAACCCCTATTTGACTGCCATGGCTCAATACTCTGAAGTCCTGGAAGTTGTAGTTTAGTGAGGCACCCGCACTTTTTGCAGATGAAAGACCTTGTAAAACTGCCCCATGGCAGCTAAAGTGGGTTCAAATTAATATTACAGTTCACCTTCGAAAGGTCTCTTGTATATAGATAGGTTTGGATTGGTGTTGGCACAACTAATGATATGTTTGTTGCTGTAGAGCTGAGGAATACCATGCAGGATACAACAGCAAATTCTAGTGAAAATATAGGAAACTACAGCTTCGGGCGAATTATGGGTTGTAGCATGTTTTACACCTGGATTAGTCTTAACAATGATTAACAATACTAAACTCTCCAATAAAATAGTATGTTAGGAAGACAGGAAAGTTTCCTGGTTTTCTTTCTGCAGGTTATACTTATGAGACCATTTCAAACTACACTGTTATGGCGGTATGATTCCACTTTAACCTTTGCTTCTTGTGGAATTGTAGTTTCGGGAGGCACTAGAGCCCTCTGGCCAGCAATTCTAAATGCTCCTTCCAGAACTGCAAATCCCAGGAAGCCATAGGACGAAACAATGGCAGTTAAAGTGGAATCATAGGGCTGTAACTGTGTAATATGAAAGGGCCAAACATGGAGTATTAAAAAGTGCAGATGTACATGTGAGTTCAACTTCAGTGGATCTGGAGCATGAAAAATGCAGCCCATGAAAAACATTTCTACCTCATACTGATACATATAAACACCGGTTGTTAAGTCACCCATCACAGCATTGTGTCCTATATGTATTAGGGCCTGGGCTGTGGCGCAGGCTGGTGAGCAGCCGGCTGCAGCCAGCTGCAACAAATCACTCTGACCAAGAGGTCATGAGTTCGAGGCCAGCTCGGAGCCTGCATTTGTCTCTGTCTTTGTTCTATGTTAAGGCATTGAATGTTTGCCTTATATGTGTAATGTGATCCGCCTTGAGTCCCCTTCGGGGTGAGAAGGGCGGAATATAAATACTGTAAAATAAATAAATATATAAATATTACTACCTTGGGTACCTGACATTGCCAGGGTTATTTGAAAAAGTCATTTTTTATTGTCCAAAATGCATGAGGTTGTGGGTGAACTACAACTCGCATCATGCCAGGTATAGCCCCTAAAACTCCATCAGTGGTTAAAGTTTGTCATGTTGGGCAAGTTTGCTCTCGGTGGAGTTCAGTGTGCTTTTTGGCTGTAGGGTAAACTACAGCTCCCACCATGCTCTCCCTCAATTCCCTCCAGTAGGTTCAGTTGGTCATGGGGGTTCTGTGTGCCAAGGTAGGTCCAGTTCCATCGTTGGTGGGGATCAGAGTGTTCTTTGATTGCAGGTGAACTATAAATCCCAGTACCTACAATTTCCAAATGTTAAGGCCAATTCCTCCCAAATCTCTCCACTGTTTTCTGTTCATCATGGGGTTCTGCATGCCAAATGTGGTCCAGGTCCATTGTTGGTGGCGGTCACAGTGCTGTGTCTTGATGCAGGGTGAACTACAACTTCCATCATGTTGAGTCAATGCCCCAAACCCCTCCTGTATGTTTAGTTCTTCAGTTGCTGATCAATTCCACTCTGTTTGCTGTGTGCCATAGGAAAGGGTAGAAATGGGTTAAGGGAGAGGCAGTCGGCAGGGTCATGCAAATTCCACAGCAATGGGGAGAGAAAGGAATATTGGAAAGTGTCTTTGGTAGAGTAAAAACAGAAAATCTAGGATGAAATTGTCCCTGAATGAAAGCCTTCACTTGGGTGGTGGGCAGGATGGTGTTTGTGGAGGACATTGGCAGGGCTCTTGGACATATTCATGGTGTTCACTATAACCTGCAATGTTCCTTGAAGGGAAGGCCATTGGTGGCTCCTTAGCACTGGGAGTTGTAGCTGTTTGTGGGAGAATGGACACCCGTGCCACATACACACATACAGATTTTCACATTTATTATGTGTATAGATAGATATATAGATATAGATGGTCTTCTTTCTTTTTGGCAATACATTCTTGTCTTATCTCCTAGGTACACAGATGAGCTGTTTTTCTCCGACCTCGTTTTCTTGGCGCCAAGCTGCTTACGTGGACTCTTTCTGCTGGGCAGCCGTACAGGAAAGACAGCTTTCCCAGAGCGACTCGGGACATCTTCCACTCTGGCTTCACAAAGTTTGTATAATTAGTTTATGGTCCTTATTATTTCTTTTTACAATTACTTTTCTCCACTTAATTGTTGTAGTTTGATTCATCTAGAAGTGTAAAATATGGAAACTTTCAGTAAAGCATATTGGCCATGGTAAACAAGGAGTCTGTCCTAATGTCGACAAAGAAGGTTCCTGTATTGCTAAACCTCACCCTTATACAGAATTTGCTTGTCAGAAGCACTTTAGGGAAGTGGGAAAGTAAGACTCATAAAATATGACATTTATGTCAAATTTGGGAGGCTTGAGCTAGGAGATTTTATTTATTTTATTTTATTTATTTAATTTATATACCGCTCTTCTCCCCCAGAGATGCTACCTAAATAAGGATACTGAATAGCTGCTAGAGAATACTGGACGTTAACTTGTTATTTCCTGTGTGGATGCGTATTAAGTTTTAATACATGAGTTGTATTGTAGGCATTTTTGCAGACTTAAGTGGCACTAAGAAAAATTGCTTTTTTGAACTACAATGGACAGAATCCCCTAGCTAACATGGGTATTATAGAGGTTTTGACTCAAAATGTAACTTTTGCAAGCTCTGATTGCAACAGTGTCAATTACTTACAAAGATTTTCTCCCGCCTTCCTATACAGTGTTCCCTCACTTATCGCGGGGGTTAGGTTCCAGGACCACCTGCAATAAGTGAAAATCCGTAAAGTAGGGATACTATTTTAATATTTATACATTATTTTAGTAGTTATACACTATTTTAAGTCTTTATCAACCAATTGTGTGTTGATAAATCGCCTCCTCCTCCTCCCGTTGCCGCTTGGGCTCCTTTTCTCTCCTTTTGGCTTTTCCTTCCTCTCTTCCTTTGGCTGAAAATTGTAATTTTTTGTGATTTATAATAGTATTTTAGAGTTTATTGAAAAACTGCAAAACAGCGAATTTGCAAAAAGTGAACTGCGAAGTAGTGAGGGAACACTGTACATTCTAAGTTAACTGGTTCCTCATGATAGTAAATATGTTTTCTCATGATCCAATCAGTGAATATGAATCCTTTTATCCTCATACTTAATTAAGTAACAATTATGTATATAGAAGAGTAGTTTAGATTTACTCATCCTTAACTGTTTTATATTAATGATTACTATTTAGCCAGGTTGTGGCGCAGGCTGTTGAGCAACCAGCTGCAGCCAGCTGCAACAAATCACTCTGACCTAGAGGTCATGAGTTCAAGGCTAGCTCGGAGCCTCCTTTTGTCTTGTCTTTGTCCTATGTTAAGGCATTGAATGTTTGCCTTATATGTGTAATGTGATCCACCCTGAGTCCCCTTTGGGGTGAGAAGGGTGGAATATAAATACTGTAAATAAATAAATAAATAAATGACCTCCTTATCTGCCAGTTCAATAGACACTGTTTCACTTACACATGCTCCAAAAATATTTCCTCTGGAAGTGTTTGTGGGCTTCTCTAAGCCCTCCAGTGGTATTCTCTATTATGCCTCCAGGCCAAATACGGTCAAAATGCAGGGTTTGCTATTATCCATGGTTTTAGGTATCTATGAGGGATATTAGATCCTGTATCCTGTGGATAAAGATGTTGAACATGTTGGAAATAGCAACCTTCTACAAGCCTCCTATACTAGTCATTTGTTACATATATAATTGTGATTGCTTACTATATTGTATGCATATATTGATATGCAGTTTTCTCTTAACTCTATGTTGTTTGAGGTTGTGGGAGGAACTACAGACCATGTGACCAGATTTGGGACTGAGACTCCATTTTAAAAGCCAGTTTACATCAGAGACAGTACAATTTAGAAGTCAATCATTACAGTATGCAATTGTCAGTGTTAGCGTTAAGTCAGTGTGAGTATGCTGTAGTGAATAGTCAGTCTGTATTGAGTCAATATTCAGTAATATATCAGACTGAAGAGAGTCTGTATGCAACAAAGAGACTGAAACAGAATGCTTTAGAGAACTTACTGTTTAAACTCTCGACCAATAAGAAATGTACCTGTATGCTGAATACATGAAGTTTGTAAGTAAATTAACTATGTTACTATTGGTGTCTTGAGAGCATGATTTAAAAGAAGTATATTTTATGGGAGAGTAGATTTTTTTGGGCAACTGAAATAACACTTCTGAAGATCTGCTTTATATTTTGTGCATTGGCATATCTTTGTTTCTAACAGTTCAGAGAGAAAACCAGGTATATCAGTCTAACAACTGAGAAGCCTAATTTGCCTTGCATGAATACTAGTTGATATTTACCACTAAAGGAGAAGATTCACTCAAACAAGTATTTTAACTCTTCTCAGGAAGATCATACTTTACAAACAGGTTATGATGATTCCAAATAGTGTGAATGCCAATTAATCTCCAAAAGGGTCACGCTTCCAAAAGGCTATGGAAATTCCTGGTTTTCCAAAAGGTTATGATCTCTAAAAGGTCGTGCCTTTCCAAAAGTGCAATATTGTTTTCACCATCATAATTCCTCTTCAGCCTATTTCATAAGGCATCAATTGCCTGGAGAGAAAGAGATACTTTTTGCTGGCAGTCGGAGCATGGACAGAAGGCAACACAAAATACTGGCCCATGTCAGCATTGATTCAAAATAGTGAAGTAAAAAATTCTAATATAGAAAAAAATACATATATTGTTAAAGGAAATAGGTATAAAAATTACACAAGTGGGGTTTAGAATCTAAAACACCTCTAGACTTAGAAAAAGATTGAGTTTATATAGGGCTCCTTCTCAGTCTGCTGTTTTAGTTTTCAGACATGGTATGTGCAATTTGAGACTGCTTTCATTTCCTGGATCCTGCACAGATTGCTCAGCTCATTTCCCAGATGCAGGCTCATTTATCGGAGGAATTCAGAATCTGTGGATGAGCCTGCCAAAGTACTTTAAGCTGGCCTTTCCTCTTCTGTGGTGCTTTCCCATATTGCTGCAGTGCTGTCCGTCTAATGTTTCACTTCTCAAGCATAGCAGGGAACTTTCAATCATCAAATCACAGCTGATTATTGAATTGGCACTTCACATTTGTGCTTGGTTTTACAGCCTTGTCCTTTATCGCAGTATCTCTGACATCCCAAAGCAGTGGAAATGTCATGTAAACCCTTACAGGGTTTGACACTTACAGGGTTGTTGTGCATTTTCCAGGCTGTATGGCTGTGTTCCAGAAGCATTCTCTCCTGACATTTCGCCCACATCTATGGCAGGCATCCTCAGAGGTTGTGAGATATATTTGGAAAACTAAGCAAGGGAGGTTTATATACTTGTGGAAGGTCCAGGGTGGGAGAAAGAACTCTTGTTTGTTGGAGGCCAGTGTAAGTGTTGTATTTAATCACCTTGATTAGCATTAATGGCCTTGCAAGCTTCAATCCTTTATTCTGAGGTGTTAGCTGTCCCGATTGAGTCATGTCTGTAATTCCTCTGTTTTTAGAGTGTTGTTCTTTATTTACTGTTCTGATTTTAGAGATTTTTTTTAAATCCTGGTAGGAGCTAACAATCAGTGTTGCAGTCCAAGAACCAGTTGCTCCCTCAACCTGCTGTGTTAAAATTTCAGACTTACCCTTAATAGCACAATCAGAATGTAATCCCATTCTAACTGTGCACAGGGTTGCAACCTACCATTTTTGTATTTCTCCAGTCTGCTTTCCAAAAGTGAGCCCTACGTCAGTTGCCGCATACATTTCATTTTGTTAAATTTCATAGCAGTTGTGTCGTAGATAGATCTGATGTGACCTAACTCCACATCTTGATGGTTTTCTTTCTTTCTTTCAGTTTTTCCCCTACATCCTTCTGCTGCTCGCAATCTTGCTGTACCTGCCATATCTCTTCTGGCGTTTCATGGCAGCACCCCACCTCTTCTCAGACCTGAAATTTATTATGGAAGAGCTTGACAAGGCCTATAACAGAGCAATCAAAGCTGCAAACAGCTGCTCTAATGGTGATTCAAAGGATGCTTCTTGCTCCATGCCAACCCCAAATGAGAACGTTCCCCAGAGGTAACAACACACACCTTGCTGGTTCTCTCCCCATCCCAGTTTATAGATTTGTTTTTAATACACATCACTGAGAAATATGTCTAGTGCCCATTTCCAGATTACAAAATGATGGAGGGATAGTTAAGAAGAAGCATAAACTTTTTGTTTCCCAGTGTTTGTTTAAGAAAAAATCCTGTAATATGAATAGCAGAGTTTGGAAGAGGAGAGGGAGTTGGATTGCAATTCTGAGGATTTGAATAGTTTTCTTATGTATAAAAATAACTATTCCAAGGGAAAGATATAAATGTGACTTTTCATCCACATGTTGTACCATCAGATTGGAGGATGGAGTGAGATAAAACAAAACTGAATTAATTAGTGGGATCTCATTCTCACATGCATGTCCATATTTCAGTTTTCAGCACTTAATTGCTATACATCTGGACACCAAAGCCCCAATGATCCTTGCTGATCTAAACAGTGTTAGAAGGTTTCTGCTGGCCCAAAGCAATAAATGCACAAGCACAGTTTTAAAAAAACTGTTTGAATTATAATTCCAGTTTGTCACGTATAATAATAATTCAGTGTGATATAAATCCCATTGATTTATGGAAGTTTCTCTAGTTAGAACTAGCAGTTGCAATTGTGACTAGACAGTATATTTATAATTATTAAATGAAGTAGCTAACCCTGCCAAAATGTGTGGCACTATAAAAGTGTGGTTATTATCTGGCACCTTGTTCTTGATATACATTGACTTCATACCTAATATTTGTGTATGTCTTTTTATGGTCATTGTGTGATAATTCCGCTCATTTTAAGGCTCACCTTCTTTTAGTACCCTCCAAAACACTCATGTAGAGCAACGGTTCACAAACCTTTTCAGTCATGGAACCCTTCAAAAGACCCTTTTCCTATTGCAGAACCCTAACACAGAGCCCTGATTTTCTCACAGAAACTTAATTCGGGCTGTGGCGCAGCTGGCTAGTAACCAGCTGCAATAAATCACTACTGACCGAGAGGTCATGAGTTCGAAGCCCGGGTCAGGTTAAGCCCCCAGCCATTAAATAGCCTGGCTTGCTGTTGACCTATGCAGCCCCGAAAGACAGTTGCATCTGTCAAGTAGGGAAATTTAGGTACGCTTTATGCAGGAGGCTAATTTAACTAATTTACAACATCATAAAACTGCCAGCAAAACACGAGGAAAGGAATGAGGAAGTACAGCCACTAGTGGACAGTGAAGCAACAGCTCCCCCTGTGGCCGGAATCGTGAAGCTGGAAAAAAATGTTAAATGCCTCTGTGTCTGTCTATATATGTTGTTTGTCTGTTGGCATTGAATGTTTGCTATATATGTGTTCATTGTAATCCGCCCTGAGTCCCCTTCGGGGTGAGAAGGGCGGAATATAAATACTGTAAATAAATAATAATAAATAATAATTCTGCCCCTAAGCATTGTGAATCCATGAAGTTCTTCCTTCTTTTATTTATTCCTTTTGTCTGAGTGTTTTGTTTGTTTTGTATAATGTAGTAAGATTGGAAATTGATAGAAAATATTTCAAACATAACCACAAACCTTCATTTTGGCACAATAAAAGATTGGATATAATAAACATTTACTTTGGTACAGGAAAATACTGGATTCACATGTCAAGTGATAAATGAAATTGTTTCATTATTGTATGAAAAATAGTTTTGAAATTGAGCTTCATATCTGACAGCTGAATATGTAAATCTGAGACAGCATCCAGCTTCCTCCTAAATTTGTTTTTGGTGAAAGCAAAAGCTGAAAAGTCTGATTCTCATTGATAGGTGGACATGAAGGGGAGCATTGTTCAGATAACCTTTCCGGCTACTGATAGTTATATGGCTATCAGTCTTACCCAATAGTCATTCAGTGGCACAGATTCAAATGTCATTTTAAAGAAGACATTTAATTTCAGTAAGATCTTCACACTCTGGCCTTTTTTTGTGGACCCCTACAATGCTCTTGCAGTTAGGGAACCCAGTTTGGGAAGTGCTGGTAGGGAGCCAGGGAGTGACCAAGAAGTCTCCCAACTGTATTCCTATCTCTGGATACATAATGATAAAAACTTTCTTTGGGATCTTTTTGGGTTCTCCAGAAGTCCCAGAGAATGACTATATTGGAGAGATATAGGTGGAATGTGAGACTTACAGGAGACGAAATGGAGCTGAGATCCAACTGGTTGAACTTTTACTCCATCTCTTCACACTGATCTTGGTTTTTGCTAAAGACAAGCTCTTCCAGAATTTAGCTAAAAGTATGACATTGTTTTGGAAATTTGAGTGAGACCCATTTCCTAAGTGTGTTTTTATATTTTTTTTAGATAAATTAAATCCTCATATAATAGCTTTGGATGTTTGCTTTTTCCAAATCCAGCTTCTGGGAGATATCTGACAGCTGCTTTAAGTATCCCATTGTGGAGCAATACCTGAAGACAAAGAGGGGCACCAAGACCTTAATCATCAAGTATATATTTTGTCGTTTGCTTACACTGACAATTATTCTCCTGGCTTGCGCCTATCTGGGTTACTATATCAGTCTTTCCTCAGTGACTGATGAATTCATCTGCAACATCAAACGTGGGATCTTAAAGAATGATACAACTGTTCCAGAAAAGTTTCAATGCAAAATGGTTGCTGTCGGCGTCTTCCAGGTGCTCAGTTATATCAACTTCTTTGTCTACATCCTCCTCTTGCCGCTGGTGATCTATGCACTGTTGGTGCCATTGAGGCAAAGTACAGACATCCTCCAAGTATATGAGCTTCTGCCAACATTTGATGTTCTCAAATTCAAAACAAAGAGCTACAACGACTTAAGCCTCTACCTTCTCTTCCTGGAGGAGAATGTCAGTGAACTGAAATCTTACAAGTGCCTCAAAGTTCTGGAGAACCTGAAAGGCAATGGAGAAAAGTTTGATGCCATGCAACTCCTGGTGAACCTTGGCTCAATTAAAACAGACACCGTAGATCGCAAGGCACCTTCCACCAAAAGCATTGATGGAAAGAAAGTTGAAGAAGAAAAAGAAAAGAATGTAACACAGTTACAGGGTAAGGTTGCATCTATTTTACAGTAGACCTTCCACTTCTGTGGGAGTCATGGACACAAGACCCTAATAATCAATTCCATGAATAATCAAATCCACAAAGGTTAAACCTGTAAATAAGTTTTTAGTTTGCTTAACTGCACAGTTATTTGCATACTGTTATAAAACAGATGATAGCAGTTTGCAAAGTTTTACAATACTATACTAATCACAGCAAAAGCAACAACAACAAAAACCCACTCAAGCAAACAAACCAGTAACAAAAAGCATTACAGCAGCAACACACAAAATCAATGCAAACTTCTGCATCTTCCTTAAGACAGTGTATTGGGAATTGAAGTCCTTCACGTGAACAAAATCATTTGCACAAATCTGTGCAAATATCAGCAGAATGATTTTGTAGAAACATTGGGAAGTAGCTTCCACTGTGTTCAATGGAGTTCTCCTCAAGGAAATGTTCAAAGAATTGCAACCTTGAAGCAATGGATTCAACTTGGGTCTAAATCCACTTGTTTAATTCCAACTAGAGTAGACCCATTGAATTATGTGAATTTAATGCGTTTCCTAGAGTTGGGAGTAATAAAAGGATTCAGGCCCAAGCAATTTGTTAATGACTGAATTAGATACCATTGAGTTCAGTGAGTTTTCCAAATTAGGACTAAAGGCTTGCCTGTACTGGCTAAAAAAAACCCAGACTTGCCTTGAATAGAAGGTTGGGAGTCTTCACGATGTACGGCTACTTCCCATGAATTTGGAGGTTTTAACCAACTTTGCTTCTTTTTGGACAAAGTCAGGGAATACTCCAGAGTTTGCTGGAAGCTCTGAAGTATCCCAGAGCTTTAGGACAATCTAGACAGCTGGTTCTGATCTGTTTTGGCCTGATCCACTGTCCAGACAAAACACTGGTGCCAACACACTCCCTGTGCACATCATTGTAGATAACAGAATGGATTTTGGCCATGTCACTGCTGCTCCTACCATGTTTCCCCAAAAATAAGACAGTGTCTTATATTAATTTTTGCTCCCAAAGATGCTCTAGGTCCTATTTTCAGGGGATGTCTTATTTTTCCATGAAGAAGAATTCACATTTATTGTTGAACAAAAAATGAACATTTATTATATACTGTACAGTAGTTGTCATCATAAACCAGCATAACCAGACAAACTGTGAATCCTATCAAGAATTTCTTGTTGCTACCAATATTTCCATGTATAACACTTTATGGTACATACATTTACCGATCCTGCATGCTCTGGTGTTCTGTTCGGCGGGCATGCTTCCAAACAAAAACTTTGCTAAGTCTTACTTTCAGGGGAGGCCTTATATTTAGCAATTTAGCAAAACCTCTACTAGGTCTTATTTTCTGGGGATGTCTTATTTTAGGGGAAACAGGGTAGCTAGACATGAAGCCCTAGGCTATCATGGGCACCTCTGCTAATATCGGAACAGGGCACTTGCACAGCCATCATGAAGGAGTAGGCAATCTCCCCTCCTTCTTGCTTGTCATGTGGATAACCCATTTTGACTTAGCAGAGTTGCCAATGTGACCAGCAAGAAGGAGGGGAGATAGCGAGTTGCTGTGTGCACTTTTGCACGGGGCTCACCTGCCTGGTGTAGATGATCCTAAGGTTGGATCCTACCCAGCTCCTTTTCATTTTAAATACTAACTCTGGTATGGAGCATGGTGGGTGCCATATTGGTCCCATTCACATGTGTCTTTTTCCCCTCTCTTCTCAAATTTATTTATTTATTTACTCAATTCTTTGTATTATGTCCCACTAGGTTGGGATTCTTGTGGGTATATTCTTGTGGTTATATTTTAGGTGGCTGGAAACACCAGTCCAAAAAGACAAAAGATCTTTGAACACTGTGCTTTAGGCCTGTAAACTGAGCAGTGGAGAATTCTTCTCCATGGAGTAGAGAGATCAGTGATATTGCTCATCCCACTGGATGTTTCATGTTTCAGAGCAATAAGGATACTCATTAGTATATATGTAAAAAAAGGATAACAGGATGTTCTATTGTTTCTCCATCTTCAGATGTGAGCGGGACGACAACACCAGCAGACGGAGGGAAAAAAAGTAAAGATGATGGCAAGCTTCGTCAGAGGCTCCTAGATTCTTCTTGCTAATGGACACCTTTGGAGTTGTATTGATTAGGAGAGTTCTTCCCACATAAGCCATAGTGATCACTTTGATGGCTTTCATCTTGCATAAACAAGAACTAGACATAAGTTAATTATTGTTTACAAGCTTTTTATAGACCTGTGTTTACATACCTGTCCACGCTCCCGTCATTAAAGCAGGTACAAATAAGTACCCAAAATGTGGGGACAAAATGCTACTCTCTGGACCTCAGGGGACTACTCTCCTAATGCACTCTCCACCTCCTTATTTTTATTTGTATTTTTTTAAAATAGACTGTCCCACCCCTTGAAGTCTCTAAGGGGCATAGCACTACCTTTCACAATTCCTGGGCTTTTTTACATGTCATTTTGTTGTGTGCCTTCAAGTTGCTTCCGACTTATGGCAAACATCAGATGAACCTATCATGGGGCTTTCTTGTCAAGAGTTGCTCAGAGGAGGTCTACCTTTATCTTTCTCTGAGGCTTGGAGAGTGTGACCTGCCTAATAAGGTCAACCAGTGGGTTTCCATGGCTGAGCAGGCGCTCAAGAGTTGTAGTCTAATACTCAAACCACTACAGCATTCTGGCTCACACCCAGATTTACTTGTGTTTACTAAGGCGGCACGTGCTGTGCCATAATTGCCTTCATGCTCCCTAGAGATATGGGTGAATTTGGGATTTTACAAATGCAAAGCAAAATTTTCTTTCTTAATTTTGGGGATGAGGGGCAATCAAGGACCTCAGAAATGTTCTTGAGGGCCTAAGAGGATTCCCAACTCATGGGTACACTGGTGGACTGCAAGACCTAAAATAAGGTCTGCGAGATGTGCGGGGAAAATCAGCTCTAGATTATTAAATATGGTTTTCTGTTGGCGAGCAGATGTTCTGTATCAGAAACTAGACCTGATGTGGTCTTTTCAATGCAATTTTCTGAATCAGCACCCCAAATAACCAAACCGAATCTAAAGTTGACCGAAAACTGATTTGTAACCCTTTTGGTACTAATGTTGGAGAGTGGTCCCTGGTCAAAGTGATCTTTGGTCAAAGTGGTCCCAGGTCAAAAAATGATTGGGAACCACTGCTTTAAAGGCATTGTAGTAAGAAAGTGATTTATTACAGAGAGAGGACTATGGAGAAAAAGCTAACTTTTTTGTTAATTGTCATCAAGCTGGCTTTTACTTATGGTGAGCTTGTGAATGAGAGCTACCCTGTAAGTTACCCTGTTACCAACAGTGTGACTTAGCTCTTTAAAACTCGGGGCAGGCATGGCTTCCTTGATTGACTCTCTCCCACTGGTCATGCAGACTTCTTCTCTTCCTACTGCCTCATTAAGTATTTTTCTCTTTTTTTAAAGAGTCCTATCTTGTGATATGTCCATGGTATGGCAGTTTCAGCATCATCACCTTGACTTCTAGGGAGAGAATTTGGGCTTGATTTCCATAGTATCTGTTGAAATGTATTGCCTCCAGAACTTCATTTCAAAGGAGTTGGTTCTCTTTTGTCAGCCACCTTCATTGTTCAGTTTTTCAGTAATTAAGGCACATGCCATCTCATTTCACAAAGTGAATGAGTTCCTAGGCATTTGGAAAATTTGGTACCAAAGTCAAAGATAGCATGGAAAGTGCAGGTTCCTTCATCATAAAAAAAAAGGGGGGGGGGAGACTAGTTCAACGTGTTTCAGGAAACTATTTCAGATAGTTCCATTGACATCTATGAAAGGACCACAGTCAGGACTTGGAAGCAACAAAATCCTATTGCTTACTGAACCTAGTATTAACGATGATGTATCTCCATTGTGACTACTGGCCATGGAGCACCATAATCAAAATGGTTATCCAATTATTTGTGTTCTTATTTGCATAAAGATTGTGGTCCCAAATGGCTCATGATATATCAAAATGAGCATCTTGAAATAAAACAATTTTTAAAACCCAATTATAAATAAATGATTACCAATACCCAGAACATGAATAGGCAAAAACATAAGTAGAGCAACAATTGGTCTATACAGCTACATGTAAAAGCATGCAAGGAAACCGATTGAATCAATGTTTAAAACTAAACAGAAATAACAATACTGCCTGGCATGGGAATAAAAATACTTTACCTAACATGCCTCATTTCATAAAAGCAACATGAAGCTCTCCGCAATTAACCGCACTGCTTGGTAATCAGCCACCTTTGTGGCAACCTCTTTCTGCTTCAAGCCTAGGTCTTCTCTGTTGATCTCCATAGCTTTTAGGGAGCTTAAATTTATCACTTTTTGTTCAAGTCCAGCACATGCACAAGAAGAGATTGATGTTACTCAGTGTCTCTCTTCTTAGCACCCATGTTCCAGTGTTCTTCAAGGCTGATGGTCCTATGCAATCCACAGTTGTGGGGTGAAACGGTGCAGCCGGAGGTATGGTTCTCATGTGTCTGTCCAGCTTGACTTTTTTTGCATTTAATTGCAAGGTACTTAGAACACTTTGAACACTTTGCATGGATTCTTGTTGGTGCATTAAACTGATGGTTGAACTTTTTTCCAAAACCAGACAGCAGTGGTAAGGGAAGGCAGGTAAAATTCAAGCAGACTGTTTCTCTAGTGCTTTACTTCCTGCATGACCACTGCATTTGTGGTCTTGTTCCTTCCTGCCACACAGCTGTAGCTATGCCAGCATATAGTGCCTTTATGTGATTGAAATTATAATCTTTCCAATAGCTCAGATCAATGCATGCAGAACAAAGTGCTAGAGTGGGATTGTTGAGATGGACAGACCCACTCACACATGGATAAGCTGTTTTGTAATTGTTTCACTACATTATGATAATTGCAAAATCCACTTGAAAACGTGTTATCTTTCTATAATTCCTTGTTGAAACATATATGCACCTACTAAAGATATACTTGCTGCATGTTCCAATATATCCTTAGTACCTTAGTGATGACATAGAGGTTTGAAGTACTGTGAACATGAACGAGATTCTGATTTCACTATTAACTATCCTCCAGTTATATTTGCAATCTACCTGCTTTTGTTAATGGTTTTATGGTCACGATATTAGTAGATGTAAGTGATCCATGAAGTCATGATTATTTTTTTTGCTATTTTTTTGTGGAAGGTTCTGTGACAGTTAAGACTTAGATTTATGTATGTCTGGGTTTATTGATTATGTCCTTGAATCAGAATTCAGGTGCCAAGGTACATTCTGTAAAAGATGCAGCCATCACTCAAAAAGCCATTTTTAAAAATTTGAGGACAGTGTTAGCAATCTGTAAACATACTGCCAACACAGTGGCTGCTTTTGAGAGCACCTAGTTTGAAGAAATAGTCATTAATCTTTAAATGTATAAGTACATGCAAGAATCTAAGCAACATAGGAATATAAGTAGAGTACATTTGTATTCTTCTCCTGGCGTTTTAAACTTTGTCGTAAGAGCAAAGAGGCAAATATGGCAAGGACCCGAAGAACAAATGTGATGTGGAAATGTCAAAGCCGAAACCCCTGGAAGAAAATCTGAAGGGGCCAGACCGCTCAAACTGTTCGGATGATCAGAGACCTGGTCAAGATGGTGGAAGATCAGATTCAAGATTGGTGAGTCGGCTGTTTGCAGAATTCAACCAACTGGCCGATCAGCTTAATCGGTTTGGGAGATTGCTTTGCCTACTGAACCACCCATCAGCTCAATCCCTAGATTACACACAAGGGAGAACCATATGGAATTCATTGGATCCTGACCCTCAGAATGCCAGAGACCTAGCTTGGGCTCAAAACCGGGACCACCCCATGGAGCCTTCTTCAATTCTGCGAAGAGCTTCGCTGGAAACTGGAGAGCCATTTGAGAGTCCCATGATGAGCCAGGATGCGCTCTCGATGCCGAAGGGGGAGATTTTAGAGTCAGCTTCCCATGGCTGCTTGTTTGGTGGTCTATGCCCTCTTGATCTTGGGCCGACCAACCCATGTCCCTGGTCTGGGCAGGGACCCCCTGGGACCACCAGACAGGAAAAGGACTGGCCCTCTCTGCCTGAAATGGACGCATTGGATGTGACAGAGATCCTTGGACGGGTGCCTGTCTCTCCTTCAGTGCCCCCCTTTTGTGGAAGCCCCCAACGACGTCGCTGCCTCTCCCTGTCAAAGAGGCAAGCACCAAAGATGGCGGCTGACCTTGGGGACGCCATCGGTGAGCTCATGCCTTCTTCTCCAAACCCCAAAAAGCTTCGGCACAGGCGTGCGGGTCCCACCGACTGGAGACAGAAACGCTGCCATGATATGCGCCGGACTTCTGGTGAGAAGCCAGAACAAATTATTTTTCTAGCAGAGGGAGTTCCTGGCACTTTGCAGAGTGCTGGATTGGCAGCGGGCCAAGATGGTCTGACCACAGACTCTGGAGAACCTGAAGACCCAGACATGGACAAATATACAATGATGGGAACCGGTAAGCCTCCAAATCGTAGGTCTCAGAGACGTGGCTGTCATCAAAAGAAATTTAAGACTAGAATCTTCTGGGGAGTAGGATTCGGTAACCGGACAAGACCTGCAACTACTCCCTTCTCCCACAAATTGGCCAATGTTCCACCAAGTGGTTCTAGATCTGTTAATATGGAGAAGGGAGCACGCCCCCAAAACACTAGTACCTGGGATTCGAGTATCAGAACTGTGGACATAAAAGAGAGAGTGACCTCCCGGTGTGGTGGAGTTAAGAACTTATCCCAACACTCTCGAGGGAACCTAGACTTGACGTCCCCTAGATCACCCCCCCACCCACAATGCTGGCCGGGTGTTCTGGCCTTTACACCTGCCCCTCATTACTTTGAGGGCTCTATTTATGACCACTTGGCAATTGGCCATGCCCCACCTCCTTTTCAGGGGGCCAGTCGAACATTGGGCACCTAGTTTCTGCTGTAGAGCCCCCAAGAGAAGTAGGTCTGTGTATGGGAATTCCTACGATCTCTGGGAGGGGGAGATATGACGGTAGGCTCAGGCCGAATATTAGAGGGAGGCTGAGTCGACGGAAGACTCGGCCCCCCTCTGACCTGCGGCCTATCCCCAAGTGCACCTATGACAGGCGACCAGTTTCCTCCCCTCCTACCCTGGTGTTGGTGAATGCTAGGTCCATAAGGAATAAAACTGCTACTATCAGAGATTTTCTTACTGACCAGGGAGCTGACCTAGTGTGTATCACTGAAACCTGGATCCAAGAGGGGGACGAGATCCTACTCCAGGAAATAACATCTCCAGGTTATGTAATCACCCACCAGATGCGGAGTGGGAGGCGGGGGGGTGGGGTGGCTATGCTCTCCCGAGAAAGCTTTTCTCTTAGGGCAGTTCCTGTTGTGGACATCTCTGGCACTGAATGTGTTGGTCTGGTGTGGGATTCCCCTGAGAGCATGGCCTTTCTGCTCGTGTACCGTGCGCCTAGTGCACCAGCAGACAGCCTATCCCAGCTGCTCGAGACTGTGTCGGAGTGGTCCTTGAGGTTCCCCAGACTTGTTGTCCTGGGGGACTTCAATGTCCACGCTGATACGGACTCTTGCTCAGCAGCGGCTATGGACCTAGTGTCTACCATGGAGACACTAGGACTCTTGCTCTGCAGTACTGGGCCCACGCATCAAGCAGGACATACGCTAGACTTGATCTTCAGCGCAGGAATTCAAGTGACCCAAGCCTCTATTTTAGAGGTTCCATGGTCGGATCACTGTGCCCTGAGAGTCAGGCTGGAGCATGCCTACCCACCTGGCAAGGGCGCCGAGCCGATTTGGGCTCGCCCAAGAAGACTTATGGAACCTAGTAGGTTCCAGAATGCTCTGAAGGATCTGGAGCCTGTCAGCGACTCAATCGATGTGCAGGTGGACATGTGGAACATCAGGCTGTCCAATGCACTCGACGAGATCGCCCCTAGACGCCCTCTCCAACCCCGCCGAAATCGGTCTCCTTGGTTCACCGAGGAACTTCGATCAATGAAGCGGGAAAAGAGACGGCTAGAGGGCGTGTGGCGAGAACTTCATGACAGAGCTTCGAGATCAGCTTACAGGGCATTTATGGAGTCCTATGAGCATGCTACCATCGAAGCAAAGAGAGTATACTATGCCTCTTTGATAGAGTCCGCCAGCTCACGCCCGGCAAAATTGTTCAAAATAATTAGATCTCTAACGACGGTTCCTACCAACCCAAAAAGTGATGATCAGACCCCTTCAGCCGAGGCTTTTCAAAGCTATTTTGCTGACAAGATCTCACTACTACGCCGGGACCTCCCCGCCACAACTGATACAATGAGAGAACTTGAGACTCCGTGGCCACTTGCTGGGCCCACCCTCGACCAGTTCATCCCACTGGACGCAGAGGGTCTCGATAGGCTCATAGCTGCAGCTAGACCGACCACTTGCTCCCTTGACCCGTGTCCCTCTTGGTTAGTAAAATCCTGCTTGGAGGGATTACGTGACCCGCTGCTGAAGATAATAAACAGCTCCCTTGAGCAAGGAGTCTTTCCAGAGGGATTAAAAGAGGCAGTGGTCTCTCCTCTGCTGAAAAAACCAGATTTAGATCGTTTGGTTCCCTCCAGCTACCGCCCAGTTTCGAATCTTTCATTTCTGGGCAAGGTGATTGAGAGGGCAGTAGCGGTGCAGCTGCAGCAGTTCCTAGACGACACAGCCGGACTGGATCCTTTCCAGTCTGGCTTCCGTGCGGGGCATGGGACAGAGACTGTATTGGTTTCCATCACAGATCATCTCCGATGCCAGCTTGACCGGGGCGGGTCGGTGTTGCTTGTGTTATTGGATCTCACAGCAGCATTTGACACAGTCGATCACAATCTTCTGACCCACCGCCTTGCCGTTGCTGGAGTTAGGGGGACAGCTTTAAATTGGCTGGCCTCCTTTCTTCACAACCGTGGACAGCGAGTGGAGAGGGGGGGCCTGGTCTCTGAGAGGTCCCCTCTACATTGTGGGGTTCCTCAGGGGGCCATTCTCTCCCCTCTGTTGTTTAACATCTATATGCAACCACTTGCTCAGCTGGTCCGAGATTTCGGGCTCGAGTGTTATCAATATGCTGACGACACTCAGCTTGTGTTAAAGATGGAAGGCCAACCGGAGTCTGTACCCGACAGTTTTCACCAGTGCCTCGAGGCCATTATTGGATGGTTGCGTTCCAGTAGTTTGAGGGTGAATCCAGCAAAGACGGAGTTCCTATGGCTGGGCCGACCGGGCAGTGGGGATATCCAGTTGCCAACCCTGGATGGTGAAGTGCTACGCCCGTCTTCACTAGTAAAGAGTCTGGGAGTCCTCTTGGACCCTTCACTGACGATGCAGGCCCAGGTCTCCACCGTTACCAAAACTGCCTTTTTTCATCTTCGGCAGGCTAGACGGCTAGCCCCCTATCTATCTAGGGACAACCTGGCTACAGTGATCCAGGCTACAGTCATCTCGAGACTGGATTACTGTAATGCCCTTTACATTGGCCTTCCTGTGTCGGTGATCCGGAAGCTCAAATTGGTGCAAAATGCAGCTGCCCGGCTCCTTGCAGGAGTCCCCATAAGATGCCACATAACACCAATCTTACGGCAGCTGCACTGGTTACCAATTGAGCACCGGATCACTTTCAAAGTGATGGTGCTTACCTTCAAGGCCTTACATGGTCCAGGGCCGATGTACCTGAGGGACCGCCTCACCCCTTACAAACCCCAGAGATCCCTCCGTTCTGAGGACCAAGACCTGCTGGAAGTCCCCAGTTTTAAGACCTTGCGTCTAACTGCAACTAGATGCAGAGCCTTTTCAGTAGTGGCGCCATCTCTGTGGAACACCTTGCCACCTGAAGTTCGTGCCTTGCGGGACTTGTTGGCCTTCCGCAGGGCATGTAAGACACACCTGTTTCGGCAGGCTTTTGAGTTCTGTTGCTGATGTTTTAAAAGGTGCTTTTAGGATGTTTTAAAGATTTTTTTTTAAATGATGTTTTTAAAATGTTTTTTAAATTGTTGATTTTAGCCGGTTCTTGTAAGCCGCTCCGAGCCCTAGGGGAGTGGCGGCATATAAGTTTGAAAAATAAATAAATAAATAAATAAATAAAAGCTGAGTAGGATTAGATTGGAGACTGCAAAAAAAGAATTATGATATTCATGGTCTAATAAAAGACTTACACATTGATGATGGAGCAAATTTTGTAGTAGTTCATTTCATACAGTAAGACTTAAACCAGTAGGTTCAAATTAGAAGGGATTTTGATTAAGAGGAATTGGCTTAACAATCAGGGAGAATTCCCCAGGGTGTGATGGCATTGTTATTATAACAGATCGGGAACCATTTGGCCTTTCAGATGTTGGAGCTGCAGTTGCCAACATCCATACTTTCAGGTGTGGCGGTTTCAGTTCAACAACAGATTGTAGGGCTACACAATTACCACCTCCATTAGAGCTTTCAGAAACAGGCTGCATATTGTAGCACGGGGACACAGTAGGGATTTGCCTGCAACAAAAGGAGGTTCAACAAAACCAGAGATGGACAATCCATGGGTCCTGTTTTCCTGTTGCAGACTACAGGGCCATGGAGAGATCAGCTCCTTCAAACTTTGTCATACAATTCAAATGTTTTGGCTCAAATATGAGAAAGAATGCCATACTGGCACTGGCTACACTTCTCCTATGTCTTGATTCCTATAAGGTTCTTTGGATGGAAAGATTCTGTGCCCTAACACTTGATATCCCTTCCTTTGAGCTTTGGAGGTTTGGAGAACATCCATGGTATGGTTAAAATCAGCCTTAACACTACCAGTTGTTGCATTCAGTATTCTGTGATGATGGTAATTTACATAAACAGCAAGTAAGTATTTATTGTTGGAAGGGATTTTTTAAGATCCTTGAATATTTTCCTTATTATATGATATAAGGGGGAACCTCCGGTGGCGCAGTGGGTTAAACTGCTGAGCTATTAAATTTGGTGACCAAAACGTTGGAGATTGGAATCCGGGGAGTAGGGTCAGCGCCCACTGTTAGCTCCAGCTTCTGCCAACCTAGCAGTTCGAAAACATGCAAATGTGAGTAGATCAATAGGTACTGCTCCAGCGGGAAGGTAATGGTGCTCCATGCAGTCCACATGACCTTGGAAGTGTCTACGGACAATGCCGGCTCTTCTTTGGCTTAGAAATGGAGATGAGCACCAACCCCCAGAGTCGGACACGACTAGACTTAATTTCAGGAAAAACCTTTACCTTTATTTGATATAAGGAAGGACTGAAATTCAGCAGTAGAGCATATGTGTAGGTCCTAGGTTCAAACCACCTGTATCTTCTGTAAAATATCTCAGGTTCTGAAAAACAATGGTTACATGAGATAGAAGAAAGTAACTGCCAATTCAAGTCAGCAAGCCTGAATGGGAAGAAACAATGCTCTGACTCAATACTTGTAAACACTGAGTGTTGATCCAAGCTCGTCTGACTCAGAGACACATTCATGTAGCATTTTAGAAATGTATGGTATCATTGCAGGAGTGAGAAGAGGCAAATTGTGTAAGATGCTGACCACTTGAAGTATTACTGTGATTATGTTGTAATAAACTGTCTCAATAGTGCAATGTGACAATAGTAGATATTAGCTTGTGAACATGTTATGGTATAAATCCTGTCGGGTTTACTCGTTTTGTGATTCTTGTTTTCAGATTTTTTTTACCTTGGAAAAATACATTGAGGGTTTTGTCAGAACAAAGCAGAAAGTCTTGTTCCATTTGTCAAGGGTGCGACAGTTGTTAAACTGGTGTCTTCTTTAGATGTACAACTACTATCAGCTCCAGCAAGCCTGGCCAGAGATCAGAGTCCGAAATATCTGGAGAGAACTGGCTCATCTAACCTCTGGGAGTGTGGCTTATTGCTTTTAAGGGCAGTAGATCTTGGATAATCAGTTCCTCAATAAACCCATGCAGTTATGGCACACTTTATGGAGAATGCAGGTCTTAGAGCACATGCTTTCCATGCAGCAGCGGCTGGTTCACTCTATGGCATCACAGGTCAAAAGAATCAAGGAGCAGGTGATGGGAAAGCCCTCTGTCCTGGAGACTCAGAACATTGCTTCCAATAAAAATGAACAACACTGGTCTAACTAATACAAAGGTGACTTTCTATGTTCCCTACGTTTTCTATTTCTCTGTTAAGCAGCCCCTTATATAACTGCCACAGAGATCTGTGAACTTGACACAGCCTCAGTTCACCCAACATACAGTCAGATCTCTTGTTAGTCCAATCCAGAGCTTGAAAACATTTCTATTTGGACTACAATTCCCATAGTTTCCCTGTCAGCATGGCCATTAGGGGATTCTTGGAGCTGTAGTTTAGGAAAGTAATTTTCTTAAGCTCAGGTCCAAGTATGAAACACTCCACTTTGTCAGTGCTTTGCAGGAAAAGTCTGAGTTAGTAAATTGTCTTGTCTTTTAGTAGTGTGCCCCTGTCATGACTAAGTTGTGTAGCTGTTATGTAGGAAACTCTAATAAGCTTTTCATTAAATCTTGGGACTGCCCAGAACACTATTTACAGTATTATGCCGCGAACCAAAAGAGCTGTTCCTGAACCACTTTCCGGCCAAGATTCTGGGGAGTAAGAGTTAATATACCAGCTGCTCTTAATATGTTTTGGACTGTCACTCCCACACTCTCACATGCTAGAGTTGCCAGGTCGTCTTTATTATACAGAATGAACTCTATTTAAGGGTTGGAAACCTTAAATCTTATCTTAAAGCAGTATTACTCAAAACAGTGGTTCTTGGACCAACACGGTCCTTATATCTAATAACCTGAAAAAAACTTCCTTATAGCATTGGCTAATCTATCTTATTATAAGGAATATTCCTTATTTTAGGGTTGGAAAGCTCTCCTTTTTATGTAGATTGAAGAGGGCACAAAAATCCTATATTTGGGATGTGTGGACCCTTCGTAAAGACAGATGTGTACGTTGTAATTTAAGAATCTGGACAATACGTTAATTTTTTTTGGAGAAATGTGGCTAAATCACTGTTTCATGAGCTATTTAGGTAGAATACTGCCTTCTTCATAGCTGCCTCCTACTTTTCAACCCTGCCTTTCAACAATCCTTTATTACTGTATTGACGATCTGGCAACACTAGATGAGGCTTATAGAAATTGTATCAAAAAGGTAGCCGACTGGAAAATAATGTATTCTACAATTCCCCATCTTTTATTTTAGGCTCATATTTTCAGAGACTGACAACATTAAAAAGAGTTGTTACTAGTTTATTATATGCAATGTTTGTTGAATTGACTTGGCAGCCAATATATAACATCTGTGTGAATAAACATATTTTTGCGATGACAGTATCTGCTCTATTTGTGGGTCTTTGGCAGGGTGGGAAATTATTAGCAGAGGAAAATCTATCAGCAGTACACATATTCCTCCTGTCAGGAATATTGAAGATAAAGCATTTGTTTTTAATTTTTTAAATGTGAACTGTGGATGCACCTTATTTCCTAGGCTTCAACATTATCTTTTCATTATAACAAAAAATGAAACAAAATTAAGTTGAAAGCTATGGACTAATTTTGTGCTTTAAATTTAAAAGCTTATAGTATCCTTCATTATTTGATGCTTCAGACAGCTAAGTGCTGTTTACATCCAACCAGATGAGATTATCCAGTAAAGCAGCACTGTTTACTTCTTAATGCTTCTAACAGATCTAGCCAATTCAACAGTGTTTTAGTCCCGCTGCCTCAATAAATCCGGCAACCAGATGCCTTTTCAGGGCCCAAGCCTCAAACTGAATTGAACGAGTCCAGAGATTATGCTGCTTCCAAGGACACAGAGCTGAATTGTCACCAGTCTCTCCCAAGAGCTTGACAGCAGTTTATATGAAAGTGATTCAGAGTCTTAGTAGACCATAAATTGAACATGAGTCAACAATGTCAGGTAGCAGCTAAAAAAGCCAATGTGATTCTAAGCTCCTGTTGAACTATAGTGTTGAGATTGAGGGAAGTCATAGTCCCACTCAATTTGGTCAGACCTCACCTGGAATAACACTGTCTAGTTCCAGACACCACAATCCAAGAAAGATATGGACAAGATGGAACGTGTCCAGAGAAGGGCGACCGAAAGGATCAAAGGTCTGGAAACCAAGCTCTATGCGGAGCATGAAGAGGTGCACAGCACTCCCATCCCCTTCAAAAGATTTCTGTTAGAGATAAAGGGCATCAAGAAATGTTACACAATATCATCATCATAGGTGAGGAGCCCTTGGTGATGCAATGGGTTAAAGCCTTGTGCTGGCAGGACTGCTGACCTGAAGGTTGGGTTGCTTACCTGAAGGTTACCAATTTGAATCCAACCTGGAGTGCAGATGAGCTCCCTCTGTCAGCTCCAGCTCTATGCGGGGACATGAGAGAAGCCTCCCACAAGGATAAAACATAACAACATTCAGGCATCCCCTGGGCAATATCCTTGGAGACAGCCAATTCTATCCTTGGAAAACAATCCTATTTGACCATGAGGGATCACCTATGATTATTTTTTTTTTGGTGTCAGTGACTTGAGAAATTGCAGTTTTTCAAGTCACTCCCTACACCAAAAAAAATAATCATAGGTGATCCCTCATGGCCATATATGATTGTTTTCCAAGCATAGAGTCTTGCTCGTGGGTCCTTAGGTGACTGTGGAGACCTATTCTGGATCCACATGGTCTTTTGCAGTGAGGACATACATTTCCAGATGGAAGGCAGTCCCGACAAGGGCTGGCTTGATATACCTTTCTCTTGGCACGTTTCTCTCATTCTCCTTCTATTCATGCTTCTTCAAAATCCATAGCACTGTTGGTAGCAGCTGACCTCTAGCTAGAAGGCTCAAGGGCCAGAGATTCCCAGTTCTGTGTTTATGCCACATTAATTTAGTTTAGCTTTAAGTCCATCTTTATATCTCTCTTGCTGTTTTTTTGGAAGCTGATTAGAATCTGATTTGGGATTCACTGTAAGAGATTTTCAAAACTAAAGTGGGCTTAGGTCCATCTTTATTTTTATTGGGATGACCAAGCAAACAAACGAATGACTTTAATTTTAAACTAGTACACTTTATGGTTATAGCCGAAAGGAAAGGTTGCTTACCTGTAACTGTGTTTCTTCGAGTAGTCATCTGTGAATTCACACAACTGGGTTGATCTCACCTGCAGAGAGCCTCTTGGGAACCTTGTAGAACAATGGTTCTTAACCTGTGGGTCCCCATGTGTTTTGGCCTATAACTCCCAGACATCCCAGCCAGTTTACCAGCTGTTAGGATTTCTGGGAGTCGAAGGCCAAAACATCTGAGGACCCACAGGCTGAGAACCACTGTTCTAGAATCACTAGGCAGAAACATTTTGGTGGTAACCCTGTCCACTCTCCCAAGGTTATAAAGGAGCCTGTTGCTGCCAACGTCTCAGTTTCAAGGACAGGACTGCAGCCCCCAAGACCAAGATTGGCAAGACACATTGGGAAGGATGGGTGGGATTATGTGAGTTCACAGATGATCACTCAAAGAAACACAGTTACAGGTAAGCAACCTGTCCTTCTTCTTCGTGGTCTCTGTGAATCACACAACTAAGTGACTAGCAAAAATCCAAAATCAGGTAGAGGGAGTCGTGACACCAGAATACAAGAATCATCCATTTATAGAGCACCAAATTGCAAATTTGCAACCTAGACAGAAAGCACAACAGGTGCCCAGTAATGACTATCAATGACAACCATTGGATTGTATGCATGAATGAACAAGTTGCTATATAAAAACATTGGTTAATCTATCTTCCCCACAGGAGGCCAAAGCTTGAACAAAACATTACAGAAAGCAGGGATATCTGACAAAAGGACTGAGAAGATGAAAGACAACAAACTGGTCTCCGCAGAGCAGAACACAGCAAGCTCCACCCAGTGATTCATTCATGCTGTTCAGTACTAAAAGGTTTTTTTAACAAATAAAATAATACAAAAGTTCAATAAAGGTGGAAGTTTATTCAAAACCTGAAGTAGTATCTTTTTATTTACCAGTTTCCACAGAAACATATGAGGTATAAAAACTCAGTAGCTCTATCAGGACACACAAGAAAGTAACCCAAAACAGTTAGCAGCGAGAGATCAGAATCTTTGTGATAGTATGAGATAGAGGTCAATGGATTCGACTATGTAGCTAGCTGCTGAAAGGTATCATTCAGGTACATCTTCCAGAAAGGCAGTAGAAGCTGTTCTGAGTTCAAATTGTTGTTTTATATACTAGTGATTGTTTTATATACAAGTGGTTTTATTTTGTATTGTACAAAATAATGTAATGGAGATGAACACCAATCCCCAGAGTAGCACACAACTAGACAAAAACCTTTACCTTTTTTTGGACAACTATGATGATTTCAAAACTTGAAGGAGATTTGGTTAGAAGGCCAATATGCTGCTGGGGGCGGGGGAGACTTCTGACCATCACAGAATAGTAGGTCATTAATAAATTCCATAGCACTGAGCCATGACAGATAAAGTGGTGTCAAACTGCATTAATTCTACAGTATAGATACACCCACTGATTCCACAAAAGCCTAGGGAAAATATTAACTTGGAGTTCAGAATGGAGACTGATTCTGTTCATAGTTTTAGTCAGTTGGCCAACCCCTCTATCATAATGCTCCATTTTATCCCTCAAGATTTCTTCACTATAGTAAGCTGCTTCTTGGTCAATCATTTAGTCACAGTCTGAGGGGCCAGGGTGAGTAGCAAAGGAGAGGCTGCTGGTCTGAAGTTGAACCTATATTGATGTACCGGGTTCGAGACATTTGCAACGATTTTGTAATTGCCATCACTAAAGGTGCCACTTTAGCTACTTTAGCTGCCATGGATCCATGGTATGGAATCATGGAAACTGTAGTTACAAGGTCTTTAGACTTCTCTACCAATGGGTGTTGGTGCTTCACCAAACTACAAATCCCATAATTCCATAGCATTGAGCCATGACAGGTAAAGTGGTGTCAAACTGCATTAATTATAGAGTGTATTTGCACCCAAAGCCCAACCAGTTCTCCACTGAAAGCACCTGACTAGGTTAACGCCAAATGACTCAGACATGCATGAAAATCACAATAACCCTTCACTTCAACAAGCACGGAAGCACACTTGGAAATGCAAACCTTAGGATCAATTTCATGCAAATTAAAACTAGTTCCACAGCCAAGAAACGAGGTTTGGCTGGGTTTCTTTTTGAGGTAAACAAAATACAAACTCTATTAGTGTTTGCTAGATGGGATCCAGACTTCACAACATCATTAGAATTCAGGGTTGTTGTATGTCTTTCAGGCTGTGTGGCCATGTTCCAGAAGTATTCTCTCCTGACGTTTCGCCCACATCTATGGCAGGCATCCTCAGAGGCTGTGTTGCATGGGAGGCCTCTGAGGATGCCTGCCATAGATGTGGGCGAAACGTCAGGAGAGAATACTTCTGGAACATGGCCACACAGCCCGAAAGACATACAACCCTGTGATCCCGGCCATGAAAGCCTTCGACAACACATCATTAGAATTCTATATAGTACACACATTTTTGAAAGAAAGCCTCTTTAAAGATAATGGGAATTTATTCTGAGCAAATATGTCTAGGCCCTGCCTGCAGAGTTTATTACTTTCATCTCTTGCATTCACACTGTTTCACAGATTTCCTTCTCAAGTAAGTCAATGGGAGGTAACCCAGGGTTAATTTTGCTGCTGTGCTAATAGATTAGACTGTTATTTGTTGTCCTCTACCAGCAAAATCTAGAAAGGCTTTGGTTCTTAATACAACAATGTCAGGGCTAATCCAAAACATTTCACTTCCTAAGACAGAACAACAAATAGGCAATATATGAGGTGCTTGATCAAGGACATTGTCACACAAGGCTCCTAAAACGGATTCCATCATTGCAAATCCGTATTGTCCGAGACTGGGGTGTGTCTTATTAGAAGCACTTTGAAACAGCTCAAACTGCACAAACACTTACTACCTCATCACATTTACCTAGGGAAGTGTCCTACGATGCTTCTACTCCAGCTGGCGGACTGATGGGCTTGCTTTTGATTTAAATTTAAAAATAATTTGATGAAATGACTAGTGCCATTTTTATATATTTGTCTTAGATTTAAGTACCACTGAATGGGGCTTATTTGTGACTAAGTGAATACAGAATGGACTGAAGAACAAAGTGACTCTGAAGTGAGACTTTCCAGAACATATTCTGTTCCTTTAGCCATTACAATAACATCTAAAAACAAGCAAAATACAATAATTGACATAAGATAAGGGGTGGATCTACATTGTAGAAATAATGTAGTTTGAAACTTTAATTTCCACAGTTCAATCTGATGGAATCATGGGAGTTGTTGTTTCACAAAGCCTAAAGCCTTCTCTGAGAAAGACTGCTGGCACTTCACCAAATCACAGGATTCCATAGCATTTCAACTATGGAAGTTAAAGTGGTTTTAAACTACATTAATTCTACAATGTGGATGCATCCCTGGTTGAAGAGGAGATGTAAGCATGTGAACCATACCCTGAGGTTTCGGACTCTTCAGAAGACCCATTATTTTTGAGCAGCTTATTCTCCAACCAGCCCATTTAAGCCCTTGAATACCCCTAATGGGGCTTGTTGGATCCTGTCCATAGTCTATCTTAAGACTATTCCTGTTTTTACATTATGTACAAACATATAGGATGGGGCTGCCACTTTGTTAAAATTTAAGATTGACACATAAGCTCCATTATGTAAACATAATTTTACTTTTTTTTTCATGTCAGGAACGACTTGAGAAACTGAAAGTCACTTCTGGTGTGAGAGAATTGGCTGTCTGCAAGGACGTTGCCCAGGGGACACCCGGGTGTTTTGATGTGTTTACCATCCTTGTGAGAGGCTTCTCTTATGTCTCCACATGGAGCTAGAGGGAGCTCATCCTCGCACTCCCCAGGTTGGATTCAAACCAGCAACTTTCAGGTCAGCAACCCAACTTTCAAGTCATCAGTTCTGCTGGCACAAGGGTTTAACCCACTGCGCCACCAGGGACTCCATTTTACAAAATAACTAAATATGAGAATACATTTTCAATAAGAAGTGTTTTAAATATGCGTAAGAAACTTTAGATTCGGGTTTAGTAAGTTGGACCCTTTATTTAAAGCACATACAACTTGATATGTACCATTTACAAACATGTATCTCAACAGGTGAAATATGTGTTGAAGCCTCAGCTAATAAACCACAAAACTTGCTGGTCTTTACAGATCTGTTTTCTTGTAGACACAGAAAAGTTTCAACGCATCGAAGGAAAATAGGTTTTTATCATCCATCCATCCATTCCCTTGGTAATGCAACGTGATCAAGGTTTTTTTATTAGGAGGTAAAATTTCCTCCTATTGTAGAACTAGTGAATTATATGTCCATAGATATAGAATTGGCAATAATGGTTTCCTTTTTGCGAGCAACTTTTTTTGTTTGAAAAGACATGGACCACAAGTGCTTTGAGTGCTTTACATTTCCTGTCAAGACTTTGAACTGAGGTTTTTGTTAACTGCCACTTCTACCTTTTGACATTTCAGTTCAGCCTAGAAACAATACTATCTTTTGGTGCACAATATAAATGCTACATTCTTTAGTGTGCAAGATAAAAAAATCATGTTCAAAGAGATATATTTTCAGCCAATAATGTTTTTGCATAGCAGCATGTAACTACAGTCCAACTGGTAGGTGCAATATATAAGAGGATCCAAATATGTTTGATTCCCAATTAAAGTTGAGTTATCAATAAAACCATGACCTCTCTCCACACACACACACACACACACACACACACACAGAACTGAGATACTGTAATGCGGCCTATCTATATAAGTACTGTAGTTCTCACACCTTTCTTCTTAACTATTGCCATCACTTTCTTTCCAAATAAACATGATAAATGCTTATAAAACATATGGAAGAGAAATATCAAATAGTCATCTATATCAATCTACACTTTTTCCCATATCATACATCTAACATTATTGGGTCTTCTTTTCCTCCCAAGAGACAAAATAGGTATAAAAATACAATAATTATATTGTATATAGATTTTTTTTGGTGTGAAAATATATCATACCATTCGAAATTGACCAATCCCAATTCCAGATGGACCAAAAGCATCGTATCCATGCAGTGCCTATTTTATATCAATATCCATAAATCTTATGCTAATTATTCATATTATTATATGACTCTCTAACCAGTATCAGGTCAGCATAACCAGCTGCTTTTTGCAAACCTATTAACATTAAACAACCAAGCCAAATTAAGTATTGAGACAGAGCACAGTAATCTTTGGAAGAGTTTTAAAATGTATTACATTCCCTCCCAACAGAAGTTCTGGAAAGCAAGGACACTATTCATACAAACAGACATTTCTAATTTATTTTTCTGTACTGTTTTTTTTTAAAAAATGGAAGAAAATAATAATTTTAAATGCCTCTCAGTGATAAGGAAAATACTTTATTATCTCTATCTATATTTCTCTGCATGAATTTTTAAAAGGGAAACAGTAGAAGCTAGATAAGTAGAAATTGCCGTTTCTACTGGGGACTGATATAAAATTAGTTTTCTATTGTCAAAGAGACTGAAAGTCAACAAAAATTTCAATGGGGAAAAGGTGAGAAGGTTTTTGCCTATTTCCTGCTCCTGAACTCCCCCCAGAGTTGCAATCTCTCAGCCTCCCTACCATTTTTAGAGGAAAAGAAAAATATTTAGGGAACGGAGTAACTGGGAGAAAAATCCCAGCTATGTCGTTTGTATTAGGAATCTGCCATTACGATTCTCAATCCAACACACAAAATATGCTCATGTACTTCAAATGGTATTGCTTATCCAAAGATTATCCCTTTGGCGAGGAAGCAAAATATTACAAGGAAATGTGAAAACCAATAGAAAACTGGTGAGGAAAGAGATTGCATACTTCATAACACCACTTTAAAGAAAATTCTGGAGTTTTTTCTTCATCTGTGGCATTTTTCCATAAGTGGTTTCTGGAAATATCATCGGTTTCTTCTTGAGGTAGTAGAACTCTTGAATAAATCATCCTGTAAATTAATGATAAAAAGACTGCTTTCATACAGTAAGTAAAAGGAAATCAAACCTATTGGAACAGACTGGTAAAGACCAAACCCAAATAAATTGTTTTATTCAATACCCAGTACCATTTCAATGTTGTTTTTCATTATCATATTTGCTCTAATGTAATGCTCACATTTTTTGGGCTAAATTCCAAAATTAGGGTGTGCATTAGATACTTGTAATATGGTAATCTTAGTGCTGAGCCAAAGCAAATGGAGAAGCTACTTCAGGAGCGCCTGGAATGCCCATTAAAGTTAAAGTGAATTCATTCTACAGCATAGATGCACCCCAAAGTTTTCTTTTCCATTGCTGAAAGCCTTGGTGTTCTAACACTTTTGTTTTGAAAGAAGGAATTATAAGCATGCAATCACTGTAATTTGCACCTTTTTTGTCCAAATTACAAAGAGTGCACTTTTTGCTGCTGCACATAACATTCGCCAACAAATCCTTTTTTTTCTTTTCTTTTTTTGGGTTCAGGATTTTGAAAATTGAGGTATACGTTAGATTTGATGGCACATTAGACCTGAGTAAATACGGGTATATTACTTCAACATCTATAAATGGTTTCTGATCTTCTGAAAGCACTGACTTTCTGCTGCCTCAAAAATATTTCTCCAGTCTCTTCTGGTTTGTCTCTAGTATACAGTTGTGAATTTCTTACAAATTTTGAGGTTTTGTTTATACAACCTTTGCTTTCATTTATATGCTTTCAACTGATTTCTCAGTGTTTGCCATATCCTTGTCTGCAAAAAACTTGCCTGCCTAAAGTTACTTACTAACAGGCTTAGAACACAGTATTGGAAACCTGATAAGCAACACTGAGCACACAATACTGCAGCTTAATATTTCATCTAGGTGAAATGTTTATACTCATGTATAAAAATGAACTGTAGTCAGAAAATTAACTCCCAAAATTACAGTAGATGTTGCCCACAGGTCAACGACTACTGAATACACGACATGAGACATGGGCAAACTTCAACCCTCCAGGTGTTTTGAACTTTAACTCCCACAATTCCTAACAGCCTAGCAAAACACCTGGAGGGCCAAAGTTTGCCCATGCTTGCACTACATGAAGAGTCATTTCATATAGTGGGAAGAGTGGTAGCACCATCTTAGAAGTCAGTTATCTCTGGCTGCCTATGTCTCCATTTTTCCATCTAGGCATTAATAAAGGTCAAAAGTTGTGCTGCGGCAGAAAAAGTGCAAGGGTGTGTATGTGTGCCAATGTTCCTTTTAGTTTCTCCAAGGACAGACTGAGCTCTTGCCTTTTACCACAGTATTCAGATAAGGGCAGGGTTACTTTTTGATAACCTAAGTAATTTTTAGCTGTTGCTTTGTTATTTGGCTTCAAGTTGACTGTGACTTCAGAAGATCTTAATGCAAGATTTTCTTTGCAAGATCTACTCATAGGTTTGCCACTGCCTTCATGAGGCTGACAGTGTGACTTGCTCAAAGTCATCCAGTGAGTTTCCTACATCTTAGGTCCAAGTTATTTGAAGGACCGTATCTCTTTCTATGACCCCGTCTGAAATGTGCAATCATCTGTGCCTTTTCTCTGTTACAATACCTGATCAAGCATGCTCGGTGGGAACAAGGGAGATGGCCTTTTCAATGGTTCCCTATCTTTGGAACTCCCTCTCAAGAAGGGTCTGGATGACCCCATCCCTATTTGCCTTTTGTAAGTAAGCTAAGACTTTTGTCTGCCAGCAAGGATATGGGGAAGGACAAGGTTGTGGGGTGAGCTGGGGATGATTTTTAGTTTTAAATGCAATTTTAATTGTACAAGTAGTTTTATTATATCTTAACTGTGTTTTAGCTTATATCCATGATGCAAAAATTTAATAGCTTTTTATATTTGCCTTGTTTTACATTTTTATTCGTGCCATATTATTGTTATCTGCGTTGCATCCCTATGGATAGAAATGCAAGATAGAAAAATAGTTAATAAAGAAATAAAATGTCCATAGCTGAGCAGGGATTTTCCCAGAGTCCAAGCAAATTGTCAAATTGCTAGAATTTGCTGGCCATGACACTGTACTCTAGTAACTCTTTTCTGTGGAGGTTTTAAAACCATTTGGTGGAAGTCATTTGCTTGTATTTTTCTGCATGGCAAAGGTTTGGACTGGATAACTTTTGTGTTCTCTTCCAACTCTATGATTCTATGAAATAATGGACACAGAGAAACAGGGAGGAGGTATGCCAGTGCTTACGACAAACCTGGGAAGCAAACTAAATTCAATATTCAACAGCTTCTTACCTCATATACACAAATACTTTCATTGTTATTTTACATACAGAGGAAACCAAATACATTAAGGGAAAATAACTTTTATACCTCATCCGAATCAAAGTCTATTCCTCTTGATGCCTGACTCTGTGAGCTCCTTTTGCTGGATACTGATGCACTTGGTAATCTACACATTAGAAGCAAGAAGAATTGTTATCATCAGAAGAAGCATGACATGATCAACTATTAGTTTTATAGTCAATGCACTAGCTGCCAACTTGTTTTGGAATTGAATTTAAGATACTGTTGTTATCTATAAAGCCCTAACAGGCCACTGCCAAGACAACTTAGAAACATGCTTGTAATGTATAATCTTCTTTAGAGCCCACCCCCCTATATTTCTGGCAGCATCCTTCTTTCCAGATGATAGTTTGCTGGTGTTCCATTTGACCCCTGGCACATTTTTGAAAAATGTGTTCTCTCTCTGGTTTAAGGATTTATTCTTTGGTCTGTCTGTCACATTACAATTGCTTCATCAATATCACATATGAAAAAATAAGAACTATTCAATTCCTGTAGCACTTGATGCCTTCCTGCTTGTTCTTGTTGAAGAAATGGATTTCCTCCCCCCCCCCCAAACAACCCATACAATCATAGAAATACGACTGTACTAACCTCTGACTGACAGTGGAAGATGGAGTGAAGGACACTTCTTCTAGATCAGAGTCATCATCTTCAATAACCTGGTGGGATAAGAATAATGATGTTTTTAATACAATCACAAAAAGATATAGCTTAATTTTATCTTCATTTTATCACTGTGGGTTTTAGACAGATTTCTTTTGATATTCTTTTTGTCATGCATTATGAGCACCTCTTGGGGGAAAGGCAAACAACAGCATAAAGAACCACAAACAAATCAAAATAAGACACATCTATTTGGACTATGGACAGGAATATAATCAACAACATAAAAATATGACTGCAAAGAAATGTCAATAACCAGTAGGAATATGGAAAAACATGTTAATAAATTACAATATAATTAAGACATGCAAAATTTTGCTTCTACAAGAATCTGTGTGATTGTTACAATTACTGTCACACTAAATTTCTTATTTTCTATGTAAATTTACACTACACTGATACGTATTTGATTTATTTTCTGACAGTTTCCAAGCTGGCTTGCCTCATTAATTGTGCTGTTTGCTTAATCTTATTTGGCCTTCAGAGATTTTGTTATTAGTAATGATATAACTTTATCTCCAAAGTGTGTGTGTCTGTATATATCTCATCAAACTTTTTTTATTGGTTGCCTGCTTCTGCTGCACTTAGGTTGGTAGCTTGTGCTTCCGCTCAAAATGTCCTCTTATATATTGCAAATATAAATGGATCTCATACTAAGGAAGTTTACAATACTGCTATGTACTATATGCAAAAGAAATGGTAAGTTTAGTATCCATAAAGTAGCTAGTTATTCACCTCTGAATAATTCTTGGAAGGTTTATTCCGGGAAGGCTGCTGTCTTGATGACTTAAATGCTGGAATTAAATAAAGAAAGATTACTGCAGGAAATATGTCTGTACAAGGGGGGGGGGGGAGCTCTTTAGAAACCTCACAAGAAAACCTCAGATGGAATCATTCACCATATCTATAAGACTATAACAGATGGCAAGAAAAAGCATACCGAATGTAGAAATTGGCTTAATGCAACAAATATTGGGATTCTGATGTGTAATTATAGGTCAGACAAAATATATGCATCGCATTATGTGTTTAAAATCCATGATCAATTCATCCTTTTGTTTATATGCAACCTTTTTCCAGATTGGAACTCATAAAAATAAGTTAGCAGAGATAACCTATCAACCATCTATATATATATATAGAAGTCAAAGTTTGTCTGTTTGTCTGTCTGTTTGAGTGTACCACAAAGGCTGTTGCTAGGTAAAGTGGCACTCTGAGAAAGAAAGCAACATGAGGAAAAGGGAAGAAGGAAGGAAGGAAAGAGCCACAAAGAATGGCATGTTACCATGGAGGTAAGCCCTCTCAGAGCTGGAGAAAGAAGAGATGCGATCAGAAGGAAAGAGAAAAAAAAGGGAAAGAAAGGAATGGAGAAAGAAGGGAAAGGAAAGATGGAAAAGGGTATGAGGGGAGAGAAATAGCCCAGCTTCTGCCTACCTAGCAGTTCAAAAGCAAAATGTGAGTAGATAAATAGGTACCACTTTTTAAAAGCAGGGGGATATTAAGGCACCCATAAGGAAATGTCAGAAAAATACTGGCAATTCGATCAAGGAGGAAGTTTACTAACAAAGCTCTTTGGCAGGGAGATGGAGTGACAGCACCCTCCCCCCCAAAATGGACAGGACTGAGCACAAGCCTCCAAGATACTAAAGATGGGAAATGCCTATATATACCTCTATCTATGTACTATTTATTTACTACATTTATATCCCGCCCTTCTCACCCCGAAGAGGACTCAGACAGACTGAATTGTCTGTCTTGTCAGTGTATAAACGGCACTGAATGTTTGTCACATATGTATGTGTTGTGATCCGCCCTGAGTGCCCTTCAGGATGAGATGGGAAGAATATATATACTGTAAATAAAGCAATATTATAAATACTGTAAATACATAAAAGAGACAGCAGGGGTCAATGGCCCTCCGACACCTGGTTAACACTGGGTATATATGCTAGTTGGGATAAATAAAAAAACAGAATTACACAATCAATATTGAAGGAATCCCTAGAGACTATCTAGTCAAAGCCCAACCAGTAGAGCAATCTATGTCTAAAGAATTTCTTTAGGAGGTCACAATGCCCCTCACAAGGGATCTTTCAGAATTGAATTTGTTGGCTTTGTGGAAGGCAAAGATGGGTCATTTTTCCAACAGAAAGTGACCGGAAAAATTATCAAGGGCAATATTACATTCAGCATTATTTATTTATTTATTTAACTTTATTTCTACCCCGCTCTTCTCACCCAGCGGGGGACTCAGAGCGGCTTGCAAGTTTTGGCAAAAATTCAATGCCAGTGTTATACAATAAACCCAAAACTCAACAACATGTGAATTACAATTAAAACCAAATAAAATATGTAACCAAATCTCAGCTATCATAAGGATTCTGCTAAAAGAGGGAAGGATTTGTCCTGAATGATGGCAGAAGTGAACCAGCATATGGGTAAAAAGAAACATCTTTGGTTTTTTTCAAAGGGCATTTGAATGCTACTTTGAACAGAACTTTGCATTGTTGTGCTATTTTCTTGTTAATATTCAGAACGTTTTCTTTAAAGAGGCAATGAATAAGTAACAAGTAATTTTGTGAGGTAATATTTTTTAAAAACAGTAATATTAAGAGTAGTAAATGATGTACCACATATTCACTTGGAATGATTTGTACAATGAATTGCCTTTAAAGTGTAAGTTTTGAAACTTACACCACTGCCCATCACAGTCTAGTCATAGTTCTTGCATCTCCTTTCAGGATGAAAAAAATGCAGAGAAGAAAAGCAGTGTTCTAATATTTCAATCCTTCCTTTTCAATAACCTTGACACAAGAGCAGTATGTTCATCAACTCTCTGGATTTCTTTCAAACTCCTGCAGAAATAATGAGTGTCAAATACATGACACTCTCTTCAGACAAAGAAGCAATCAAGAGGAGAAAGCCATCTAGCTTTCTGTTTTCAGCTAGTAAGTGTAAAAATAATTACAATGGGCCAGATAGTGCATTGCAACCCCTCTATTGTGCTGCAGTGGAGGATGAAATGAAATCGCCAATGAGCAGCAAAGCCAGCAATAGCTGCTAAATATAAATGTTTGTTGTATGACACAAAGAAACTGCACATAAACCCTTATGACAGCACATATATTTTTACAATAGGAGCTGGATATTTTAACTCTCTTCCCATACTTTGCAATTAAGTTCTTTCTAACACACATCTCATATCTAAATAATCAAACAAGCCACTCAACTGGAAGACAAACACTGAAACGAGAACTGCAACAAATTCTGAAGCCAAGGATCTATTGAGGTAATACTGTAACAAGGTCTCATAATATTTGCAGCTACATTAACAGTTCTTTCATCTACTCATTGTAATATATGTTGTCATCTGCTAACAACTCCCTTCTATATTCTAACATGATATGCATATCAGTCAACATAGAGAAACCGACAAAATTTTGACCTCAGACGACGCAAAATTCAGAAAACTACAGGAGAACATGTCAAACCTTTTTACAATCACTTAAGATATTGTTGCTGATCTCAAAGTGATCAATCTTGGACAAAGAAGCTACAGGTGTGAAACTGAAAGCTAAGGCTGTTCTCCTGCTGCAAGGACTGATAACAATACTCAGATATTTGTATTACCATAGCACTTTATAAGTTGTCATATTAGAGCCTTAAAGTAATTATCACAAACAGTATTTTGATATAGGCCCAAGTCTATACATTTCTTTTCACAACACACACACACACACATGCATGCCAACTGATGATACCTGTCCTCTAAGGATAATAATGCATCCATCTAAGGATAACCATAATATTAAGGAGAAATCTTTGAGCAATTTCAAGAAAGACTGGAATGTGTTTAACATCTTTTTGCACTAAAGATGAGGAAAAAAAATTCCTATTGGTTTTCCAACTTAGAGGAGTGTTATTAAAAGTAGAAAAGTGGTTATATAGGGATTTTTCAAGGAAACAATATATTGAGAATAAATCAGTATTCTGAACATACCATCCAAGATGGACATATTTTTTAAAGGAGAAGCCAGGGGCTTGCTTGTTCTACTGCTGTTCATTTGGGCTTGGCCAGCACTTCCTGTAGGAAAAATAAAGGTTATTCAGATATTTACATGTCTTCACTTATCCATCTATTAGAAAGCTAATGTGGTAAAAGCAAGGTTTTGTATCTCTTAATTTCTATTGCAATGTTTGTTTTCAGATATAATGACCAAGGGTTTGTCTTTAAACCCTAAAACTTTAAAACCTAAATCTTTTAATTGTCTCACTAACTTAATAGTACTTTAAAGAATTATTAAATATAATTATTGTTACTGAAATCTGTAAGCTATTTAAAATATAAGTAAATAGAAATGAAACTCTTAATTTAGTTCCTTGCTAAACAATTACTAGAGCAACAATTTTTTTCATTTAAACCTTTAAATTTTCAAAGAGCTACTATAAGTTCCTTCAAGACTATGATAGGGTAAGACAACCTGGCACCTGCGAGATGTACTGGACAATATAACCCATAATAATCCTTGAGCAACCCTTTGGTCCTTTTGTCCATAGCTTATGGAAACTGCAGTTGAAAATATCTAGATGGCTCTGCGTTGCCTTCTCCATAGCGTATGAGTGGTAAGTTTTTTAATGTCTGTCTTTTGAGAAACAGCATGGCATGTTATAGCATGGCTGATCTATTTTCAGCAGACTAAGCTAAGAGACTACAGAAGTCACTGGTAAGGAAGCATGAATTGTCACTTGTTGGGTTATCTAAGCAATCATGCATGCATTTTCAATGTGGGATGGTTTATGTAGTTAGTTATGTCTGTTGCTTAGTAACCTGAGCCAAGCTGCATTCCAGAGTTGATGACACCATTTCGGGGGTTTTGCATATGAAATGGGAAATGGGAGTATCCTTTCTGGGGACACACAGGAAGTGATGTACAGATGCCTCTTCCTGTCTCTTCTTCTTCGCTCCTGACCATGCCATGCTGATGTTCCTGTCTGTTAAGAGATATGTAGTTTCCTGAACTGTTTTTCTTTGGAACTAAGATGTTTTTGCCTGTATGACCATCATCATACAAGATTGTGAGTAAACATATTTTTGCTATTTTATTTGATGTCTCTGATGCTTATTTTATGCGCATGACTTTTTAAAGGGAAAGGGAGGCTGGATCTTATTGTTTATTTTCTTTTTACCTCTGCTCACATAAACCCCTAGTCTTCTGCATTTTTACTGCTCTGCACTAATATTTAACCATATTGGGATCATAATCTTAACCGGTTATGAAAATATATTCCTATTATCACTGAAATAAGGTCCTCTTAAGAAAAACCAACATTTAGAAATACCTGCATTTAAATGAGGGCATAACTGTAATTTCTACCTTTGCTCAGAAGGTCATTCCACCTACAAGGAAGGAATCCCTGAGTCCTGAAGCCACAGAGCAACTGAGCATTGGTTTATTGCCCTTTGTTCTCATGAGCTGTGAACACTGACAGTTCTCTGAGAAGCACTATAAAAACATTCCTCCGAATTCATTGGTGTTAGGGACACAGGATCCCATGAAAGTGAAAAATCACAAATAAAAAAACTTAGTATTTTTTCCTCTAAATTTTCCAGCATGACTCTGTGGTTAATTTCCACCAGAATTTGACCATAAATAGAATCACACTGGGGAACCTAAAGGGGTGTTTTCTCTATAAGTGCAACTCTCCTGTCAATTTCCACTGGAGGGCCTAGACTATGAAAGAAAACATTTTTATTAAATACACACAAAAAAATCAATTCTGCAAAAGGCAACCCCATAAATGGGGAGGACTAACTGTACAAAAGGCAGCAGCTGTTAAGCGAATGACTAATAAAATATACCGGTAAGTCACAGACCTCCTCTTCCTCGTCGGGCTCCTCCTCGAGCTGTAGGATTCTGGCCCCGTCCACCCCTCCCGCGGCTTCTCCCTCGGCCTCTGCCTCGGCTGGACACAGAAGCATCATCTGAATCTTCATTTGATTTCATTTCATAGCTTAAAGCCTCCATCAGGTCGTCATCACTAATAAAAGAAGCATCATCATCACGTTGAGACCTGTGGGCTTTTGCCCTGTTTATAGCCTAGAAGAAATGAAACAAGCAATGTTTAAGGAATATTCTTACTTTTTTTGGAGGGGGGGGCACAATGTTTAATACAGTATCTGCCTGGGAGAATCAAAGCTAATTCTGCACAGAAAAGAAAAGGTGAAACTTCCAAGAATGTAGTTAATTATTCCTTATGACATGAGATGCCAGGAGAAACAAGCATACAAAAGGGAGAACAATAAACATGAAAGAAAGAAACATTGTAATATTAATTTTGGAAACTGCTGAATATCGATGTTCTCTCTTTTTCTTAAAGAAATGTAAGTCAATTAAGCAAATATATGTGTTGGCCTGGTCTACTAAAACCTCTCCTTTTATTCTATCTGATGCTGAAACAGACTAATCCTATGGCCCTTATCCAGGCAAACAATCCACATTTGGTATAAACACACAAGACAGACAAGTGTACCAGTTATTTTATGCCCAGGTCTAATTTCAATTGTGCTCAATGAATCGATTACAGGCAACAGTTTCAGGTGCAGAGCCTTCACTACATGTAGAGGCTCTTCATATCTAATTAGAACTCCAGAAAATGGAGGTTTACCTCACGAACTTCTTCATCCTCTTCCACTACATTCTGCTTTCTTGATTCTCTAAAGCGCTGCACCTGTATCAAAGTAGTAACAGTACAATTAATTTTTTCCCAAGTTAATACAAAAGCCTTCCCATAGAAGGCTAGATTGGTCTCCTCTCTGCTTTCCTTCTACATGCCTTTCAATATAGGACTTTTGTCAATGGTTGCAGAAGAAACTTATAAAGGATGCTGCTGTAGTTCTACCCTCATTGTTATATTTTATATTGTTTTAACAGGGAAAGTCTGTTTAATTTTTAAAATTCTTTTGATTATCTTGCTTAGTTTTCAATTGTATTTTGCATTAATCTGATTGGGGACACCTTGGTTCCGATCCTGAAAGAAGGGTGGGATACAAAAACGATGCAACTAAGGAAGTGTTTTAAGCTATGAGCAAAACAGCCACATTCAAGAGATCTATTGTATATGCTCACGTATAAGTTTCGAAATTTTTATTTTAAAAATTTACCCAAAAAAGTTCTAGGTCAATTTATCCACAGTTCAATGTAATTACTGTACCTAAAAGAGCCATCCATTTCCCTGAGCAAAGTGGCAAAAGATAAGAAGAAGCACGAATCCCCTCAACTTTCATCCGTTATATTGCTTCTGGCACTTCTGAATGCCTTGATGGGAAATGTCAGCAGCACTAACTGGCATCCTGAGACTATGCTAGCACTTCCCCATCTTCATAGAAAGACCCTTGACTTATCCATGGGTCATAACAAAATCCATATTTCTGGCTCCTCAAATGGTCCTCTATTTATACATAAGATTGACCTATACATAAGTACATACAGACTGGTTGTTGTTTGACATTTTTGCCTGTGGTAAGATATATATTATAGATTCTAAAGTCCACGTGAAATGCTCCAAAGCCAAGTGACTGTTGAGGCAAAACACTTTCATATTGGCTTGCTGTGAGTTTTTTGAGCTGTATGGCCATGTTCCAGAAGCCTTATCTACTGAGATTTTGCCCATATCTATGGCAAATATCCTCAGAGGTGTGAGGTCTGTTGGAAACTAGGCAAGTGCGGTTTATTTATTTGTGGACTGTCCAGGGTGGTCTGTTTGAGGCAAGGTTGAATGTTGGAATTGGCCACCTTGATTAGCATTGAAATTAGCAGCTTCAAAACCTGGCTGCTTCCTGCCTGGAGGACTCCTTTGTTGGGAGGCATTAGCTGGCTCTGATTGTTTCCTGACTGGAATTCCCATTTTTTGAGTGTTGCTTTTTATTTACTGTCATGATTCTAGAGTTTTTGTTTAAATACTGGTAGCCAGATTTTGTTCATTCTCATGGCTTCCTCCTTTCTGTTGATTTCAATGGCTTCTCTGTGTAGTCTGACATGGTGGTTGTTAGAGTGGTCCAGCATTTCCACAGAAATGTTGGCCCCACTCACAGCAATCCAGTGATTCTGGCCATGAAAGCCTTCAACAACACTTTTTCATATTGTTAGGTAATTGTGGTGAAATCCAATGCCGTTCCCTCTCCCATTTACCAACTGTTATTTCAAAAAGGAGTAAAAAATCCATACAAACCTCTTCATCAATTTTCGCCTCCTCTCCATCGATATGACGCTCCTTTAGAAACCTCTGTGTCTTTTCTAGCTGGAATTTCACTAACTCTTCAATGGCATCCTTTTCTTCCTTGTCTACAAACTCCTGTACTGCTTCTCCCATTCCTCGTTCAGTCAGGAGTGATAGCTGCACTTTCTTTGTGAGACCAAACAAAGAAGTATTTCTCAAATACTCTCACATGTATTTACAAAAGACAGTATGAGCAGTGGCATTATGTGTTAGGAACTAATTAAACCAGGTAAGTTAGAATTTATCTAACAAAAGGGGCAACTTAATAAGAAATTTCTTTAGCTGGAACTATTTCAGTTGGACTTTCAGCATTACTTTAATTTTAGAAGTACTCAGTTGAATTAAGTTATTTAAACAGTCATCCCTCCACATTTGCTAAGGTTAGCGGCATGGTGAAAGTGAAAAAAAGAAATATAATGATAATAAAACTTTATTTGTAACCCGCCCTATCTCCCCTAGAGGACTTAGGGCAGGTAACAGTAAAAAGACTGTCAAGAGTCAGACGCCAGTTAACATACAAAACAAAGTTTATTCCGAAGATAAGCCAAAAAATAACATAAACACAGGAAATATGCTTGAAACACTTCACTTTTCAGTGTTTTGAGAGTAGATCGGACAATAACAACTCAAAAACGAGCCACGCTAATTCCCCATGCTGGCATTCAATAAAAAACTAAATAACGCTTCAATTCAGCTTTGGAAAACAAATAGTGTTAATTGCTGGAAAATAAACAAACTAGAAAAGCAGTAAAGCTGCTTCCATGGTGCAGATAAGCCGGGAGCCTCAAAGGGATGATGAATAGCCGTCGTCAGAAGAATCCAAGGTCAGGTCAGGAGGCAGCAGAAATTCCGAAAGACAAACCAATAGTCAGAAGCCGGGAGTAGCCGTCAGTCAGAGGACGTAGACAGAAGCCAGGTCAAATTCAATCCAAAGTCCGAAGAGGGTGCAGTCATCCAAAACAGGTCCACGATAAGACACAGCGAGAGCCAAGCTAGATGATATCAGCAGATTCAAATCATAGTCCGAGTCCAGTCTTCATGGAAACACAGAGATCCCAATGGCGCCTCAGCAACACCTTGCCACACGCAAAGTGCAGTGGCCAAACATTCCCATTTTATTCCCCTTCCTCCTGGGTGACCAAACACTCACACCCAAACACCAGGTGTCCCAAATCTACTCAGAGTCTGAACTCCACACAGCTAGAGCTCGTGGATCTGGAGTACCTAGCAATTCGTCGGAGTCCCAATCATCCTGCCCACACTTAGCCCTATGAACACTTAAAGAACCATCCTCCCTTCTCCAAGCATCCCAATTGGGATCAGCTCCTGCAGAAACCCCAGGTTCAGAAGTATCCATAAGCCCCAAATCCCCAGACATCTCCGGTGGCTGTGCCCATTCAGTGCCTGCTTCCCCAGCCACCACCTGTTCCTCAGCATCCATCTCCCCATCTGAATCTTCCTCAGAAGATCCCCCATATAGCTCTCTAAGTCGCTTCCTGCGCAACTCCTCCAGTGAACCCTCATCACGAGGGTTTTTTCTTCCTCTTCGAATTCCATCACCATCAACCATAATCCCCGAAGGCGCAGTCACAACACTATCCCTCCCCGCAAAGGCCCCACCCACTGGAATTAATGTGGGATCCGAGACCTCTGTAATTACTGAGGGCCTGTTACATGATGTGTCCAGTTTCAGTAAAGACCGGTGAAACACCGGATGAACCTTCAGCGTGGAAGGCAATCGCAATTGAAACGCCACAGGAGAGACCTTAGTAACAATGGGGAAAGGACCTAAGTACCGAGCCCCAAATTTCCCCGCATGCGTCCTGATATGCTTAGCAGACAACCACACCATGTCCCCTTCTATCAATTCCACTCCAGGCTGACGATGTTTGTCAGCTTGTGACTTTTGCGTTGCTTTAGCTTCCACCAGAAGCTTCCTCGCAACGTCTTGCAAGGCCTTGAGTTCACTGGAACGATACACTGGATCCGGCGACACAATATTTTGCGCAGGCGCTACTACTCCACGTGGATGGCAACCATACATGATTTCAAAAGGCGAGTATTGGCTAGCGCTATGTGTCGCCGCGTTATACGCAAACTCTGCCACCGGTACCCATTGAACCCAATCCCCAGCTTGCTGCAAACAAAAACAGCGCAGATACTGTTCTAACAGACCGTTCACCCGTTCAGACTGCCCATCAGTCTGCGGATGGAATGCAGTAGAGACGTTCAGTTTAGTTCCAAGCTGCGCATGGAACTGTTTCCAAAATTGTGAAACAAACTGCGGCGCTCTGTCCGAAACAATAACCTCTGGAGCCCCGTGCAGACGGAAAATATGGCGCACAAATAATTTGGCCAACGTTGTAGCCGCCGGTACTTTAGAGCATGGGATAAAATGAGCCATCTTGGAAAACAAATCAACCACCACCCAAATACAAGTGTAGCCACCCACCCTAGGCAAATCAGTAATGAAGTCCATGGAAATAATCTGCCAGGGCTTTTCAGGGACTGGCAGAGGCGACAATAGACCACAGGGCCTACCTACTGGATGTTTACACTGTAGACAAATAGCACAGCTATCGCAGTATTTTAAAATATCCTGCCTCATCTTGGGCCACCAATAATGACGAGTAATGGCTTGCACAGTCTTAAACCTGCCAAAATGTCCCGCAGTTGGCTCATCATGATATGCTTGTATGATTTCCAAGCGTAGTTTACCAGGCGGCACGAAAATCTGCCCATTACGTGATAACACCCCGTCCACATCCTGTAAATTAGGCAGTATAGTTCTCATATCCTGAGAGAGCAATATCAACTGCTCCTGTGTCCACCTATCCTCTTTTTGAGAAGGCAACACCCGTTCATGAAGATCCTGCCTGTCCTGTACCACATTTAACACTGAAACAGGTAAAATGGTTTGTTCAAGAAGGATTTCAGCAGTTTTGAACTCAGGCTTCCTAGAAAAAGCATCAGCCCTCAAGTTCTGCTTCCCCTCTACAAATTGTACCCTGAAGTCGAACCTGGAAAAGAACAATGCCCACCTAATTTGTCTCTGATTCAGTTTCCTTGCAGTTTGCAAATGTTCCAAGTTTTTATGGTCAGATAGGACCACTATCTGATGTTTTGCCCCCTCCAACCAATGCCTCCAAACTTCGAAGGCCACCTTGATCGCTAGCAACTCTTTCTCCCATAGAATCATAGAATCATAGAATAGTAGAGTTGGAAGAGACCACATGGGCCATCCAGTCCAACCCCCTGCTAAGAAGCAGGAAATCGCATTCAAAGCACCCCCGACAGATGGCCATCCAGCCTCTGCTTAAAAGCCTCCAAAGAAGGAGCCTCCACCACGGCCCCGGGGAGAGAGTTCCACTGTCGAACAGCTCTCACAGTGAGGAAGTTCTTCCTGATGTTCAGGTGGAATCTCCTTTCCTGTAGTTTGAAGGGTGGAATCTCCTTTCCTGTAGTTTTGTTCAAACGCAGTGAGTTGTCTAGAATAGAAACCACAAGGTCTTAATCTACCAGACGGGTCCTTCTGCGAGAGTACTGCTCCCAGAGCATAATTAGAAGCATCTGCCTCAACAATGAATGGTTGGTTCACATTTGGATGTACTAAAATGTTCCCATTCTGAAAACTACATTTCAGTTGTTCAAAAGCCTTCTTGGCCTCCATAGTCCATTCGAACGGACGCTTCTTTTGCAAGAGTTGGGTTAACGGCACTGTCAACTGTGCAAAGTGCGGAATAAACTCCCTATAGTAGTTGGCAAAACCCAAAAACCTTTGTACATCCTTCTTGGATGTTAATTCTTGCCAGGTATTGACAGCGTCCACTTTTCTCGGGTCCATTTTCAGTTCCCTCCCAGATATAACATGTCCCAAAAACTCCACCTCAGACACATGGAAAACACACTTGGAGGCCTTAGCAAATAACCCATTTGCCCTGAGCCTGGACAACACTTGACGCACATGTTCCCCATGTTCGCGAGCGTCTTTCGAAAAAATCAATATATCATCCAAGTAAATCACCACAAATTTGTCTAAAAGGTCCCGGAACACATCATTAATAAATCTTTGAAATACCGCTGGGGCATTACAGAGCCCAAACGGCATTAGTAAATTTTCGTAAGCGCCGAAACAGGTGTTAAACGCTGTCTTCCATTCGTCCCCTTCCTTTATACGCACCAAATTATAAGCCCCACGCAGATCTAACTTCGTAAAGATGGAAGCTCCCTGAACCCGAGACAACAACTCAGGGATTAGAGGCAAAGGGTACCTGTCCCGAACAGTGTACTTGTTTAGCACACGGTAGTCGCACACCAGTCTCAAGTCGCCTGTCTTTTTTGCCACAAAAAAGACTGGAGCGGCCGTAGGCGAATTAGAAGGTCTAATGAAACCCTTCTGCAAGTTCTCATCTAAGTATTCTCTTAAAGCCTGTCTTTCAGGTAGAGTAAGTGCATACAACCTGCCTGCAGGCAACTTAGCACCTTCCACCAATTTGATCGCACAATCATAAGGCCTATGTGGTGGTAATTTATCCGCTTCCTTTTGGCAGAACACATCCCAGAAGTCCTGATAACAAGATGGAACTCCCTCCATATCCCCACCAACTTCATTTAGGGTTAAACACACCGGAGGGTCCAAACTGATAGTTCTGCGTACCCAATCCACCCGAGGATTGACCTGTGCCAACCAGTCCATGCCTAAAATGACATCATATCTAGGTAGTGCAGTGACATCAAAAGTTAACATCCCCTTCTGCCCTTGCACTTGCCAGGTTACACCCGCTGTTTCTTGATCCACCATCCCGGAATGTAACAACCTTCCATCAGCACCCTCCACCCAAGCTGTGACTTTCTTCTTCACAATTGGAATTTTATTCTTCTCCGCAAAGCTTTGGTCTACGTACGAAACTGTAGACCCTGAATCCAAAAATGCCTGGGTACTAACTGGTCTCTGACCCATTACACACAATTGTATGGCCACAAACACATGCTTATTCCCCCTAGGCAATTGCATCATAGGCCCTAATGCGCTGGATTCATGGCGCATTAGGGCTGCCCTTTTCCCGGCAGCTGAGATGGTTTTAGAGTGCAACCATGAGCAAAATGCCCCCCATTTCCACAGTACAAACACAACCTTAATCGTCTGCGTCTGTCTTTCTCCTCTTGGGACAATTTGCGTTGCATCCCAAGCTGCATGGGTTCTTCCCCAGAGTTCACAGAAGCACTAGCATGATACTCCACTACTGGAGTCCCACGAGTCTTCTTTCTGAACTCCATTCGAGCCTCTATCCTACGAACTTTGGTTACCAGCTCATCCCAATTTTGAGCTGGTTCCACATGAGACAGCTCATCCTGTAAACATTCATTCAACCCAGCAGTAAAAACCAACATAAAAGCATGTTCTCCCCAGTCCAGTTGATGCTTAAGCAAATTAAACTTATTCAAATAATAAATTAAAGACCCTTTACCCTGCTTTAACCGATATAAAGCCCAACCTGCATTTTCCTTTTGTAAAGGATCTCCAAACGTCTCATTAAGAGCTGCCTTAAAGTCCACCAAATTATTCTTAATTGGGCTATTGCCCCTAATTACATTGACTGCCCAACGCCCCGCTGGCCCAGTTAATAAACTTAAAATAAATGCAACTTTGTTAGTGTCTGTAGGAAACGAAAGATCAGATATTTGCAAAAAATATAAGTCCACTTGAGCCAAAAAAGTTGGTAGTTTTTCTCTGGTCCCGTCAAAACGTTCAGGCACAATGACCTGTCCTTTAATCTGCTGTGCCCTCTTTAAGGCTACCAATTCCAATTCCAAAGTGGCCAGCCTGTCGTCCAGCCCAGCCATGTTGACTTGGCTCTCTCTGTTGTTGTTGTTTAGGCGTGTGGCAATCTGTCAAGAGTCAGATGCCAGTTAACATACAAAACAAAGTTTATTCCGAAGATAAGCCAAAAAATAACATAAACACAGGAAATATCCTTGAAACACTTCACTTTTCAGTGTTTCGAGAGTAGATCGGACAATAACAACTCAAAAACGAGCCACTCTAATTCCCCATGCTGGCATTCAATAAAAAACTAAATAACGCTTCAATTCAGCTTTGGAAAACAAATAGTGTTAATTGCTAGAAAATAAACAAACTAGAAAAGCAGTAAAGCTGCTTCCACGGTGCAGATAAGCCGAGAGCCTCAAAGGGATGATGAATAGCCGTCGTCAGAAGAATCCAAGGTCAGGTCAGGAGGCAGCAGAAATTCCGAAAGACAAACCAATAGTCAGAAGCCGGGAGTAGCCGTCAGTCAGAGGGCGTAGACAGAAGCCAGGTCAAATTCAATCCAAAGTCCAAAGAGGGTGCAGTCATCCAAAACAGGTCCACGATAAGACACAGCGAGAGCCAAGCTAGATGATATCAGCAAATTCAAATCATAGTCCGAGTCCAGTCTTCATGGAAACACAGAGATCCCAATGGCGCCTCAGCAACACCTTGCCACACGCAAAGTGCAGTGGCCAAACATTCCCATTTTATTCCCCTTCCTCCTGGGTGACCAAACACTCACACCCAAACACCAGGTGTCCCAAATCTACTCAGAGTCTGAACTCCACACAGCTAGAGCTCGTGGATCTGGAGTACCTAGCAATTCGTCGGAGTCCCAATCATCCTGCCCACACTTAGCCCCATGAACACTTAAAGAACCATCCTCCCTTCTCCAAGCATCCCAATTGGGATCAGCTCCTGCAGAAACCCCAGGTTCAGAAGTATCCATAAGCCCCAAATCCCCAGACATCTCCGGTGGCTGTGCCCATTCAGTGCCTGCTTCCCCAGCCACCACCTGTTCCTCAGCATCCATCTCCCCATCTGAATCTTCCTCAGAAGATCCCCCATATAGCTCTCTAAGTCGCTTCCTGCGCAACTCCTCCAGTGAACCCTCATCACGAGGGTTTTTTCTTCCTCTTCGAATTCCATCACCATCAACCATAATCCCCGAAGGCGCAGTCACAACAAAGACAATGGCAAATGTTCAATGCCAAAAAACCAAAAACAACATATAACAAATCAAAAACAGACTCAATAAGAATTATAATAGTATAAATAAACATAGCATAGCACATCCCACACTTTCCAACATAAGTTATTAAAAGCTCTTAGAAAGTTCAGCTAAAAATCATTTTTAAAGCTAAGGTGGTATAAGTTAATAGACAAAGGTAGGTAGTAGTCACTTCCGCAAGAATATATATCGAGATATAGTCATACTACTTAAATATACTATTTTAAAACCTGAAGGAACATTTCTCTAGCAATAACTAGATTCTCCAGTTCGAAGTTATGGTCACATCCCAGTGAAAGCTAAATACAGAATTGCACTGAAGAATCTAGAGATTCCTAGAGATAAAATGTTAATCAAATCTATAAAAGTCAAACCTGAAAAGGAGGAAAATTGACTTGTTACTTTTTTACCTATGCTAAAAAGGTAAAAAAAAAATATTTTTCTAATTCGGTTCATTAAAAATGTATGTGGCTTTAAGGACTTTTTTTTAGCTTTATGACACACAAGGCAGACTAGTGCACTAACCACTTTATGTCTAGATTTAACTAACTCATCCCCAATGATTAAGGCTCTCCATGTCCATTGGAACTCTAGAAAATTAAGGTATCAACCAATGTGGTTCTGGATGCTTTCTGCTTCAGATTGTTACTTTGTATACATAGGGAGGGCAGTGAACTGCATGTGGGTGGACAAGCTTTTGAGAACAAAACTATACAGATAGGATCAACAACAGAAACCCATTATTTCCCCGTACTAGGTATACTGCATGATTTATTACAGAACATGATGTGGGAATCCAACACGAAAAATGTTGTTTCTCCAGCCTTCTTGCATTGCCCTTCCCGTGGGGATGCTGCTAAAAAGGGCCAAAGTGGAGAAAGGACAAGAAAGAAAAGGGGGCTGAGAACATAAAATACACCATTTGCATAAAGGAGCTTCTTTCTTAGGAGCTTTGTTAACTGGGTTATGCCTCTATAGTGCTCATTGCTCTTTTGGATTCCTCTCACTTCTATACAATGTGAAATGCTTTCAAAGTGGAGAAATAATGCACAGAAGTCTTTGAGCAACAAAATTAAAACTGTTACATTTAGGAAAGTATTTCAACTTGAAATATTTAGAAAGACGTGTTACCTTAAAAGAAATAGCAATGAGTAACAGATTAAAATAGGTTTACCTTCTCAGCTGTCTGAAAATACTGCTTTACAAGATCCTCAACCCTCAAAGTTGTTCCCTCTGATGCGGGCTTGCAAACCAGTTTTCCAAAATTCATCTCATCTTCTAAGAAATTGGAAAGAAAAGCAAATTGTGATTCATTTTGAGAAAATAGTGTTCTCTGTCAGAGATGCTTTGAATGTGCCTTTCCTGCTTCTTGGCAGAGGGTTGTACTGGATGGTCCGTGAGGTCTCTTCCAACTTTTATGATTCTATGACTCTATAGATTTGTCACCAAATATAGGGACAGCCTACAAATCCTTGTTTTACTGAACTACTGCAAGACTACTAGGCTTCTTCCACCCTGAGTATCTTCATGACTGCATGACCATTGATAATAGCTGCCCAATGTGATCCTAGATAACTTGCCTCAAAAGACAAGGGCCAGAATCCAATGGAGAGGCTCAGCTAACCAAATTGATTCCATCAGACTTGAAAGGAAGGAAGGGAGTCCCCTCTTCACCTTGAAATCTGTCTCTGGAGAGCTGAGAGGAAAGCCAAGTATCAGCTAGTGTGACATTTAGTGCAAATCATTTTTTGAAAGTTTTAAATAGTTATTAAATCATAGTGATTATCAGATATTTCTCTAAAATGTCTTCTATCACCCAGACCTTGAGGTCCAGTTTTTGTCCCTCAGTGTGAGCAATTAATACGGGCGTGATAAAGGCAGCAGAACCTAAAGGCATTACTTGAAACTTTTTTTAGGTAAATAGGTCCATGAAGATACATAACCACAATGCTTCACTAATTTTTTAAAAAACTTCTGGTGAATGCCATTTTCCCTAACAACAATTTTTTGATTACTGCAACTCTGAAGAAGCTACACAGGGTAATTTGTGTTTACTTCCTATTTACCGTTTTTCTCTTTTTGTTCCCGATGCCTGAAAAAATGTATGATGTCTTTTGGATTAGCCACCCGATCCATGTATTTTTGGCTGAAACGAACAACACTGAATGGTTCAAAGCCTCCGCTGTAGTCTACCTTGAAAAAAAATAGGGGGAAAAGAGAAAGCAGTGTAATATGTAAAATCCATCACTTAGCTGAATGCATTTGGTAAATTTTTGCCCAAAACATTGGGAAGAACCTCCTGCTGGTTAAGAGTTGTTTAACAGTCAAATAGATTGCCTTGGAGGAAAACTCTCTAACTCCTCTAACAGGATCATAGAATCATAGAATAGTAAAATTGGAAGAGACCTCATGGGCCATCCAGTCCAACCCCCTGCCAAGAAGCAGGAAATCGCATTCAAAGCACCCCCGACAGATGGCCATCCAGCCTCTGTTTAAGAGCCAGGGGGCTGCACTCCCTGCCAAACACTCCACATTGCCTTGGAAGGGAAATTTAAACTCAAATTGCACAATGTTTTTGATCCCTCGACTCTCAACTTCTTTTGGGGGGCTTACTTCCTCACCTCTTAAATCAACTTTTGTTGTTTGTTGTGTACCTGTAAGCTGTTTCCACTTTCAGGCAAATGTACTACAGGGTCCTCTTGATAAAATTTGTTTAGAGGATGATGATGACTATGATAATAATAATAATAATAATAATAATAATAATAATAATAATAATAATAATAATAATAATTCTTTATTTATATCCCGCTTTTCTGCCTCACAGAACCTAAAATGGCTTACAACATATTCAAATCATATAAACAACTATCCAAATACATCAACAATAAGTTGAAACAACTATAATATACATTCACATGGCATCATGTCAGGTTATATTGCACTTTGTTCCAGTCCATAACATTATGGCGTTTCTTGTCACTCCAGATTAATTTCTTTCACTGAAGACCTATCTAAACAAGAAAGTTTTTAATTAGTTCTTAAAAAGACGAAAGGGAGGGAGCTGTTTTAATTTCTTTTGGGAGGGTGTTTTGGGAGGATGTTTGCCACTACCTTCCTCTGAGGTCCAAAGAATGTGGCTTACCGAAGACCACCCAGTGGGTTTTATGACTGAGCAGAAATTAAAACTCTAGAGTAGGAATGGGCCTTCCAAGTGTTTTGGACTTCAACTCTCACAATTCCTAACAGCCTACCAGTGTTAGGAATTGAAGTCCAAAACACCTGGAGGGCCAAAGTTACCCATGCCTGCTCTAGAGTAATGCACTACATAGGTCCATCTAGCCAATCACACTAACTCTTAAAACAGCCTAAGTGATATGGAAAAAGGGGCTCTATTAGGGGCTGGAGGGGGCACTCTTAGTTTATAAACAAAAACTTTATTTGTTCCAATTCAAGGAGGGGCAAAAAAATTATCTTGGGTAGCCACATACAGTATTTAGCCACCATGTATATTATATTATAGAAGATACTCTATTCTTAATATTTCATACAAACATCAGGCATATCAGGACATATTTTCACTACCAATAATCACATATATTTTTCTTTCTAGACAGCTGCTCTGATATGAGGCAGGCGGTAGCTTTAGGAAACATCCCTATATGATATCGGTACTGTATATCTCCCAATGCAAGATCTTGGCTCATAGCTCACTAACCAGATGTTTGATGCATAGATTAAATAAGCTATTTAATAGGAATTAATGTATTGGCGACATCTTACTCGCAATCTTATCAGAGGCTTCTCTGGTTGTCGTGGATTTCCAAGACGTTCTCTTTCTGAATTGTCCAGCATAGATTCAACCTTTTAAAAAAGACAAAAAAAAAACATGGATTAATACAAAAATATTGCATACAATTATTATTTCTTATTGTGAAAAATGTTTAAGCTATTGTTTCTGAAAATATTTAGTACAGATCTCTGATCTAAAGCCAATATTACACATATAAAGGAAACTGAAAGACTAATATAAAATATGCTGAATGGCCTTGTTACAGCAGGAACACTATTAGAATAGTATGTCTAAATTGTACAGATCAACACTACTGTGCCATAGCATTAAGAATAGCTACATGACTTCTCCGCTACTTACTGGGACCTCATATTTATTAATATTAAGCAATATCTGTGTGTGTTTTTTCCTCACTAGATGTACTTTACCTTCATTCCTGCTGAAATTCATTTTGTTTCTGTTGGCCTACTTCTCCAATCTGTTACTGGCCGCAAAATAATTTTAATAACTACTAAATGAATTGTAATTGTGGTTTATATAAATTTATGTTTTATGTGTTTATAATTTGCAAATAAATTTGTGAAAAATCAGACAATGTGATTTTCTGGATGTGTTTTCTCAAGTTGTCTTTCATAGTTGAGGTCTACCTGTGATGTCAATTACAGGCCTCTCTCATCTTTTTATGTGGGAGAACTTGTACAATTGGTATCTGACTAAATACTCTACCCCCCACTGTATTGTAGACTAAAGAATGAAGAATTTATTTGTACTTAGGCTTGAAGGAAACCAAATCAGATAAAGTTAACCTTAACATTAAATTAGGGCCATGATGTCCTCATAAATTCTGCAATAGAAATTACATTCACTTTAAAAAAATACCTTCTCCATGCAGAAAGCTTGTATTGCTTGTGTTACTTTAGGATTGTCAGGGTTAAAGATGTCTGGATGGTCAGCAAGAATAATATCTTCAATGTAAAATGGGCGTACTGTCTGTAGAGGGATCTTCTGCAGATTCATTTTTTTGCCTTTAATGCGCAGCAAGCCAACATGCCTGGAACACATTAAGCAAATCATTTTGTAAACATGTTGGTGGAATGAAAACAAGTGAGTTACTCCCAAGACAATAGTGAACAAATAACACAAAACAGTATGTAAAAGTAATGAATGTATTTGTTTACGTTATCCTGCCTTTTTCTTGATTCAAGGCATCTAACAGCAGATATAACATGATGCAATTAAATCAGAACAAATGTATTAAAGATAAATATAAATATTTTAAAAACAACATACTTTTTGACAGCTTCTCCTGGTGACAGTGATGTAACTACGGAACTTCCTGGCTGAGAAACATAGAAAAGCTGTTGCTCATTTCGTGTTGGAGATATTTTGCATTCGTGCTCATGACCCCAGATCACAAGGTCGATAAAATCATCCAGAAACTGTTCTGGAATATAATTTGTTGCTCCATGCTTGCTCCTGTGTCAATAGAAACAAACAATCCAATATGAGAAATTCTGCATATTAAGCTAAAGCACTCTAATTAAAAAGAACTTCATACCCCCACAATAGTAAATTTCAGTATCACTTTGTCAAAAATAACTGTCACAAACAAATTTCAAACATTTAAAATGGGTCAATGGAAATATAACACTTCATTGTTTGAAAAGACAAATTCAGCTTCAACAGATACTTTACACAGAAAATGAGATGTAATTCTGTATCTGTGAAAATATTGAAACTGTTGATTTCAGAATCCTTATAGACAGGTGACTTACTGGGGATCAAGTTTTGAAGTGAACTAATTAAAATTCAAAAAAGGTCCACAAGCTTGACACTGTGTTTGTGTCAGGAAAGACACTGTGTTTGTATCAGATTCCAAAGTGAGCAGACAGCAAGAGGTAGGAGATTTGGTCATGGGTACTCATTTCAAGTCAACTGGATCATGGAAATAATGTGTGCCTATATGACTCAGTGGAGCAACATTCTGCTCAGATGGAGGAATTAATCCTGGAGTAAGTCATTTACAGCAAAGCAGTCTTCCTTTGGATCTCAGGTCACTTGATCTCACTGAGCTAATCACCTGCAGTTACCTTTGCTAGCCATTATAAGAGAGCGGCTTCAGTACAGCAAAAGCAGGTGTGTCTGCAAGATATTTTAGTAACAGAGAACCAGCCACATGTACCCGGCTGCCTCAGTCCCCTGGTTCTTCATCATTTCTTATCACTCAATGTTTTCTGCATAATCTGTAAGAGTGCAGCCACATAATAAATTCAGATGACACACACTGTAATTTAGAAAAATAAAGAAAAGAGGGACCCACAAAAATATTTTATCTTAACACTCTGGGCCTTGACATGTCCCTATACATAGTACGAGACTCTTGAATTTGTTGCATGCTTCAAAAGCAGTTTGGAAACTGTGGTATGGTATGCCTCTTTACATATTAAACAACACAGTATTTAGCCTTAACTAATAGAAGCAGTACCTGTTCTGATGAAGTACAAACAGATTAAACCAAGAATCTCCATCTTCCTTTGGCCTCAGCATGGTGACTTGCTTATTCACAAACATTCGGTACAACCTCTCATCTGGAATAGACCCTGGAACAGAGGCAATTAAAGAACTGACAGTAGGTTTTTAATGATAAAAATGCTGAAAATGACATAGTTTTTCAGCAAGGTTACCAGCAAGTCAATACAGTTTGGTATAACTCCCCTATAATTTGTTACTTAAATATTTGTCAGTTAAGTATCATCACTGCCACAACATGGATGCATAAGATACACAATAGTGGCACAACAGAGGCTGTATTATTTGCTAATGTTGAAACTGGTAGCTTTAAAGCAGTGTTATATGCTCTAGACATAAAAAAAATAACAGTGCTATGACTTTCAGGGAAGGAAGGAGCACTGAGCTTGGTGAGATAGATGCAAGGCAATTTACCACTGCCAGATTACCAAAGCAAGTTAAAAAGGCAAGCATCTATAGCTCCAACATTCATTTGGTTGGCTATATGACCTCCATGTAGCAATCTTGACAATAGGAAGTTAAATATTACTATTATTAGCACTGATAGTATTAATAGTACTGTGACATTAATGTCTAGCCTTTCTGAAACATATTATTAGCCCAAATCATTTACGTATATAGCGTCAACAAATCTACATGGTGCTTTACAATAAAAGAAAAACGATCTCCAACTACATGCCTTCTAGCTGGGGAACAACTTTCACATTTCCACAAATTGCAAATTGTAGTCCAACACATCTGGAGAATATTCCATGGGAAAGGCTGTTTACTCTTAAGACATCATGCCATGATTAAGTCTTTTCAAGAAACCTACCCAATCCATATAAAGCCATTTTTGATTTGCCTTTCTGAAGCAAAACAGGACTAATGTCTATCTTCTCTACAGATGGAGATCGTCCAAAATGATTCAGAAGCCCTGCACAGCTCAAAATGTCCAAAGCACAAAGAGCATCTGCCTGTAAGAGAGACAGAAGAGTAATGACAATCAATGTTCATTTCTCATAGCCTGGCCTTGGGTGGATCTACACTGCAAATTAAATGCAATTTGACACATAGCCCAATGCTATGGAATTCTGGGAATTTTAGTTTTCCAACGTCATTCATTCTACAGTGTAGATATTCCCTAAGTCACCCACTGCCTTTACCAGATTCCTGAACATTCAAAACAATAAATAAAAAGCCCAGCTAAATATATCTTATAAGGTCATGTTGCCTACAACAAATAAGAACAGGTTCCATTCAACTAAACAAAGAGCTATTTTCTAACAGAAAAAATTATTTTCTTCTCCAGGTCTTTAAATGTGTAACAGAAAGATATGTAAATATATACTGCAATATATTATCTTTTGTGATAGTACATTTGTGAAACTATTAAAGAAGATGAACTAAACTCAATTTAGAATCTTATATGTTTACATTTAAGAAAATATGCTTACCCTGTCTTAACAAACAAACTGCATTATTCAGCCATACATTTATTTTCCATCTCTTAATAAGCATGAGCCTTCTTCACAATAATAAATCATTAAAAAGAACCTGAATCCAATGTTGGAAGCCACAAAATCTTTCCTGATTGTAATGTATTTAAATATTAATGCTGAGAGTGCATGCTGAATCTCATTTCGGCATTTAGGTATACACTTGCTGGGATGTAATTTTTACTGCTAACCAGGTTTACCAGTATTTCTAGTAATTCCTACAGCCTACTCATTGCTTATCTGTCTTAACATTCTTACCCCTGTGGGATCATCGTGGTTTCCATGAATGCTAAAGACTGGAGTGGAGATGTTGAGATTTCCATCTTGGTAGTTTACCCATGGAAACCTGAACAGAAGAGCAAATGTCAACATCCTTATGAACAAAAATATCACTGCTCACTACATAGGTCCTGTACAAATGAATACAATTTTGTTGTATTATTCTGAAAAAACAGTTACATTCAATGTTTCCATTGGTGGAACCTAAACCACATAACCAGTGCTCTCTATGGAGGAAAGAGATGTTATTCCCTCCACCTTGATTTCTTCTTCCCTTTAAAATCTACTCCAAATGATGATAGGACCCTTGCCAATGTGTGGGAGGTGTTGTCAGAAGCTGCAGAAGGAATTCACTTCTACTATCTAAAAATCACTCCCACTATCTAACAAGAATCTTGGCTGAATCTGTCACTTTTACAAATGCAAGGAAGCTTCTTTTTTCAGATGGTAGTAACATCAAGGAAGAACTCTGGAGCAAAATGACCATGGAGGACTCCTCCTCCTCCCTGCCTCACAAAAAATAGTGGCTCCACCTTACCAATTTTAAAACTAGTGCATAACTATCTGAGGAGTTCCAGATAGTCAGAAATAAGATGTTCAGAATCCAAAATCACTAAAAGCATTACTGATTGCAATAGGAATTTTATTTCTTTAATTAAAATACAGGCAGTTCTGAGTTATACACATCCAACTTACAAAAGACTCATAGTTAAGAATGGAACTGAGACAACAGGAAGTGAGAGAAATCTACTCCTAGAAAGAGAAATTCATTCCTGTAAGAATTATTATGGGAAAAGGAGGTCTCAAGTGAAGCTTTATCACCAATTCTTGTTTTCGCAAGCCAGATTTTTCAAATTTTCATTTTCGCAGGGACAGAAAGTGAGGTGAAATCTTCTAAACAGGGGCACAGACAGCACATAGGAGTGTTAACCCTTCCCTATGCTATCCAAAGCTTTTAAAAAACATATATTTGGCTGGAGCTACACTTAAAAATGTACCTGTTCTGACTTGCATACAAATTCAACTAAAGAACAAACCCACAAAATGTTTGTAACTTGGGGGACTGCCTGTACTGACGCCCTAGTTGGTATCTTATTGTCCATCATGGTGATGGACAATAAGATCAATTTAGCCAATTTAAAGTAAGCTAAGAATGCAGACGTAACAAACATAAACATTTATTCAGCAATGTGACAAGTTAAAGCAAGACAATTTAATAAAATCATTTCAAAAACAATGCATTTGCAGATTTTGTCAGAACAAATTAGCCTTTAATAAAGAGCCATGTTTCTATAATGTGCTAGAATTAAGTGGATGTCAACACCATTCAAGCTCTGAATGTATTCCACAAGTAATGCAAAATAGGAAAAAACATCTTTTTCACAGTCTCCACAGAACACAGAGATCCCTTTTCCACACTCCATTCTCTGCATTCAACTTGAATTAGAAACTTTTCAAGTGACTGTTATTATCCAAGGAAATCTACTTACTTACTGAATCCAAAGTTGACTGATTGGTCACTCAGAATTTCAAACTGGACAGGACGATCACCCATACAGTATTTCCTCATCAATTCTAAACAAGTGTATAAAGTTTTCCGAGAAGGTTTGTTTTCATGAAAGAGGTCTCCTCCTAACAAGATAAAGTCCACCTATAGCAATGAAAAAAAAACCCCTCCTTAACATGTCTGCTCATATTCAGTCCTAGACATATAAATTGCTCCGAAAGGCTTTTAAGACCTAAAATAGGTTAATAAAAACAAAATCCCAGGTCTAAAAAATTAGCTTCTCACTATTACACAAATCCTTACAAAGGTTATTTAATGAAGACCTCCAAAGTACAAAAAATACAAAAGGAAGGGAAGTTTAACTGGGAATTCACTGCCATTCTTTTTAAAACACTATTTTACTGTGAACTAATTAGAATGTTGGTACTTTTTGTATATTGTTCATGTTTGCCTCTTCACGGATGTCAGAGTGGCTAACACACTGAGTACCATCTGTACATTGCTTGTTCATCATTTTGTGTGAATAGGAAACTTTCTTCTTCAACAAGTCAGTACTAAGTCATACTTCTTGTGGCTTTATTGCTCTGGCACGTCAAGGAAAATACAGGCAATAAGCCACAAACGTGGCTTTTGTTGTCTCTGAGCAATGCTGCTAAAAAACATAACTTCTATCAAATGAGTAACTATTCAGTTTTAGAAAAAAAAACCTCTTAAAAATAAAGCCATCATCTGTAGTTATGAACCATAAACATTTTGTGCACTTCCCAAACCAGTTAAATTGTATGGCAATACAAACAATACTTTATTACAAACCCAGTTCTCAACAAAAGGAGAAGCCTTCCAGGATGGATATGACCACAGACTATCATAGAGGTCAAATACAATGTTGCATATAACACTATATAACACAATTTGGGGAAAAAAATCTGTTCCTAGTTTGAAAGTGTTATTTCCTGTGAAGTTTTTGGAAACAGTTGTTATACTCCAGAAACTTACCGTATTTTTCGCTTTATAAGACGCACTTTTTTCCCCTCCAAAATAGAGGGGGAAAGTCAGTGCGTCTTATAAACGCAATCTGCGTCCAGGAAGGGAGAATGGGGCGATCTGTGCCGTTCGCGCGTGCGGACGGCACAGATCGCCCCATTCTCCCTTCCTGGCGATCTGCGTCCAGGAAGGGAGAATGGGGCGATCTGTGCCGTTCGCACGCGCGGACGGCACAGATCGCCCCATTCTCCCTTCCTGGCGATCTGCGTCTTATCATCAGGTGCGTCCTATAAAGCGAAAAATACGGTAGTTTTTGTGACTGCCACAAACTATGCAGAATTTGTTGAGACTCTATGACACATTAATTGAAAAACTCTATGACACATTAATTGAAAAACTATAGAAACATGTGCTGCATGATGTCTTGCAAAAACCAAGTTTTTGCAGTTTAATAAACTTTTCCCAAGTTTTTATGATAGAACCAACTAGGGAATGACATTTATAACCCAGGAACAAAAATTGTGTTACATAGTGTATTTATTTATTTAGGAGATCTCTATGCCACCTTTTTCCAGGTGGACTCAAGGTGGCTCACATCATTTTAAGATATACATCATAACACAAAACCAAAGATAAAATAAATGATAAAAGTTCCAAGAATGCTCTATAGCATCATCCATATTATAAACAATAAAATTAAAATCAGTTTAAAATTCCCCATACGACCATAATGTGCTTAGTAAAGGGTATTTCAAACAGGAAAGTGTAGTCAATGAAAGGAACAAGAGATGTTTTCAACAGAGTAAACATTTCTGGAGTGTTTTCAAGAGACTAAACTTCTTATTTCTATGAAATATCCTTGCTTTCAATTGTAACTTTATTAAGTGATTAAAGCCGACTTGCCTCATGGTCTTGAGCAAGTTTCAAGATTTCATCGAAAGTTACAAATGTATCATTTCCACGGGCAGCATCCTTCTCCAAATACCCAAGATGAATATCGGTAGCAACTAAAATTTTAAATGTGTCTTTTTCGTCTTCATCCCTAAAACAAAAAGTATGAGAAATAATACTGTGACTGCATATTATCGCTTCTTACTGTAATAAGTTATTTTGCAAAGTCATAGACTGAATTTATAGAACTTTGCTAATGTACAGTCCTGCTCATTTGATAAAATCACAGAATAATACAGTTGGAAGAGACCACATAGGTCATCCAGTCCAACCCCCTGCCATGCAGGAAAAGCACAATCAAAGCACCCCCGACAGATGGCTATTCAGTCTGGTTAAATGACTCCAAAGGAAGAGTCTCCACTACACTGCGAGGCAGAGAGTTCCACTGCTGAACAGCTCTTACAGTTAGGAAGTTCTTCCTATTGTTCAGGTGGAATCTCCTTTCCTGTAATCTGAACCCATTGCTCTAAATCCAAATTACAGGAAAGGAGATTCCACCTAAACATTAGGAAGAACTAATTTGAAGTAATTTATTGAATCCAAAATTACAGAACACTGAGATTCTGCATTGCTGCACATCACAGAAGAGCCACAAGATGGCGATATTAGCAACCCCATCCACAGTATCTTGATAACACAATCAAAGCTATCCATTCCTGATTGCGGAGGTCCAATTTTACACAGTACAGAAATAGATTATTCTGTCTTGTACAGCTCTATCCTACGCATGCTTCTTTGGAAGAAAGCCTTGCTAAGTTCAAAAAGGGATATGTGACTCATTTCCATTTCTTTGACTTTCCAGAAAGTGGCAGCTCTATGATGTAGGTTTACAACTTATGTATTATTATTATTATTATTAACACAAAGGCATAGTATGACACAGCAAAAGAGATATATATGCTGGATTTTGAATTACAAAATCACAAATCGAACCCTTCCCAAGTGTTTAGGACTGTGTGATGTATTTTCAGATGATGCGTGCAGATCCCAGTAAGTTGGCCTTTTGCAGTTGACATATTTTGTCAAGGGACAGGGCCATCTCAGTGGTGGCCCCTCAGCTGTGGAACTACCTTCCCAGCTATATTAGATCAGCTTCTTCCCTCCTGCTTTTAGAAAGTAAGTTTAAACTTGGCTATGGAACCAAGCGTTTGTGGAGTAGCTACAATGCAATATGCAGCCACAGAACTATAACTGTAATGGCTTCAGACAACGATTTTTGGGACTATGAGCTGTTTTTTAACAGCTTATTTAAATGTATTTATATGTTTGAAGAATAAATTATTATGGATTTTGGCATAATCTGAATTAAGGATTATGAGCAAGGATTATGGACGAATGGAAGTTTGCAAGTTTTATGTTCTTAAGTTGTTTGCTATACATGTTTTTAATTGCATAACTGTTTTAATTGATGAAATGTGTTTTATTATTATGTTTTATATGACACTAAATTTTGCCATAGTTGTAAGCTGCCTTGAGTCCCCCATGGGGTGAGAAAGGCGGTGTATAAATGAAGTAAACAAACAAACAAATAAATAATAAATTCATTTTTATGATTTTAATGTCTAATGTAATTTTATAGAGAGTGAAAGAAGACCTTAAGATCATTACAGGGAGGGGCTAGTAGGGTGCATCTAGATGCTGTTTTTATGTTTTAATGTCTTAATGTTAATGGTTTTAAATTGTATTTATATGTTGATTGTTTCTATTGATTTTATGTTATGCTTTATTTGCTTTGTATAATGAGGCATTGAATTTTTGCCTAAATGTATGTTGTACGCCGCCCTGAGTCCCCTGCGGGGGGAGAAGAGCGGGATAGAAATGAAGTTAATAATAATAATAATAATTTTAGATGTTTATGTCTACTGTGGCACTTTTTTGTGTCAGGAGCAACTTGAGAAACTGCAAGTCACTTCTGGTGTGACAGAATTGGCCTTCTGCAAGAATGTTACCCAGGGGACGCCTGTAACCCTATACCCTTTTCGGCCTTGCGGCTGATCAGGAGGACCTATGTCTTGTCTGGATTCAACTTCAATTTGTTCGCCCTCATCCAGATTCTCACAATGGCTAGGCATCGGTTCACAACCTGGACAGCTTTCTTAGCATCCGGTGGAAAAGGATAATGGAGTTGAATCTCATAATAATAATTTTATTTCTTACCCGCCTCTCCTTGAGGCGGGTTACAAAACAAAAAGGCTGATCTCTCTCCTTTTTTGCCATGTTGTTCACACCAGCGATGGATGCAGTATTAAAAACAAAAGATTTGACAATGAAATTTGTACCTACCTGATTTTACCAAGTCTAAAATGGGTGAGACATAGTAGAGTCTCACTTATCCAAAGTTCTGGATTATCCAACGCATTTTTGTAGTCAATGTTTTCAATGCATTGTGATATTTTGGTGCTAAATTTGTAAATACAGTAATTACTACATAGCATTAATGTGTAATGAACTACTTTTTCTGTCAAATTTGTTGTATAACATGATGTTTTGGTGCATAACTTGTAAAATCATAACTTATTTTGATGTTCAATAGGCTTTTTCTTAATCTCTCCTTATTATCCAACATATTTGCTTATCCAATGTTCTGCTGGCCCGTTTATGTTGGATAAGTGAGACTCTACTGTATATGAGAAGATTGTGTGAAAACTTACATGGAAATGGCAGGTCTAATTTCTACAGCTACACTCGACCGAGGGAGTGTTGCTGTTTCGTTGAGTGATCAAGGCGTTAAACCTACAAACAACAGCACAAGAAAAGTAGAAGTACAGTTAACATATACAATTTGTTTATGTATTGGATCAAAAGCTGACAGAAAGTGAATGAAAAACAACAGCACATGGGCCTGCCCTGAGGTAATTCTAGAGCAGGCCTGGGCCAACTTGGGCCCTCTGGGGGTTTTGGACTTCAACTCCCATAATTCCTAACAGCCTACTGGCTGTTAGGAATTATGGGAGTTGAAGTCCAAAACCCCCAGAGGGCCCAAGTTGGCCCAGGCCTGCTCTAGAGTTATCAGTGGAAAAAGATTCAGTAAACAGAGCGAGAAATCTTACAGATTATACAGGCAATGCTGTCTCTCCTTACTGCGCTGTGAGAAACGAAGCCACGCTCCCTTCACGCCCGGCCACGCCCCCTTCACGGACACGCCGTTCTCGCGATACTTCAGCCCCTGTCGACCAAACCTCCCCTCAACGCGAAAGCTTCCAAACCTATCGGGGAAGGAAAAAAAAAACTGCAGGCAAATCCCACTGCGCATGCGTGTGGACGTCCCCGAAGGGAGGGGGAGCTTGAGGAGTAAGAGACAGACCGGAAACCTGTCTCCTCTATTGAAAGAAGTAAGTCCTGCTGGGGGCGAAAGGATCTCTTGGCCCCGCCCAGTCTCTTGTAAAGGGGCGGGGCCTTGTGAGTGCTCTCAGCTCACGGGGGGGGGGGCGACATCCGGGCCTTTTGGCCAGCAGGTGGGATGCGCGCGCATCTGAGGCGTGCTTAATGGAACCAGCAATCTATCTCTTCCGTGGAGAGGAGAGTTCTGTCACACTAAACGTAATTATCTGTTTTGATCTATTACTTGCATATATATGTGAATGCTATTTAAGCATATCTGTATGGGTTGCCGCGAGTTTTCCGGGCTGCATGGCCATGCCCCAGAAGCATTCTCTCTTGACGTTTCGCCTGCCGTTATGGCAGGCATCCTCAGAGGTTGTGAGGTCTGTTGGAGTTTATATATCTGTCGAAGGTCCAGGGTGGGAGAAATAACTCTTGTCTGTTTGAGGCAAGTGTGAACGTTTCAATTGTCCACCTTGAGTAGCATTGAATAGCCTTGCAGCGTCAAGGTCTGGCTGCTTCCTGTCTGGGGGAATCCTTTGTTGGGAGATGTTAGCTGGCCCTGATTGATTCATGCCTGGGATTCCCATGTTTTTTGAGGGATTCTGAAGAATAGCCTTTCAGCTTCAATGTCTGGCTGCTTACTGTTTTCAGGCAGTAAGCAGCCAGACATTGAAGCTGAAAGGCTATTCAATGTCAATCACCCTGAACATTCCACAGATCTATCAATCCTACTTGACAGGTTTCCAACATACCTAATTACCTCTGAAAATGCCTGCCATAGATGCAGACAAAACGTCAGGAGAGATTGCTTCTGGAACATGACCATACAGCCTGGAAAACTCACAGCAACCCAGTGATTCCGGCCATGAAAGCGTTTGACAACATATCTATATGATTTTTATATATTGAATGAATATATCTCCATGGCTATATATTATATAGGCATCATATGTAAGTAGTTTCAACCTGTTACTTACAGTACATGAAATTTATATGCACAATATATTCAGTATTATTTTATATTTGTAGCATGTTGATATATATATATAATATGCACAATATATATAATGTTATGACATATTTGCAATGTGTATGGTTTACAGTATATATTATGCCACAAGCATCTGTGTATAATTATTTTTGGTAATCGATTGATCTTCGAACGTGACGTGATGGAATTGTTTACAAACGATGAAGCACAAATGTGATTTTCTAAACAAGGAGAGGATTAAATTGCTTTTGGTTCCAGAATAAGGATTGACAATATTCCCAAACCTTTGGAAGAGATCTTGAAGCTGCTATTGTTTCTATTCAGGTAAGGCATTTTTATTATTATCATCATCATCATCATCATCGGAGTTGCAGTTTCTCAAGTCGCTCCTGACATGAAAAAAACTCATTTAATTCTACAGTGTAGATGCACTCTTAGAGCCGGCTGAGTTCAATCAGAGTAATTCCTGCAAATTCTATTAAGCATTGGGTGTAAGTAACATTTACTACAAGGGTCAATCCTACAGCAATTGACTCTTCTTTCTTAGTGTTGTCTACTTTGACTTATAGTGGCTCTCCAGGTTTTACGTATATTTTTCCTAGTTTTCCTGGAGATGGCAGAGGAGAACCTGAGATCTTATGCATTTAAAGCATGCCTCCAATCTCCTCCACGCCCAAGTCTGTATGTGCAGAATAAGTAATAAGATAAAATGGTGATTCTTACCAGATTGAATTTTCTAGCTGGGCACTGTCTGCACTGATTGGGAAAAGGCAAACTAGGGATGCATCTACACTGTAGAATGAATGCAGTCAGACACCACTTTAACTGCCATGGCTCAATGCTGTGAAATAGTGGGAATTGAAGTTTTACAAGGTCTTTAGCATTCTCTGCTAAAAGGTGCTGATGCTTCCTCTAACTGCAACTCCCAGATTTGCATAGCATTAAACCATGATCGTTCAAGTGGTATCAAACAGCATTCATTCTACAGAGTAGATGCACCTCAGTAACATAACCTTTTGCACGATCTTTATGTACACTGTTGCAGAGCTACAGCTTTTCCTCAAAATATGTACAGGATCAAGTGGGGCGATGCAGAAGAATAATAGCCTTGTAGAAAATTCAGTGTCTACTTTATCATTGGATATTTTGACAGAATACAGAAAATTCTCCAAGGTTTTTGGCAGGAGCCTTTCCCAGCCTGAAGCGGAGACATTGAGAACAGAATCTGAAGCTCTTTTCATGCAGAGCATGTTCTTTTCCAATTGGTTATGTAACAATACACCTGGAGCTATTATTCTTTTAGTGGTACTACATTTATTTTCACTGATAATGAATGCTAGCTATGGTAAGATTCCACTAGTTGGTAACAGGGAACATATAAAACCCCTTGTTGCAGTAGCTTCACTGTCTATTAATTCATTGCTGATTCAGAATGCTCTTTATGACCTGTAAAATGCAATATGGCTTGGGTACAGACTGAAACGTGTTTTTCCCTGTATGAGGGAAATACTTCCCTGCCTGAATTCTGAGATCTTTGGGAAAGGACTTATCATATATGTGAAGCTTCTCAGTGGCTGCTTGCAGGTTCTGGATTTTTCTTCCACAAGAGTCTAGGCTATCCCCCTTTTTTCTTTCTACAAGCAAGTAAAGACATCTTTCCTTTAACAGGCCTTTTTATTATTATTTAAGTGCTTTGTTATTTGTTTGTTGTGTTGGGTTTTTAAAACTTTTTCTTCTTACTCGTTTTCGGTTACACTTTGTGATAAGTCAAGGTTCATTTTCAGGAGGGCAGCTATCCCTGGTTGCTGCCAACAATTCCCTGTTCAGGCATTTGAAAAGGTCAGACTAGAAGGGGGTTGGTGTATATTTTAGATTTTCTGGGCATGGACTAAGCTCTTGCCTTTCGCCATTGTATTCAGAGAAGGGGATGGTTCTTTTTTCTGACAAGAGTTATGGTACCGTACTCAGTACCTGGTTCTTAACCTGTGGGTCCCCAGGTGTTTTGGCCTACAACTCACAAAAATCCCAGACAGTTTACCAGCTGTTCGGAGCTGTGGGAGTTGAAGGCTGCACTAGAGAAACTAGAGAGGTCCTTAAACACTTCTGGAATGTAGAATAATGTTGGAGTGTGGCTAAGTGAATCCAAGAATATCCAGTTCATGAATAAGGGGTCCCACTGTACAAATAGATCTCAATCTCTGAAGATGCCAGCCACAGATGCAGGCAAAACATCAGGAGAAAATGCTGCTAAAACAGCCTGGGAACCACACAACACTCCAGTGAGTCCCACCATGAAAGCCTTCAACAATGCAGATCTCAATCTGTTTTCTGCCCACCTGTTACAGTATTAATTCCAAATTGTGCTGTTGCTGTTGGGTATGGTTGCTTTCTTTTTATTGGTTTTTGCCCCCCACCTCTCCTGTTGTATTCCTACTTTTCAATCTTGCCCATCTTTCCAAAGCGTTTAGGCCAGCAAAGAAATCTCCCACCCAACCCAGCATCCATTTGATTTCCATGTGGCAATTCATGACCTTCCATATGTTGTTAGATCACACTTTCCATCAGTCTTAACCATCACTATGTTTGGAGTTGTTGGGAATTGCAATCCAGCAGCATATGCTGCTGCGAGATACCTGCCTATATAATGCACTAATAGGTTTGAACCACAGGCTTCTTTTAAAGGGTTTTCTTTCCTCTGACACTGAGAGATGTAACTGGCCTGAAGTCATCCAGGAGCCGTTCCATGGCGAACCTAAGGGCCTTTCCACACAGACATATAACCCAGAATATCAAATCAGATAATCGATAATATCTGCTTTGAACTGGATTATCTGAGTCCACACTGCCATATAATCCAGTGCAATGTGGATTTTATACAGCTGCGTGGAAGGGGCCTTAGTCTCCAGAGTCATAATCCAATGCTCAAACCACTAACCTATGCTGCTATCTTTAACACGTGAGAATTAAAAAGGTGAAATTTGTCTTCACTCTTCCTCCATAGAAATAAAAATGTTGTCAAAAATACTCTTATACAATACCTGTTCATTTCCTTTGTCCTGTTGTAGGAGGTGTAAGGCTGTTGTGAGAGCCAAAGCAGCCTTTCTCTTCTTTTGACCCAGTTGGGTATTAACCTGTTTCCACATTTTCTCTCCAAAGGTTCTCATGATGTTGCTGCTGTCTGTGCACTTCTTCATTAGCTGCTATTAGTTGTTGTGTGTGTGTTGGAAATCCACTAGAGAAAAGAGATTGAGATGAGCCTGAGAAAGTGGAAATAATATTGCTGTATTAGGCATTTGGGTACTTAAGTCTGCAAAATGAATGAAGGTGGCAGATCCACTGACAAGAACACAGAGGAGGAAGCAAAAGATTTTAAAGACTTTCCTGAGAGCTTTAACCAGCTGGAATTGTTGGAAACCCACAGGCATCTAATCCCTACAGGAACACAAAGTCTGTGGTCGGGAGATTCCGACGAGGAAGACCAGGAAGAAAAAACAGAGGAATGGTACCAAGCACAAGAGAAAAAACTGGAAAGCAATCCAGATAAGCTTCTTCTTTGGGCAGCTGAAAAAAATAGGGTAAGATGTTGATAACTGGGACTGTGGGTTCTATGCTAAAACAACATATATGTGTGATATAGTGTAGAGCAGTAATGGAGAATCTTTACACCTCCAGGTATTTTTGACTACAACTCAGAGTCCCTTACCATGGTCTATATAGGTGAGGATTTCTGGGATCTGGACTCCCAAAGATCTGGAGGGCCAAAAGTTCCATACGTTGTGCCCATAAAAATGTAAATTTGAAGCAGAGTTAATGATGAGCCAGTAGATTTATTAGGAGCCCCCAGTGGGGCAATGGGTTAAACTCTCATGCCGGCAGGACCACTGACCGAAGGGTCGGGTTCGAATCCAGAGACCGGGCTGAGCTCCCGTCTGTCAGCTCCAGCTTCTCATGCAGGGACATGAGAAAAATTCCTCTCACAGGATGGTAAATATCCGGGCATCCCCTGGGCAACGTCCTTGCAGATGGCCAATTCACTCGCACCAGAAGTGACTTGCAGTTTCTCAAGTCGCTCCTGACATGAGAGAAAAAAAGTAGATTTGCTTTGGCCAACTCCAATATAACCAGAACACCGCTATAGGTGAGTGTTGTGCACAGAAGCCAAGATTTTAAAAAATGTCATTGGCTTTGTGTCTTATGGCCACCACAATAAACATATTTGGTGAAACAGGTTGTTTTGTCCTTGCCATAGTTATTGCACAAGGGAAACCCAGAGTGGTGTAATGTTCAATGTTAGGACTGCAGAAGATCAGCTTTTATACCTCTACTTACTGCTGAAAGTTGCTGGTGAACTTAAGCCAGTTGCTGCATCTCTCAGTTTAGTTCAGTCTACTTTGCTGTATCATTCTAAGGATAAAAAGGAGCTTGCTGTGTGTATTGCCTTGAAGGAAATGTGTGATAAAAATATAGTAACTATTCCTCCGTATTTGCTGTTATTAAGGGCACAGAGCTCCCTTGCAAGAGAAGAACCGTGAATAAAGAAATTACACATTATTACATATAATTTTATTAGTTAAAAAACCACAAAGTTATATTTTTACAGTATAAAAAGTTGGGATATATTGGGTAATGAAGGGAGATCAGGTGGGGATACTACTCCGCAAAGAAGAGGGAGAAAGAAAGAAAAAAAAACCCACACACACATACACAATCACGAACTGAATGGAAAGTTGGGGAAGGAAAAGAGGATAATGAAAAAGAAAAAGAAGTTGACTTCCAATCGGCTCCACAGTGGTTTACATTATCCTTTCTTGAGTCCTCGTAGTTCTGCTAACCTTTCTTCATCCTCTTGCATTGGCAACAAATTTACTCTTAGTCCTCATTTTGGTTCTATTATGTTCATATGTTCTTGTATGTATTAATGGAGACCAGTCCATTGCTTTTTGTTTCCACGTGGGTGATGAGATACTAATTGAGTTAGTTTAGCCATATTCATTATATCCATTATTTTTGAAATCCAGTGTTCTATTGAGGGAATTTCTTTTGCTCTCCATTTTTGTGTGTATATGATTCTAGCTGCTGTCACTAAGTAGTTAAATAGCTTGTCCTTGTTTTGGTCTATATTCATGTCTATGATTCCCAGCAAAAAATATTCTGGTTGCATGATCTTCACATTTCCAACACTTGTCTTGAACTTTTGAATAGCATTTTGCTAATTTCTGTGGAGTTATGTACTATTGGTGCATCATTTTGTACCAGTTTCTTTCAAATCATGAATACAGGTATGTGTAGTTTAGTTTTTTATTCCATATTTTCCCCATTCTTCCAATATTTGTGGTCCATTTGATCATGTAGTCCTTAACTTGTTCTGTTTCTGTTGACCATTCTAATAATTTTTGGTAGAGTTTTTTATTAATTTATTTTCCATCATCATTATTCTATCCCAGAAAGTATCCTTCTCCATGAATCCTGCCTTCTTATCTTTATTGTAGCTTTCCATATTGGAACCATGAGATGTACTTATCTCTTTGATTAATTTCCTCTGAGTTTTTAATGTACTATTTCCATTCTGTTTCTTCCTAATTTCTCTATATATGAGGCAATTTTCCTGTTCCAATTCTCTTCTATGTCCAGGTTCTAATAGAGAAATCCATAGTGGAGTCTTTGTATATAGTCTGCTTTTATACCTTTCCTATATTTTTTATCAGCACTAATCTGATGAAATGATTGCCAAATTTTTTCTCAACTTTCCTTTTTCCGTACCATAGATAGGCATGCCAACCGGCTCTTAGATCGAACTCTTCTAATGTTAGCATTCTTGTATTCTTTAAGGCTGACCAATCTTTAATCCAACTCAAACTGCAGTTTTATGACCTGAAAGAATAGCTCTCTGGATATTTCTAGATCTCCCAGCACAAGTCTGTGGTCAGCTGGAAGCTGAACATTGAATTGTATTGGAGGACCTAGAAAGTTGAGCATAGAATGGGATTTAAAGGCTATTTTAATTGTATTTATTTATATTTTATTCCTTTTTTACCACACTGTACTATTCAATTGTTTTTTAACTTTTGTATTGTGCTTTTTAAATTTAACTAAAGTGTGAGATTGTTAACTGCCTTGAGTCCTCACAGTGAGAAAGGCAAGGTATAAATAATAATAATAATAATCACACTGGAGAACTTCGAACTTTTAAAAAATCAAATCCAAGAATTATCAAATCCACAAATGTATTGGACGGTTGTAATGAAACTCCTTAAACTAGCTGAGAGAAACAATATAAAAAGTGAGCTTTATATGCAAGGAAGGTTTAGGCTAGATCATTTATAGGAAAACTCAGTTCTATACTTGACCTACAACAATGTGTTGCCTCTCCACTCCCAACAGCTTAACACTGTACAAAGAATCCTATCTCAGAATCTTGCTCCAGTCAACATCCAAGATGAAGATCAGTACACCCCGCTCCACCGCGCTGCCTATAACGGACACTTGGAAATTGTCCGTGAGCTGATTGCCCATGGCGCTGATGTTCATGCATTGACAGTGGACAGTTGGACCCCTCTGCATAGTGCCTGTAAGTGGAACAACACCAAGATCGCATCGTTCTTGCTTCAGCATGGTGCGGATATTAATGCCCAGACCCATGGTTTGTTGACCCCACTGCACCTTGCAGCAGGGAACAGGGAAAGCAAGGAAACTCTGGAACTCTTGCTCATGAATCGCTATTTGAAACCACATCTTAAAAACAACTTGGATGAAACAGCGTACGATATTGCTCGAAGGACTGATATCTATCACTACCTGTTTGAAATTGTTGAAAATTGCACAAATTCGGTATCAGATTCTTAGGGATTTTGTGAGCATTTGAATGTTGGAAACACTGCCTGCGCCTTTGTAAAAACACTTTGTAACTGTACTCAAATTTGGTGCTTTCAACCCCCACCTCTTTGCCATAGCTTTATTCTGTGAGATGCTGAAATGGCATCTCATTTTGTTATAATGTCATTATTTTTATAATATATATATATATGCCATACAACCCTTATACTTGTGAAACATTTCCATTTTTACTTGAAATTCTTTGGAGGAACCCACAGTACACTGGGGGTTTTTTTCTACTGACCAATTAACAGGATGGGAATACTCCCATAAGCCATTTCTTTAAAGGGCATGGGATCACCCATCAGAAAAGAGGTGAAATTATTTCATACTGGTTACTGCTTCCTTTTTAAATTATTGGAGAAGTAATGAGACCTAATTGATGACAGACAGGTTTGAGCAGTAGAGACTAAGGGTGCATCTACAGATTGACACTACTTTTAACTGCCATTGCTCAATGCTACAGAATGCAGTTTGATAAAACACAAGCTCTCTTTGGCACAAAAGGCTAAAGAATTTGCAAAACTATAACTGTCAGGATTCCCTAACACAGAGCCATGGCAGTTAAAGTGTTGTCAAACTGTGTTAATTCTACAGTGTAGATGGACCTTAACTCATAAAACAAAGTTTCGGGATAGTATCCATTCAACAAAGGATAATGAGATGGGTTGCTGTGAGTTTTCTGGGCTGTGTGGCCATGTTTGAAAAGCATTCTCTCCTGACGTTTTGCCCAGGAGAGAATTCTTCTGGAACATGGCCATACAGCCTGGAAAACTTACAGCTACCCAGTGATTCCGGCCATGAAAGCCTTCGACAACACGATAATGACATGTTCTCAGTTATTAAAAACATAACCAAGCTAAATATGATTAGTGCAATGGGATTGTCAGGTTTCAAAGGCATTCCCGAATGCAAGACGGTATGCCTTGTCTTGGATTATATGCCTGCTTTCGAAACATACAACTTTATGCTGTCAGTTTTTGAATTTTTTAAAGTCACAGCTTGGATGCCTATACATGGAAATGTTAGCAACATCTATAGAAGTGACTTCGTGAGTAGGATTCTAGAATCCACCAGTGGCTTTAATTTTTAAAATATAGATGGATTCCTAATTTGTTGTTGCCACATGATAAGCAGTTTGTTGCCTTACACGTTGGCCTACCAGTTCTGAAAACATTTTGGACTTATTCACATGATCCATTAACATGATTGATGTCTAAGAATTCGTGTATACAAAGTCTTTCTGAGGGGATCTATACATATGTTTTCCTATCCACTTGGAAAGTTTGTACCAGGCAGAAATGGGATAGATTGTCATCTGCATGTATGTCATCATAGTGTAAGAGCATACATGACCAAAAATACCCATCCCTTAAATAAATGTAGAATGGTTGTTCTTATTCAGTGAAGGTGTTTCTGAAAAAAATCACTTGGTGGCTATAACAGTCCAGAATTACTCATTATAACTCACTTAAGTCTGAAGTACACTGGAAAAAGTGAGGGGCATCCTAAAACACTAAGAACATAATCTGAGGTCCCTGTTTGAATTTGTACTTAAAAGCATGGAAATTCTTTTTAAGTCAGTGGAACTTTCTTGAATGTAAATGTGGTTATCTGTGAAGTATTACAATGTGGTTCATAAACGACTTGAATTGACATACTTAAGATGACTAGGATGTGGTTTTGTTTACTTATCAGCACACACTGCTTCTATGAAATATACATATTTATAAACATTCCAGAGTAGCTAAAATCAATAAAATACTATTTTCTTAACCATATTATAATTATAGGTTAATAATAAGATAATTTAATAGCCAGTTTCAGTGAACTGTAATTTCTCAACATAACCCTGGATATCTAAATCAAAGCTTCAGGAGTTGCCAATCTAAGTAATTGTAGTCTTATCAAATCTAGTGGCTTGCCTTAAGGCAACACTGCAAATTTAAATCTGTTTGACATCCCCAAACAAATCATGAGAATTATAGTTTTGACTGCATTCTGAGATTTCCTCAGAAAATGATGTCTTTGTTGTAACTTAGTATATACACCAAAAATATATCTAGTTCCCTAGATTTCCTGATTGGGAACTGTGAAAAGATGGCAATTTTGTAACGATTAGGAATGCATAATACAGAGATGGCAAATTTCTTGTATACCCAAACAGTGAAAACTAGCCAAGATCTACTGCAGGACTTAGAACCAAATTCCCTAGATTTTGGATCGAGGAATGCTGGGAGATGAAGTCCATTTTAGATAGGCAATCCATTTTTTAAAAGCTGTAAAGCACTTTTGCATCGTTATCAAGGCGGAGAAAGGAGTATTTATTATTGTACGAAATGGCTTGTCAAACAGATGCGGTCATAGTTCACTTCACAGTTTGTTAAATCTTTGTGAGATTCTTGTTCACTTTGGAAAAGTGCATGAAAAGTGAAACTGAATGTAATTGAGTTTAATACAGGTAACACTTGAAATAAAGTATACTGTAATTCTGCTGTGAGTCTTATTTAAAAATAAAATATTTAACACAACAACCTGGTTGGGTCTTCTGTTGCAAAAGAACTCAGGGATGAGATACGAGCAGTATTCAGGATTCTAATGGAGGCTTCAGAGAGAGCTAAAGACCTTATAAAACCGCAACTCTCATGATTCCATAGTACTGAGCCATTGATGTTAAAATGGAATCAAACTGCATTAACTTCCATAGTTAAGATGCACACTTAGCGGGGGGCTCCCAAAAAGGATTCCTTCAAAGGGCACCACAAAATTAGAAATGCAGGACTAAAAGGGCACCCTACAAAAAAAGGCCAGGTTCAGTAGTCACTTTTTGTTAAATACTCTCATTGAACTACACAAACAATTCTGTATAAAAGGGGTGAGCTTTGTAACTTTAGTTACAGATGCCAAACTAACTAATTCCCTTCATTCTCATTCTGCTTATTGGGAAAGGGGTTATTTTTCCATCCACACACTTTCTGTAACTCACATATCAAAATGTGGATGCCACTGGCCACACTGTCACATTATTTCGACAGTATTTCCCAGTCTAGCCAATGAAGAAGCCTTCAGAGTTTTTGAAGGTTGATGTGGCACAGGCTGTTGAGCAACTGCAATAAATCACTCTGACCATGAGGTCATGAGTTCGAGGCCAGCCCGTGGCGGGGTGAGCACCCGTCAATTAAAAATAAAAAATAGCCCCTGCTCGTTGCTGACCTGGCAACCCGAAAGATAGTTGCATCTATCAAGTAGGAAATAAGGTACCACTTATAAAAAAAAGTGGGGAGGCAAGTTTAACTAATTTACAACCTGGAATGAGGAAGTGCCGTCAGAGTGGATGATGGAGCAGCTGCTCCCCCCTGTGGCCAGAATCAAACATCCCCTCAGGAGAAGGTTAAATTGCCTCTGCGTCTGTCTGTCTCGGTCTCTGTTTGATGTGTTTATGGGCATTGAATGTTTGCCCTATGTGTGTATAATGTGATCCGCCCTGAGTCCCCTTCAGGGTGAGAAGGGCAGAATATAAATACTGTAAATAAATGAATAAATGTTTATTGTTGTGTATCTTTGCATCATTTTTGACTTATGGTAACCCTAGAGTGTATGACTTGTCCATGATCACCCAGTGTGTTTCCATGGTTGAGTCAGGATTCGAACCCTGGTCTCCAAAATCATAATTCAACACTGAAGCCACTACACTGTCCTGGCTAGCTAGCTGTGTGTGTGTGTGTGTGTGTGTGTGTGTGTGTGCCTTTTTGGGTGGCTCAGTTACTATAGAATGGATTTGGGATCTTACCTTATGGCAACAACATCTATCTGTAACATTTTCATCCAGTAGTTCATTTTCTGTCTCTCTCTGTTGCTGTCTTTCAGTTCTTTATTTTTCGTGTGTCATGCCTTAAATTTAGATTGGGAGCCTGGGGACGAGAACTGACACCTACATATGTTGTAAGTCTTGTATGTTTGTTTACACACATGCTAAGGGAACAGGCTAAACACTTTAAATAAACAGCATCAATCATATCAAAAAGGGGCCAGCATGACATAGTGGTTTGAGACTGGACTATGACTCTCAAAAACTATTTTCGAATCGTATTGTCGAAGGCTTTCATGGCCGGAAACCCTGGTTGCTGTGAGTTTTTCAGGAAGTATGGCCATGTTCCAGAAGCATTCTCTCCTGATGTTTTGCTCACATCTATGGCAGGCATCCTCAGAGGTTGTGAGGTTTGTTGGAAACTAAGCAAGTGAGATTTATATATCTGTGGAAGGTCCAGGGTGAGAGAAAGAACCTTTGTCTGTTGTAGGAAAGTATGAATGCTGCAATTAATCACTTTGATTTGCATTGAAAAGCCTTGCAGCTTCAAAGCCTGGCTGATTCCTGCCTGGAGCACTCCTTTGTTGGGAGGTGTTAGCTGACCCTGATTGTTTCATGTCTGGAATTCCCCTGTTTTCAGAGTGTTGCTCTTTATGTACTGTCCTGATTTTAGAGTTTTTTAAAAAATAATTGCAACATTTCCATGTTTTTATGATAGAACCAATTAGGAAATGGTATTTATAACACAGGAACAAACACTGTGTTGCATAGTGTAATTTAAAACCTAAAAAATATATATGAATATTGAACTAGGATTAGACATAGCAGATAAAAAGCAATAAAACCATTAGGAGTTACTAATGCAGCAGCTCCTAAGAGGATTAGCTAATACTGCCAGAATACTATGAGATACTGCCTGGCAAAATCTTGATTCTTGCACATTGTGATGCTCAAGGTGTTACTGCAGCAGCTCCTCTAAGACTATTAACTAATACAGTCAGTGGTGAGGAATACTAAGATACATTGCCTGAATTATTTCACATTGCCCATTCCTAACTTAAGTGATGGATGAATATCTACTATTCAGGGTGTGAGGTTTTGTGAAGTGGTTTTGTGTATTTTCCAGGCTGTATGGCCATGTTCCGGAAGCATTCTCTCCTGACGTTTCACCCACATCTATGGCAGGCATCCTCAGAGGTTGTGACGTACCTCACAACCTCTGAGGATGCCTGCCATAGATGTGGGTGAAACGTCAGGAGAGAATGCTTCTGGAACATGGCCATACATTCCGGAAAACACACAACAACCCTGTGATTCTGGCCATGAAAGCCTTCAACAATAAATTTTGTGGAGTGCTCTTTGTTCAAGACCAAGTTATGGAAAACATCATATGCAGGAGCAAGCCACATACGTAGAAAATTAGAGACTACAGTCTTAGTCACCTAAGTGTTCTATGTTATCCTAATTTTTTTTTAAAGCAGTAACTAAAACACAGCTCTATACAGATTTCCTTGGAAACATGTCCCACACACCTTAGTCCCATACAAATATGCAGCTCAAAATGTGTCCAACAGCATGCTAGATTAAAGATTTTACTTCTTCTCTGCGCCCACATAATGCCTCCAAATTATTTTTTAAAACCATGATAAAATTAAATAGGTTGGAGATGCCTTGATGGAGAAGGCTTCGTCTGTAGAGCTTTCGGCCATTCTGCAGCTATGAAAGAGTGAGAACCAACATGTATGCAGGAATGACAATGAGCTAGAACGTGTGTGTGTGTGTGTGTGTGTGTGTGTGTGTGTGTGTGTGTGTGTGTGAATGTGAATGATTCCTCCACAACCAAACCCTTTAACAGCTATGGTGATCACTTGGAGGCTAAGGGAATACATTTATATTGAAGAATCAATGTTGTAATAGTGATCTAACCAAAACTCCATTTTAGAATCATAGAATAATAGAGTTGGAAGAGACCACATGGGCCATCTAGTCCAACTCACTGTCATGCAAGAAAAGTGCAGTAAAGTATCCCTGACAGATGACCATAATAATTTGCTCCCTCAACAGTCCGAAAGATTGTGAACCAGCCCTTTGCTTAAAAAGTTTGAGGACTCCTGCTCTACTGTATATATATGTGTGTGTATGTAGGGATATGTGTTAAACACAAATAGGATCCCCCAATGGCGCAGCGGGTTAAACTATTGAGCTGCTGAACTTGCTGATTGAAAGGTCAGTGGTTCAAATCTGGGGAATGGGGTGAGTTCCTGCTGTTAGCCCCAGCTTCTGCCAACTTACCAATTCAAAAGCATGCAAATGTGAGTAGACTGATAGGTACTGCTCCAGCAGGAAGGTAAGGGTGCTCCATGAGGTCACACCAGCCACATTAACATGGAGGTGTCTACGGACAATGGCTTAGAAATGGAGATGAGCATCAACCCCCAGAGTTGAACACAACTACACTTACACTTAATGTAGGTGGAAAACCTTTACCTTTATAACAGTGTTTCTCAACCTGGGGGTTGGGACCCCTGGGGGGGTCGCGAGGGGGTGTCAGAGGGGTCGCTAAAGACCAGTATTTTCTGTTGGCCATGGGGGTTCTGTGTGGGAAATTTTGCCCCATCCTATCTTTGGTGGGGGTTCAAGGGGCTCTTTGATTGTAAAAAAAGGTAAAGGTTTCCCCTGACGTTAAGTCCAGTCTTGTCCGATTCTGGGGGTTGGTGCTCACCTCCATTTCTAAGCCGAAGAGCCGGCGTTGTCTGTAGACACCTCCAAGGTCATGTGGCCGGCATGACTGCATAGAATGCTGTTACCTTTCCACCGGAGCAGTACCTATTGATCTACTCACATTTGCATGTTTTCGAACTGCTAGGTTGGCAGAAGCTGGAGCTAACATTGGGTGCTCACTGCTCCCCGGATTTGAACCTGGAACCTTTCAGTCTGCAAGTTCAGCAGCTCAGCGCTTTAACACACTACGCCACTGGAGTGAGCTATAAATCCCAGCAACTACAACTTCCAAATGTCAAGGTCTATTTTCCCTAAATTTCACCAGTGTTCACATTTGGGCATATTGAGTATTTGTGCCAAGTTTGGTCCAGATCCATCATTGTTTGAGTCCATGGTGCTCTCTGGATTTTTTTTTTTTTTCGTGTCAGGAGCAACCAGAGTTGCTTCTGGAGTGAGAGAATTGGCCGTCTGCAAGGACGTTGCCCAGGGGACGCCCGGATGTTTTGATGTTTTACCATCCTTGTGGGAGGCTTCTCTCATGTCCCCGCATGGAGCTGGAGCTGAAAGAGGGAGCTTATCCACACTCTCCCCGGGTGGGATTCGAACCTGGCAGCTTTCAGGTCAGCAACCCAACCTTCAAGTCACGAGGCTTTTATCCCCTAGGCCATCGGAGGCTCCGCTCTCTGGATGTAGGTGAACTACAAGTCCCAAATTCAAGGTCAATGCCCACTAAACCTTTCCAGTATTTTTCTGTTGGTCATGGGAGTTTGGTTCAGTTCCATCTTTGGTGGAGTCCAGAATGCTCTTTGATTGTAAGTAAGCTATAAATCCCTGCAACTACAACTCCCAAATGACAAAATCGCACGCACACACACGCACCCTGCAACCGCACCAGTATTCAAATTTGGGCATATCGGGGGCAAATTTGGGCGTATTGGGGCAAATGCATCCTGCATATCAGATATTGACATTACGATTCGTAACAGTAGCAAAATGACAGTGATGAAGTAGCAAGGAAAATAATTTTAGGGTTGGGGGGTTATCACAACACGAGGAACTGTATTAAGGGGTCGTGGCAATTAGGAAGGTTGAGAACCACTGCTTTATAATAACATGAGCACGCACACATACAAATACGCATGCATCTGTTTGGACTTATTCCCGCAAAGCCCCAGGAGAGGAGGAGGAGGAGGAGGAGGAAGCCTTCTGGGCTTCGGGCTCCTATGGCAACCTGGGCGAGGAGGCAACGCAGGGCATTATGACTCCTGCTCTGATTATGGTGTTGATGAGGATAATGGGCACCTGTCACGGAGCATGAGAGCGGCGGACGGGCAGCAGCCGGAGCCCAGGGCGGGCGCCTCGGGAAGCCGGGTCTATGCGGAGTACAATGGAGAGGGAAAGCAGCCCTGTGAGTCTGGGCGGGGGGGAGTAAGAGAGGGTCCTTCTTGGGTCCCTAGGTGGGTGAATCCCTCGTGGATCTCGCCCTGGGGAGACATGCCCGCTGCCCCCTTCCCCTATTCAACAAAGGCTGGGTGGCCCTCTGTCGGGAGTGCTTCACTTGTGCCTTCCTGAATGGCAAGGGATCTGGCTGAATCGCCCTTGCGCCCATCACTGGACCCAGATTTGTATTAGGTAAAGGTAAAGGTTTTCCCCTGACATTAAGACTAGTGGTGTCGGACTCTGGGGGTTGGTGCTCATCTCCATTTCTAAGCCGAAGAGCCGGTGTTGTCCTTAGACACCTCCAAGGTCATATGGCAGGCATGACTGCATGGAGCGCTGTTACCGTCCTGCCGGAGCGGTACCTTTTGATCTACTCACATTTGCATGTTTTCAAAGTGCTAGGTTGGCAGAAGCTGGGGCTAACAGCAAATTCAGCAGCTCAGCAATTTAACCCACTGACCCATCGGGGCTCCCAGATTTGCAACATGGCCCATTATTATCCACATTTTATTCCCTCCGGTGGCCTAGGGGATAAAAGCCTCGTGACTTGAAGGTTGGGTTGCTAACCTGAAGGCTGCCAGGTTCGAATCCCACCGGGGGGGGGGGGGAGCGTGGATGAGCTCCCTCTATCAGCTCCAGCTCCATGCGGGGACATGAGAGAAGCCTCCCACAAGGATGGTAAAACATCAAAACATCCAGGTGTCCCCTGGCCAACGTCCTTGCAGACGGCCAATTTTCTCACTCCAGAAGCAACTCCGGTTGCTCCTGGCACGAAAAAAAAAATCCACATGGAGATGGTTTATCTAGATTCCCATGATCCTCTCTCACCCTTATTAGAAATATCTGCACCCAGTCTCTGGGCACACATCCCTTTGAAAAATAAATGGCAATCATAACCTCCCCTGTGGGAGAAGAGCTGTATATAAATTAAACAAATAAATAAATTATTGAAATGGGAAAAAATGATGTCATAAACCGTTTGGCCAATGTGAATCTCCATGACCGCCTTTTGAAAACCACTAGTCAAGAAAAAGCATGACCTTGTTAGAAGTCAGCCCTTTGAACAAGTGATATTCATAAGCATTCCTGTTTATTTATTTCGTATCAAAAGCATTGCATAAATTAGTATAAAACTAATTAAAAATTGAAGGAGCACAAGTGACTAAATATCTTTTGACCAAAAATGGGCAACAGCGATCGCATTGTCTGTAGCCTCATACAATTCTTCCTCTGTACATGAGAGAAGACACTATGGACAAGCATACAGATGCGGAGTTCTCTGCTCTGCTCCACAGTTGCACAAGGTAGAGGTTTCTTTTACATAGTGCCTTTTTGCCAGGTTGTCTTTTGATCTGCCAGCTCCACTTCTGAGTCTGTTCAGGGACTTCGAAGTTCCATTACAAGCATTCATGTAATGGCACACAGGTAACTCAGCTGTTAAACTGAAGAACCATGTCCTGCTTGAGGCAAATGTGAATGTTGCAATTGGCCACCTTGATTATTTATTTTATTATTTATTTTATTTACAGTATTTATATTCCGCCCTTCTCACCCCGAACGGGACTCAGGGCGGATTACAATGAACACATATATGGCAAACATTCAATGCCAATAGACAAACAACATTCAGTTTTTAGACAGACACAGAGGCATTTTTTTAACATCTTCCAGCTTCACGATTTCCGGCCACAGGGGGAGCTGTTGCTTCACCGTCCATTGGTGGCTGTTCTTCCTCATTCTTTTCCTCGTGAGCAGTTTTATGGTGTTGTAGATTAGTTAAATTAGCCTCCCGCATAAAGCGTCCCTAAATTTCCCTAATTGACAGATTCAACTGTCTTTCGGGGCTGCTAGGTCAACAGCAAGCCGGGGCTATTTTTTTTTTTTTTTTTATGGTCGGAGGCTTAACCCGACCCAGACTTCGAACTCATGACCTCTCGGTCAGTAGTGATTTATAGCAGCTGGTTACTAGCTAGCTGCGCCACAGCCCGGCCCCATTAAATAGCCTTGTGGCTACAAAGCCTGTCTGCTTCCTGCCTGAGGGAATACTTTGTTGGGAGGAGATTAGCTGGCCCTGACTCTTTCTTGTCTGGAGTTCCCCTGTTTTTAAGTCTTGTTCTTTATTTTAAAAACTCTAAAATCAGGACATTAAATAAAGAACAACACTCAAAAATAGGGGAATTCCAGACAAGAAACAGTCAGAGCCAGCTAATCACCTCCCAACAAAGGATTCCCCCAGGCAGGAAGCAGCCAGGCTTTGTAGCTGCAAGGCTATGTAATGCTAATCAAGGTGACCAATTGCAACATTCACACTTGCCTCAAGCAGACAAGAGTTATTTCTCCCACCCTGGACATTACTCCACAGAGATATAAACCCCACTTGCCTAGTTTCCAACAGACCTCACGTCTGAGGATGCCTGCCATAGATGTGGGTGAAACGCCAGGAGATAATGCTTCTGGAACATGGCCATACATCCTGGAAAACTCTCAGCAACCCAGTATCTTATCATCTTGTACATGTTATCAGTCCCCCTTGTTTGTTTCATTGATATACTGTCGTTGCTCCCAGGAACCGAAAGCAATTTACATGGCTACAGTTGTAAATTTTATCATCTCAACAATCCTACAAGGTAGTTTTGGTTGGGATATGGCAAATGGGTCATGGTCACCTTATGTGATTCCTGCACAGTCTTATGAAATCTTCCTCTGCCATATGTTAACATTTCCTAGGTCTCCCCCCACCCCTCAATTCCAGTCTAGCTCTCCAACTACAAAATGACACTCATTGTCATGATAACTGTTATGACATTCCGTCCCCATGGAAATGTTTACACACAACAAAGGGGGATTTCATTGGACTGCAGAGAAGTGTCCAACTCCATTTCCCATTGTCAACAAAAACCATAGCAACTTGGAAGGGCCTGAATGCTCTAAAGCACAAGTGTCAAAGGCCACACCTTGCTCGTGGGTACCTTCAAAGGGCTGTTGAATCTATGGGTAGAGAATCAATAGCTGTTGGTGCTCTACCCAGTTTGGGTTCCCAGAAGTTATTGAATGACAACTCCCATCACTTTTGGTTATCTGCTATGTGGACTGGGGATAACGGGAATTGCAGCCCAACAGCACTTGTGGCTCCGAGGTTGGAGAAAGGTAAAAGGGCATTTTGAAGTCAGGCATCATATCCACAAGTCTTATATCTAAATCCAAACCCCACTCTCCTGACTAAACAGAACAAACTGCAGCCTTCCAGATGTCACTGTCACATCTCTCATCAGCTCTAGTCATGATGTATAATGATGAGGAAAACAAGAGTATTTGGGAGACTACATAAAATGACATCGCGGGTTGGATTTGACCCACGGGCCTTGAGTCTGACGCATGTGCTCTTCATGTAACACATCCTTTCAGATCTTTGAAGATAAGCAGTGTCAGTCCTGGTTTGTACTTGGATAAGAGGTGCTGTAGGCAATGTTTCAAAGGAAGGAGCTGGCAAAACCACCTCTGAGGATTCCTTGTCTTAAAAGACCCCATGAAATTAGGAGCAATACAAATATCTAGCAATTTTCATTTGCAAATATTGTTGTCCTATGGTACCTCCTACCACAATTACTGTTCAGTTTCCAAGCAAACTTCTCAGTTTTATTGGAGCCTCCCCTTTTCCCATGGGCTTGCTGGAACACAGCTCACTTTCCAGTCCTTTACGACATCTATTTCTTGCTTAGAGCTTTATCTGATCCAGTGGATCCATACATTGTATGGAAGCATTATCCATTCATGTATATTTCAGCACAGCTTATATAATACACTATTGTTTTTACATACAGAAATTCATATAATCCCTTGGATCATCATGCAATGTGTATACATATCTTTGGCCATTACGGTTTTTAGAATGGATACAACCATATTTTGCTAGAGTTGTTGTATTTGTTTATTGTATGTGTGATGTGGCATTATATTTTGCCAATAATTGTAAGCTGCTTTGAGTCCCCTTTGGGGTGAGAAGAGCAGGGTATAAATATAATAAATACATAAATAAATACAGTATATTTAGGAAACAATGACAAATGTTATACAGCCACATTTTTATTATTATGCACAATCATTTGTAGCCGCTTTGGGTCCTGTGAGGGAGAAAAGCGGGATATAAATAAAGAATTTTTATTAGTAGTAGTACAGTAGAGTCTCACTTATCCAACATAAACGGGCCGGCAGAATGTTGGATAAGCAAATATGTTGGATAATAAGGAGAGATTAAGAAAAAGCCTATTGAACATCAAAATAGGTTATGATTTTACAAATTAAGCACCAAAACATCATGTTATACAACAAATTTGACAGAAAAAGTAGTTCATTACACATTAATGCTATGTAGTAATTACTGTATTTACGAATTTAGCACCAAAATATCACAATGCATTGAAAACATTGACTACAAAAATGCGTTGGATAATCCAGAACGTTGGATAAGTGAGACTCTACTGTAGTATTATTATTGTTGTTATAAAATTGATGCTGTTTTCTACACAGAAGTATCTTTTTCTTAAAGGAGGACACATTAACAAGCACAACACACACTAAGACACAATTCTTCAACCTAGTGCTTTTCAAATGTTTTGAATCCAAACTCCCACCATCTCCAGAAAAGCTCTCATTATCTCTAGTCATTATTCTCAGGCAATGAAGATTGTGAGAGATGTCTAGCATATCAGGACTCCCTATATGGCTCCATATATTGTGTCTTCTTGCAACGTATGGCACAGCTTGTAGGCAGATTTTGCACATATTTGTCTGCAGTTCTATGGATTGCCGTCACTACATTTATCAGTTTATGCAAGCATTCATTTCCCTTAAAATGTCTAAAGAGCCTTGCTGCTTCCATTAGTCCAGCTTCTTGATTTTGCACATATGATCATCACAAAACCTCCAGGAAGATGACAAAAATCTCACAGAAATGGCCTGGAAATTCGTATTTAGTGCTTCTGAATAAAGAGGTTCCTTCTATCCAATGTGGTCTGCATTTTAAAAAGAGACAAAAAGAAAAAACACCTTCTGAATTGAGAAAAGCAGATTTCTGCAAGCACAATACATTATGCAGGATTGCCCCATTTCTTTCTTTGTGTAGGTTGTACTTTTTGTACTTGATTGTACTTTTCCAGGCAGTGAACAAGGGTACCTCTTTCTAGAACACTCCCTTCCCTGCTAAACAATGGGAGGAAAATTCTTTATTACAATTAATGTTTAATATATTAAGGACTAAGTTGAATATTATAAATAGTTTAATTAAGGTTCCACTAAGTAACTCTTTAGCTTATCCCTTGACATTGTATTTTTGAAAACAGGGAAGAAATTCGTATACGTTGAACCACCCAAGAGAGTCAAGGAGGTCCTTGAAGAAGAGCTTTGTTTTCGGAAGGATGAGTGTAGAGTTAAACACCCTTCAGAAGGTAATCTTGGCAACCAGAGAAAATGTGAAGAGAAATAAAATGGAAAGTTTTTATTGTGGAAAGTTGATGTGAAAATATACATGTGATGAATAGGTTGGAACCAGGTTTAGTCATACAGTAGAGTCTCAGTTATACAAGCTAAACCGGCAGAAGCTTGGATAAACAAATATCTTGGATAATAAGGAAGGATTAAGGAAACGCCTATTAAACATCAAATTAGGTTATGATTTACAAATTAAGCACCAAAACTTCATGTTATACAACAAATTTGACATAAAAAGTAGTTCAATGCGCAGTAATGTTACATTGTAATTACTGTATTTACAAATTTAGCACCAAAATATCACAATATATTGAAAACATTGACTACAAAAATGGCTTGAATTATCCAGAGGCTTGGATAAGCGAGGCTTGGATAAGTGAGACTCTACTGTACTTAGGGCTGCCTTCCCCAACATGGCACCTTCAAGATTTGTTGGATTGCAAACCCTTTTGCCCCCAGAACAACTATCGGTATATGTTGAAAAGGATGGGATGCTGCACTGATAAGTTTAATATTAGTTTACTCCCATCTACACTGGCTAACAGTGGCTTTCTAAGGTTAAGACTTTCCCAGCCGTACCTGCAGATGCCAAAGACTGAACCTCTGAAATGTTCATGTGCAGAGCATATGCTCTGCCACTGAGGAGTGCCCACTATTTCCAAAATATGAAGCATTTATTCTTGCAGCATCTCTTTTTCTTTGTGAAATGTCTTATGTGTTCTCTGTTCATCCCATTTTTCTCATCAACACAAAAGAGAGAAAGAAATCAAAGAGCTCCCAGTTTGCACTCAGACCTCACTTCCAGGACATGGGCTAGAAGGCATTCCAAAAGCATTCAAAAATACAGTATCTTCAGAACAGCTAGGGGAATCATGTGGCCCTGGAGAGATTATGAGACTGCAAATAACTGCATCTTATGCTAGCATATCCAGTGGTGAGGAATGCGGGATACTTTCTTTTTAATCGTGTCAAAAGCGACTTGAGAACATACTGCAAGTCACTTCTGGTGTGAGAGAATTGGCTGTCTACAGAGACATTGCCCAGGGAACGGCCAGATGTGTTACCATCCTGCTGGGAGGCTTCTCTCATGTCTCCACAAGCTTGAGCTGACAGATGGGAGCTCACTCCAGCTTGTGGATTTGAACTGCCAACCTTCAGGTCAGCCGGCAATTCAACCGGCACAAGGGTTTAACCCATTGTGTCACTAGGGATACTAAAGTCTAACAACTAGCAGTTACATGATTCCTACCTTTTTTTGTTTTAAAAATAAAATAACACATTTGGGCTACTGTGTTAGTGACAGTTAGACTAACAATGAATGTTTGTTGCAACCCACTGCAAAGAATGTGAGTAGTCAATATGTGTATAAATTATATTGAATTCAGTGGGTCTAGTGTAGGATTCATCTTTCTGTTTTTAAAGTTTATAAGACATATAGATAATTTCCTGGTATGCATCTCAATGGAACTTTCAAGCTTTGTGTGCATTATATCATTGGTCATACAGAGATCTAAATATGAGGTCCTGTGGTGGCATCTCAAGAAGGTGAAAGGGCTGTGGATAAGCAGTGCCTACATAGTTGCCAGTATTATGTGGTTTTCCAAACTCTATTTCTAATATCCACACGTGGTGTGGATATCTGCAGACAGCAGATTTACATGTGTTCATTTTTCCTATGTAGATATCTTCACTATATGAAGCAGGCCAGAAGGATCTGCATGACAATGGGATTGAAGGAGATTACTTCACACAGTTAATGCATAAAGATTGCTCTATAGCAGGGCTAGACACTGTGCAGCCTTATAGATACTGAACTGCAACTGCCAGCATTTCACACGTTGATTCGTTGGCTAGTGCTGCTGGAGGAAGCAGTTCAGTAGCATCAGGCTAACTATATGATTCCTATCTTTTATTTACACAAAGAATGGGATGCTGCACTGATAAGGAGTCACCTTTTCTCCCATAAGAAGTAACCACTTCTTCCATAATTGTGTACATTATTTAGATCCTTATCACACTATACTATACTCTCTATTGTACCTTTGCCACAGACATGTTTTAACAGTACCCATTACATGATTTTTTTTTCATCTGCATTAATGACATAGTTCCTGACTTCTGTACCCTTGTCAAGATTTTTTAATGTATCTTTAATATTTCAATAATGCTATGGTAGCATTGTGATGGTGTGACTGCATGTTACAAAGCTCTTTATATCTGCCAGATCTTTTTTGAGAGATCTTTTTAGAGAAGTGCTAAAAGAAAATAATTACCATGCTATCACTTCCTATTGTGTTCCTTCTGCCTGCAGAGAGAAAAGAGACTGGCACTTTTTTTCTTGTAGCCTCATTCTGCAATGGAACTAATTCCAATAGAGTAATGCTATAACATTATGATTGTATAGCAGAAAAGAACAGCCCCAAGACAAAAAAACAGCAGAAGAGGTCTGCTGTTTCTGTGCCTAAGGCTTCTCTGCCAGGGATTTCTTTGAGAATCCTTGCGGGAGAGAAGCCTGGTGACATCCACATTGTGCCCACATTTGAACTGGATTATATGACAGTGTAGGCTAAAATAATCCTGTTCAAATCAGATAATGTGGATTTTCTGCAGTGATTACCTGGATTATCTGGCAGTGTAGAAGGGACATAAGAAAGCACTATGAGACATCTGCACCAGAGCTGGCTACTGAATTGCTGCAGGAAAGGGAAGGCCATTAACAAATTGTTTTAAGTGTGTTAAAATGCACCTTTTCCAATAACCCTACAGTGCAACAATACTAGAAGGGCAAGGATGTGAAAAGGCAGAGGCAATACCAGGAAATGCATCACTATGACGGTACAACAGAATGGTGTGATAATGCCCTTATTGTGTTTGAGGTTGTTTGCATGGTTATGCATGTTCAAATATTACATACATATTAATTGTCACTAAGGGACTGACTACAGCCTCGTAGACCAGGGCCACTAGAGCCCTGTGAGGAAGCTTCTTTTGGGATACCCTGTCTGTCATTACTAATCACACTTAGGAGTTGTTGAAAAGCTACTAAGGAATAACATAGCTACCATGTTAAGGTGGTTATTTGTTTGCAATCATGAGCCTTTCTTCTTTTCCACTGAAACAATGCATTATAAGGCAAAATTATTCCATTGTTGTCTGTCATGACCTTCAGAATACTTTGAAAGTTCCTCCTAAACCACAGTGATATGATTGTAATGGTCATGCAGCTATTTCCATTTGTGGGAATTAATTGGTTTCCTTCCAAGAGGGAAGAGTGGGTCCTTAATTCTAATGTCATTGTTTCTATATGAACAGTTGCTCTGGAAGGAATTTGGAGCTTGAAAAGGAATTTTCCTGTGGGAGGCTTCCAGCCAGCATCGCAGAATCAAAACAGCTTGTTTTTTCAGCCTAAGTACTACTCCAGACACACAGTCGTCAGAAGTAAGAATATGCTAGCTCTTTCTTCCTCCTCTCACCTCAGGCAGTAATATGCCACTTGCAGAGTGAAGTATGTGCCAGTAAAACAGTTAATAGTCACTGAATTTGCTTGCAATGGTCATCTTCCACACTAGAAAGCCATTCTCCAGATTTTGAATATATACATCAAAGAGATAACATACATACACAAACAAGCACCATAGAAACAGGCTGTCATAGATAGCAGTCTTCCTTTTGTTGATGATATAATAACAATAGTAATGATAATACAAAAGCCAGCATAGTGATCTTGTTTGCTGTGTACCAATCTTGTTGCATATCTAACAACAACAACAACAACAACAACAACAACAACAACAACAACAACATTTCTTACCCGCCTCTCCTGAGGTGGGTTACAACATAGCTAAAACACATAATCATTATATAAAATGCACATATTAAAATGTATTTCTACAAAATACATATATTAAAATAGAACAATGATTAAACTATAGTGGGCACAAGATACGAATTTAAAATTCATGTTTCAAATGCTGGGTAGGCCTGCCAGAAGAGATCGGTCTTCAATTGTGTCCTAAATTCTGACATCTCGTTTAGCTATCAGAGCTCTTCTGACAGGTTGTTCCACAGTCTTGGGGCAGCAGATGAAAAGATCCTTTGGGTGACAGTCACCAGTCACCAGTTGGGTTTTGGCAGGCTGGAGTAGCTGCCACTCAGGGAACCTCAGTGTCCTAAGGGGGGATTTTACAGAAGAAGATAATCCTGTAGGTAACCTGGACCCAAACCATGTAGGACTTTAAAGGTTACTACCAACACCTTATACTTTGCCTTGAAACTAATTGGCAGCTGGTGGAGTCACTTTAGGATAGGTGGAATATGTTCATTCCTGGATGTTCCTGTAACCAATCTGGCTACAGGTTTGCCAGCAGTATTTTGAATCAACTGGAGTTTCCAAACTTGGCACAAAGGTAGTCCAATGTAAAGTGCATTGCAGAAATCCAACCTTGAGGTTACCAGTGCATGCACTACCATCTTTAAGTCCTCCAAATGTAAGAAGGGAGCAGTTGATGTATCAGTGAAGCTGATAATAGGCAGTCCTGACCATCGCATCTACCTGGGCTGACATTTGGAGAGATGGATCCAGGAGCACTCCCAAGATGTGGACACAGTCTTTCAGGGGGAACAGGACCCCATCCAAAACTGGCTGATACACCTCCATCCCCAGATTAGGAACCTTGATGGCAAGCACCTCTGTTTTGTCTGGATTCAGTTTCAATTTGTTTTTCATCATCCAGCCCAATACCTTATCCAGGCATTCAAAGGAGACACACTATCCTTAACTGAGGCTATTTTTGAAGGCATGCAGATAACACCCTACCCCATGCCTATGGATAACCTCTCCCAGCAGTTTTGTGTACATGTTAAAAAGCATTGGGGACAGAATGGTGCCCTGTGGATTGCTATATGACAGCTCCTTTTTTGAGGAGCAGCTATCCCCAAGACCTACAATCTGGAACCTGCCAGAGAAGTATGAGCAGAAACACTGCAACACAGTGCCACCAATTTCCAACCCCTCCAGGCATTCCAGAAGGATACCAAGGTCAATGGTATCGAAAGCCACTGATAGAAGCACCAACAGTGACACACACCCTTTGTCAATGTTAAGATGGAGATGATCCACTAAAGTGACCATAGCAGTCTCAATTCCATATTCTGCTCTGAAGCCAATTTGAAATGGGTCAGGGAAGCATGTGTCATCCAAGATTGCCTGGAATCAGAGGACAACTGCCTTTTCAATCACATTGTCCAAAAAAGGAAAGTTAGACACGGGTCAGTACTGATTAACTGAATCAGTAATGATTAAGTAGGAGCCTCCGGTGGCCTAGAGGATTAAAGCCTTGTAACTTGAAGGTTGGGTTGCTGACCTGAAGGCTGCCAGGTTCGAATCCCACCCGGGGAGAGCACAGATGAGCTCCCTCTATCAGCTCCAGCTCCATGCGGGGACATGAGAGAAGCCTCCCACAAAGATGGTAAAACATCAAAAATATCCGGGCATCCCCTGGGCAACGTCCTTGCAGACGGCCAATTCTCTCACTCCAGAAGCGACTCAGGTTGCTCCTGACACGAAAAAAAGAAGAAGTAATGATTGAGGTCCAGGGGAACCAGAGAGGGCTTTTTCAGCAGCAGTCCAACTGTTGCTTTTTGTAAACAGGATGCAAAATTCCCCTCCCTGAGAGATGCATTAATAATAATTGTTGCATTTGAGATCGAATTGCATTTTCTCCCTGAACGACCAGCCAAGAGGGGCAGAGATAAAAAAGATTACCAAATGGTAATCTGATATCAGCACTGTCTTGACTTTTTACTCTCTCCTCCTTGATATTGTTGTCTTGTTAGTCTCTCAACTCTTTCAATATAAGAACGTATTGCTAGTGAGAAATGACAATGCCAGAAGTGGACGTACCAGAAGAATGTATTGCATTTCTTACTCCAGGGTGCTATACATGTTTTACCTGTTTTACCCTCACAACAATCTTGCAAGGGACCATAGGCTGATAGAGAATGGCTGTTCTAAGGCTATCCAGCAAGCTTCAGGGCTGAACAGGAATTCGGATCATCCTACAAATAGTTTGACACCTTATCCATAATATCACAATTAGTCTGTAATTCTTTCCCTATTTGTAGAGAAGTCATTCCAACTGAATTTAGGATGCAATGACACTGTGAAATTAATGCATTGACATCATATGTTAACTGTTATGGAATCCTGAGAGTTGTAGTTTTGCAAGGTCTTTAGCCTTCTCTGCCAAAGAGTGCCTCAGCAAACTGCAACTCCTGTGATTGCATACTGGTAGCATTGAGCCATGGCAGTTAAAATGGTTTCAAACTGCATTTATTCGCCAGTATAGATTCACCCCTAGTCCCAAATCACTGAAATTACAAACTGAGGCCCTTGCCTACCTGGCAAGGACCCCGTTCATGAATACCTGCCAGATTTATTTTACTTGGTGATGATCTACTGTTATAATATATACCCATACAGAATTCTAATAAGAAATGGCTCATAAGGTTTACTAATCTCCACTTTCATGCTTTTCTCCTCTGTAGGATAATCCCTTTGAAAAACTGTGTCTTCTCTGATGAAACTGGAAGAAGCAAGGGATGCCTACAGTTATTTTTATCCAAATGGGGAGTACTATATTTTAGAATATATACAATAGCTTTTAAAATAAAACCTGGAAGTTATTCATGCGAAACTCTCCCTGTCAGTTGTCTTCTAGTATCTCTTTAATCCTGGCTGCTACATATTCCTAGACCCAAAGTCTCCAAATCTGGAGTACAAACAATGATTGTTTAAAAATATGTATTTGAAAATTGCAGCAGTTCTAAAGTTCCTAAATATAATTTCATACAACTGTAGTAATATGTTCCAGACTGAAGATAACAGGAGGTAAGACATCCCCTTCCACATGTTTTCACACATGTCCCCATCTTACATCCTGGAAAGGTTAATTTTTGGATGATAGTTCCCTGAATACTCCAGTCAACATGGCTGTGGCCATACTGGCTGTGGGGATTCTAGGACTTGTAGTCCAAAAAAGTTCTGGCTACACCTCTGAGGAGTGTTCTCACTGTCCTGTCCTGTGTGTGTGTGTGTGTGTGTGTGTGTGTTTTCTTCTGTCATGGTTCAGGAAGTTACTTAATGTAACATTAGGAAAGAGATCATATTTCTTGCTTCCCCCTCTTTCCAAATTAGAGTAGATATATAGTGAGCAGAATCTCTTAAGACTGCAAACCTAGGTAAAATGAAACCATCTATCCTCGGTGAGTGAGCTGCAATTCACAGTTCCCTCTACTGAAGAGAGTGAAGACAAGTTAAGCATTCCTTAACTGGAATTTCAACATACAGTAGAGTCTCACTTATCCAACATAAACGGGCCGGCAGAACATTGGATAAGCAAAAATGTTGGATAACAAGGAGAGATCAAGGAAAAGCCTATTAAACGTCAAATTACATTATGATTTTACAAATTAAGCACCAAAACATCATGTTTTACAACAAATCGTTAGAAAAAGTAGTCCAATACATGGTAACGTTATGTGGTAATTACTGTATTTATGAATTTAGCACTAAAACATCGCAATGTATTGAAAACATTGAGTACAAAACATTGACTACTACAAATTGACTACAAATAAAGATAGAATTACATAAAATGAACTTACAGTAACAACATTGTCGGAAATTAAATGCGTAAAAAGTTCAGTCCTTGCTGCCTAGAGAAATAGGTGTGGATCTGGCAGGCTGCGTTGGATAATCCGTAACGATGGACAAGCGAATGTTGGATAAGTAAGACTCTACTCCAAAAACCCAAATTGTCTCCCTGGGTGGCTGAGATGACATCTTTGCTTTCTGATAGTTCACTGTATACACTTTATTTCATGCACAAAATTATTTATAAATATTGTATAAATGTTTAGGCTGTATGTATCAGGTATATATGACACTTAAATGAACTTTGTTTTTAGACTTGTGTCCTATTCCCCAAGAAATCTCACCATATCTATGCAAGTATTCCAATTTTTTAAAAAAAATCTGAAATACTTCTGGTCCCAACCATTTTGGATAAAGGATACTCAACTTGCATTGTTAATATCAAAACATGGAGCGTGGCCCTGTTTGGAGTATGTAGAGTATAGGGCAGTGGTTCCCAACCTTTGGGCCTCCAGGTGTTTTGGACTTCAGCTCCCACACTTCCTAACAGCTGGTAAGCTGGCTGTGATTTCTGGGAGTAGAAGTCCAAAACATCTGGAGATCCAAAGATTGGGAACCACTGATATAAGGGAATGGCAGCACCTGCCTGTGTGGACCGTGGGCCAGTTCAAATTATCTATCTGTCTGCACTATCCCAGAATGCAGTCTTGCTCCAAAGGATTTGTTGTTGTTATTCTGCTTTCCTCTCTTAAACAAGACTCAAAGCAATGCACCAAAACTCTGGACCATTCCCTGACTTCTCTTAGCATGACCTGGTTTTACACCACATTCCTGACTGCATGTTCCTGGATATTGTCTAGATGTCCCGGTGCAATTTGATTGAAATCAGGGTATAGTGACAGTGTAGACAAGACCTACAATGGGAGTAGGAAGGCATGTGGCAAGCCACTTTCTTCATATTTAACTTAATCCCTTCCCACGCAGTAGAAAACCTGAAAGCGGCGAGGCAAGCCATTTTCAGGTGACAGATGTTTTTTGTTAATAAATTTAAATATAGCTACAAGAAAAAAACAGACTGAAAAGTGAGCATCCAATCTTGTGAAAAAGTTACATTGCTATTTCTACCATCTGCAAAACATTTGGGATATTTATGGTAAGTAAACATGTTTTGAACATGGACAATGGAAAAAAACTTACTTGAGGCTCACTGCCTGTTGCATTAGTCTTCTGTTCCATTAACATCAAGAGAGAGCTAATGAATAGGCAGACTCTTGACTTTCACTATTCTTCCCTTGTACTATATGCATCAAATTTCCACAATGTACTACACGCATCAATGTACAAAGTGTACAGGACAAAACACACAGCAAAGTTCGCAATATCCTGATAACAATAACAGCATGTAATTTTCTAACCACAGAATTTAGGCTTTGTTTTCTGCATTAGATTTTGAAACTACTGACTGAAGTTTATATTTGTGAATAAGTTTATTCTGAGTGGAAAATGTAGTTGAAATTAGTAGCAGAGAACTGTGAGAAAGGAACAGACAAGCAATTTCACAGACAAATAAAATAATTTATGTGGAAATATGCCAGGATATAATATTAGTGAGAAATAGTTTCTTTTCCTGCAAAATCAAACCTGCACTATGTGCACAGGGCTTTAGCCAACTCTTTATCTGCAATCCTATGATATTCTGTTATTATTGATTACCATATTCTACCTTTCTTCCATACTTTAGCTGGCCCCAAAGTGAATGATTAAAAATATGCATCTGATTATCAGGAGTTTTAAAAAGGCATCATAGGATAAGTAAAAAATGACATAGTGATGATTTTTAAATGTTACAAGGTTAGTATGATGAAACTATCTGTTCAGACTGATGTATCACATTTTGAAATGGACTGTATTACACTGTTTCATTTATGGTATTTATTGATACACTGAGACATATTCCTAGTCCGATACTGTCGTTCTTGAATTGTGGGCTGTTTTCGCAGCTTTTGTAATGATAATAATGCCATACAAAGCATGCATTAAGAATACAATCCTACCCACATCCGCTTAGACATAAGCCTCACTGAATATATTAGAACTTATTTATAAGTGTGTGTACAAAATGCAAGATGGCAAACTTAGGATGCATCTCTACTGTATAGTTAATGCAGTTTGGCATAACTTTAACTGCCATGGCTCAGTGCTATGGAAACATGGGAGTTATTGTTTTATAAGGTCACTAGCTGTGCCCAGCCACGCGTTGCTGTGGTGAAGTATGGTGGTATGGGAAATAAAGTATTGAGGAATTGGTGGTAGTTACTATAAGGAGCTGAGGTGGCAGAGGATGGAATCCCTCTTTGAATCCCACCGCTGCCACCAATTTATGTAAGGAGCTTATGTGGCAGAGGATGGAATCCCTTTAGAATCCCCTCAGCCTTGCCACCAATATGTACAGAGGTGAGGTGTCTGACAGGAATGTGTGTCAGAGATGGAACCCTTTTTAATCTCACACACGCACACACAGATACCACCACTTAGTACAGATGTTTTATGAGAGATGATGTTAATTAATGATTTGTTTGATTATCTTCTTCGCTGCCACCAATGGAGACGTCAGGCAGATGGTACTGGTTCTTATAAGCTTTCTCTATTTGTTCCACTTCAGGTGTTGATGTTACTTAATTTAATATGAGAGTATGACAGAGGCTTAGTTGGAATAAAATCAAAACAAGTTTATTGCAGGTACAGAGCTTGATGGTTTCAGATAACTTGGTAAAGGCACTTCGCTTAATGGTTACAAACGGTTATAAGGTGGTTAAACTTTCAAAATACTTCTTTCCCTGGATTACACTAAACCCTGATCCTCCTGGATCCCCTGGGATTAATGTTCCCTAATCCACAGATTCTACAACTGACCCTAGACAAATCACCTAACTTGCCTAGTCTGGTCTAACCTAAATCTGACTCAAATCTCTCTATTTAAGCCAGCCTGATTCTCCACACAAGAATCAGATCCTTCTCTGTGACTAGAGAATCACCAACTACTAAAATAAATCCTTTTATTTTAGGCCTGACTCAAATTCTTCTGAGTCACCCTGATTCTCTACCTGAGAATCAGTTCCTTCACTGTGAATGGAAATCACAGACTGCTGGGTTTTAAAATATTCCCCCTTTTCCTTTCCAGGCGGCGGTTGGCTCCGCCCCTGTTGCTATGGTAACCTGCTCTAGCACTCTAAGATGGCTACCTTCCCCCATACATATAGTCAATTTAAATACTCACCATTTTAAACTTAGCCAAACCTGGCTGTATAAACAAAATCAAATACACATATCATCTATAAACAAAATATAATTATACACTTCTTCACAGTTACAATTATTGCTCTCCCTCTAATTTCTCCCTCTAATTGCTCTCCCCTTCATTTTTCTTTTATTTTTGTTGTATCAACCTAGTGCCGTGGATGATGGGTTGTGTTGTCAAATTTCGAGGTTGGGGGGCCTGTAGTTTTGTTGTTTTGTGGGTCGCCGTGATGCCATCACTCATTTATATATATAGATTAGCCTAACCAAACTACAGTACAGTTCTCAGGATTCCATAGCCTTGAGTCATGACAGTTAAATGATGTCAAAGTACATGAATACTACAGTGTATAGATGCTCCCTTAGTAGTAGTAGTAGTAGTAGTAATTGGGCACAACTATGTGGCCCAAATGATTCATTGGAACTTGTGCCACAAGTACCACCTCCCAGCAGTAAAGAACTGGTGGGATCACAAACCTGCAAAGGTAATGGAAAATGAACACGCAAAGATACCGTGGGACTTCCAAATCCAGACTGACAAAGTTTTAGAACACAACACACCAGACCTCATGGTTGTGGAAAACAAAAAAGTTTGGATTATTGATGTTGCCATACCAGGTAACAGACAAATTGATGGGAAAAAAAAACAGGAAAAACTCAGCGGTTATCAGGACCTCAAGATCGAACTGCAAAGGCTCTAGCATAAATCAGTACAGGTGGTCCCAGTGGTAATTGGTGCACTGGGTGCTGTGGCAAAAGATCTCAGTTGGCATTTGGAAACAATAAACATTGACAAAATTATGATCTGTCAACTGCAAAAGGCCATGTTACTGGGATCTGCACACATCATCTAAAAATACATCACACAGTCCTTAAACACTTGGGAGGTGTTCAACTTGTGATTTTGTAATACGAAATGCAGCATATACATCTCGTTTGCTGTGTCATACTATGTCTTTGTGTCAATAAAATAATAATAGTAATTTATTTCTTGTCATTCACTTCCATCTTGGGGTGGCTTACATGTTGAACAAGAAGTTCAACATACAATTAAAACACAGTACAAAATACAAGATTAAAATATATAACAGAACAAAATAATTAAAACATCTTAAAATTGATCAATACCATCACTACAGAACAAAAGTGGAATGATTCAAATTGCACGGGAAGGGCAGTAATCCTTGCTGTCTGTTTATGATTAGGAATTTGAGCCCATTTCTGAGGACCAAACCCAAGTTTTTTTTAAGACAGAAAGAATCAGAAGAGAAAATCCAAGGTGTTTACAATGAGTCCTTAGTATCCATTGGAGCTTGGTATGAGGATGACTGGAGATACAGTAGAGTCTCGCTTATGCAACATAAATGGACCAGCAGAACGTTGGATAAGCAAATATGTTGGATGATAAGAAGGGATTAAGGAAAAGCCTATTAAACATCAAATTAGGTTATGATTTTACAAATTAAGTACCAAAACATCATGTTATACAACAAATTTGACAGAAAAGGTAGTTCAATACGCAGTAATGCTATGTAGTAATTACTGTATTTACGAATTTAGAACCAAAATATCATTATGTATCGAAAACATTGTCTACAAAATGCGCTGGATAATCCAGAAGGTTGGATAAGCGAGTGCTGGATAAGTGAGACTCTACTGTACCAAAATTCACAGTTGCTCAAGTCCCATTATGTACAATGGCATAGAGAAATAGTGTCCCTTATATAAAAAGGCAAAATCAATATTTGCTATTGGAATGTGGTATTTCCAACCTGTATATGGTTAAATCCATTAATATGGAGGGCTGACAGTATAAAAAAAGAACCTTAGGTGACTTCATAAAAAGGATTAGATACAGCCACGGAAGTTGTTTTCTTTCCTGTTTAAAAACCAAATGAAGCCTTTATATAGCTTCCTTGAGTGACCAGAGGGAAAGGCAGAATATAAATAAAGTGAGGGAATGAATGAAAATCATACATCTGCACTGTGTCCACCCCTAAATGCCAGACTCTGGGGATAAACAAGAAGGAGAGGCAGTTGACTTTGTGTCCTGCTTGGAAGCTTCCCAGAGGCATCTTGCTGGCAGCTGAAATGAAAACAAGAATGCTGGGCTAAATGGATCCGTGGTCTGATCTGCCCAAGCTGCTCTTAAGCTCCTTTATGAAGGAACACTGGAACGCTCAAAGGAAGCCTGTCAATCCCAGGCCTTATATGGCTCCAGACATCAAGAGAATTCAAATTTCACCCTGTTTCAAGTCACCCTGAATTTTCAATATTTTCATTCTGTGCTTTAAAAAAATATGATTAATTTGATTTGGCCTTGCTGCTTGTGGCTTTGGATCCCTTCCCTCGGATTTCTGTACTTTATATTCCTTGGCTGTTTCCTGTATTACCGTACTTTACTGTAATGTTGCCAGAGCCTGGAAAGGTACCTTTTAAAAAACTCAGTTACAGTTATAGCTCTATTAATTTCTTAAGGTGGGCTATTAATTAATCAATGAAACAGTATAACAGCCAGTAGGCTGTTAGGAATTGTGGGAGTTGAAGTCCAAAACATCTGGAGGACCGAAGTGTGCCCATGCCTGTAGCTCCATGGTCCTGAAGCAGAAATTCAGCCAATGAATCTCCAAGGAATAACTCTGGGTCAATCAGGGTTACAGTTCCAGGAAGTGGGATGTTCTTTCACGCCAAGACTAAAAAGCACTTTTCTGGGAAATTAAGGAAAAGCACAAGCTCAGGGTGCTGCTGGTGGGCAGCGGAGGGAGGGGACTCTCCCAAGTGAGCTTTCCTCTTTCCTGGGGCTGTTTAAACCCAAGATAAAGCACTCAACAAAACAGCAGGAGAGCCTTGCACTTATCTGGCCTCGCATTCTCTCCCAGGTGAATCCCCACCTGTTCTGAGGCTCTTTCCAGCCCAAAGAAGAAACCTATGGGTCTGGGTTACTGTGAGTTTTCCAGGCTGTATGGCCATGTTCCAGAACCATTCTCTTCTGATGTTTCACCCACAACTATGGCAGGCATCCTCAGATATTGTGAGGTCTGTTGGAAACTAGGCAAGTAGGGTTTATATATCTGTGGGATGTCCAGGGTGAGGGAAAGAACTCGTCTATTTGAGATAGGTGTGAATGTTGCAATTGGCCAGCTTGATTAACATTGAATGGCCTTGCAGCTTCAAAGCCTGGTTACCTCCTGCCAGGAGGAATCCTTGATTGTTAGCTGGCCTTGATTGTTTCCAAAGTTCAGTATCTGGTTTATCTGGTTAGGCTTGGAAAGGGTCCTATCGGAAACTGTCTACCTGCTTTTACTCTGTAGGCTCAACTGGTATCAACAGCCTATTAGCTTACGTTCCTGCCTGGCAGTTGTGGGTCCTTAAAAAGGTCATTTTCCTATCATTCACAAGCATATGGTTTAAGCATACATAGAGTGTATCAATATGAAGAAACCAGTACCTTGTTTTTGGATGGGTCCAAAATGATTGGCTCTCACTTGGGTTCTCTACTAGAAGGGATTCTTCCACCTTTCCTCTTTTGCCTTCCTCTTATTTCACTTTATGGATAGATCCAGCCTTGCTTAAACCCTTTTAATACTTATCTAAATCCTTAGTTGGGAGGTGTTAGCTGGCCCTGATTGTTTCCTGTCTGGACTTCCCATTTATTTACTGTCCTGTTTCTAGAGTTTTTTTAAATACTGGTAACCATATTTTGCTCATTTTCATGGTTTCCTCCTTTCTCCTGAAATTGTCCACATGCTTTTTAAAGGATATTGTGAACTCTGCTGTGTGTTTTATCTCGTACACTTTGTTTATTGATGCATTGTGGAAATCTGATGGATGTAGTACAAGGGAAGAATAGTAAAAATCAAGAGTCTACCGATTCATTTGTTATTGCCCTCATCTGGTAATTACTATCCTTGTTGACCCTACCTCAATTTATCCCCCTTTTTACTACAGCACTTTATTTACCAAACCAGATTTTAACCCATGCATTTTGTGCTACTGTCCGGTATTTACTATTTTAACCTACGAATTGTTTCTTATCTGGTGGTTTTACTTTTTACTTATTATCATATTGATGTTAAAATGCTGGTCTACCTATGTATTGTTATATGTCTGTTGTGTTCATTTTATTGTAACTGTATTTTATTTTGCTTATTGTGGATATTTGGGTTTTACCCCATGTTAGCCGCCCTGAGTCCCTGTGGGGAGATGGAGGTGGGATATAAAAATAAAGTTATTATTATATTATTATATTAGCTCTCTCTTGATGTTAACGCAACAGGCACAGAACCTCAAGTAACACTTTTTTTCCATTGCCTATGTTCAAAACCATAAATATCCCAAATCTTTTGCAGATGGTATAAATAGCAATGCATGTGTTGTTAAAGGCTTTCATGGCTGGAATCACAGGTTGGTTGTGTGTTTTCCAGGCTGAATACTCCTGGAACATGGCCTTCTTCTTCTTCATTCACACAGTGATTTCCAACTCTTCGTAACCTCATGGACCAGTCCACACCAGAGCTCCCTGTTGGCCGTCGCCGCCCCCAGTTCCTTCAAGGTCAAGCCAGTCACTTCAAGAATACCATCCATCCATCTCACCCTTGGTTGGCCTCTCTTCCTTTTTCCTTCCATTTTCCCTGGCATCATAATCTTTTCCAAGCTTTCCTGTCTTCTTATGATGTGGCCAAAATACTTCATCTAACATGGCCATAAGGTAAAGGTAAAGGTTTCCCCTGATGTTAAGTCCAGTTGTGACCGACTCTGGGGGTTGGGGCTCATCTCCATTTCTAAGCCGAAGAGCTGGCGTTGTCCGTAGACACCTCCAAGGTCATGTGGCCGGCAGGACTGCATGGAGTGCTGTTACTTTCCTGCTGGAGCGGTACCTATTGATCTACTCACATTGGCATGTTTTCGAACTGCTTACTTACTTACTTACTTACTTAGGCGATCCCTCGTAGTTTGAGAATGATTGTCTTCCGTCTTGGGGGTGTGTCCATAGATGGCTGAAGAGATCTATTCTTGATCTCCATGTTCTCCCACAGTGAGGACATCAGTTTCCAGGTGGAAGGCGGTCCTGGTCAGGGTTGGCTTGACGCTCCTTCCTCTTGGCACGTTTCTCCCTTAAGCCCTCCATTCGTGCCTCTTCGAACTCCGCAGCACTGCTGCTCACAGCTGATCTCCAGTTAGAGCGCTCAAGGGCCAGGGCTTCCCAGTTCTCAGTGTCTATGCCACAGTTTTTAAGGTTGGCTTTAAGCCCATCTTTAAATCTCTTTTCCTGCCCACCAACATTACGTTTCCCGTTCTTGAGTTCGGAGTAGAGTAACTGCTTTGGGAGATGGTGATCGGGCATTCCGACAACGTGGCCAGTCCAGCAGAGTTGATAGCGTAGGAGCATCACTTCAATGCTGGTGGTCTTTGCTTCCTTCTTCGAACTACTAGGTTGGCAGAAGCTGGAGCAACAGCGGGCGCTCACTCCGCTCCCGGGATTTTGAACCTGGGACCTTTCGGTCTGCAAGTTCAGCAGCTCAGTGCTTTAACACACTTCGCCACTGGGGCTCCACTAACATGGCCATGCAGCCCGGAAAACACACAACAACTCATAGCAATGTATCTGTTTCACAAGGTTGGGGGCTCACTTTTCAGCATGTTTTTCTTGCAGTCAGCTATGGATGACTTCTCAGGTTGAGCCTGGGGTCAATCCCAGAAAACACACAACAACCCATAGCAATGTATCTGTTTCACAAGGTTGGGGGCTCACTTTTCAGTCTGTTTTCTGGCAGTCAGCTATGGATGACTTCTCAGATTGAGCCTGGGGTCAATCCCAGAAAACACACAACAACCCATAGCAATGTATCTGTTTCACAAGGTTGGGGGCTCACTTTTCAGTCTGTTTTTCTTGCAGTCAGCTATGGATGACTTCTCAGGCTGAACCTGGGGTCAATCCCAGAAAACACACAACAACCCATAGCAATGTATCTGTTTCACAAGGTTGGGGGTTCACTTTTCAGTCTGTTTTCTGGCAGTCAGCTATGGATGACTTCTCAGATTGAGCCTGGGGTCAATCCCAGAAAACACACAACAACCCATAGCAATGTACGTCTTTTTCACAAGGTTGGGGGCTCACTTTCCTGACTTCTCAGGTTGAGCCTGGGGTCAATCCATGCTGGAAGGCAGTCTCCCGGGTGAAGTCCCAGGAAAAGAGTGGGGCACTGGAGGCTGAGGATGGACAGAGTGGGGGGGGGGGGAGACTTCTGCCTGCCAAGGACAAAGGAGGAGGGAGAAGGGAGGGAAGAAGCCAAGAGAAGGCTGGGCCGAGAACTGAATCCCAGGCTGCGTAGAAAGAAGTTTGAAAGCGCGTGGTCAGCGTAGAGCCCTGTCGTGCCGTTCAGTTTCCTGGGACAGGTCCTGTGGGGCGTGGCGGAGGCGGAAGAAGCCTTGGGGCGGGAGGGGCGTATGGCCGGGCTGGGCAGCAGGGCCTCCTTCGGGAAGCAGCAGCGGGAGGAGTCCGGCCCGGGAAGGAGGCGCTGGCAGCAGCCCCAGCAGCAGCAGCAGCAGTCCCATCATGTCTTCTCCTTGGCGCCTCCTTCCTCATCCTCATTCCCATCGCCTTCTGCTATGCCGGGCCCCGAGGCGACGCGGAGGAAGCTCTCCCGAGGAAGGCGCCCTGGCTGCCGCCCGAGGATGCCTCTGCTGGCGGCCGGGCTGGCTCTCTGCTCGCTCCTGGCCTTGTACGCCTCCTCCTCGCTGGGCCCGAGCTTCCTGCAGCCGCCCCTGCCTGCCTGGCGGCCCGAGGACGAGGACGAGGAGCCTCCGCCGGTGAAGGTGCTGCTGTGGTGGGAGCCCTTCGGGCGGCAGCGGGGCCTGGGCGGCTGCGAGGAGCGCTTCCACATCCGCCGGTGCCACCTCACCACCGACCGCAGCCTCCTCCTCGAGGCCCATGCTGTGCTCTTCCACCACCGGGACCTGGTCCTCCACGGGCTGGACCTTCTCCCCACCAGCCGGCTCCCGGCCCAGCGCTGGGTCTGGATGAACTTCGAGTCTCCCTCCCACTCGCACCACTTGCAGGACTTGGGAGGGCTCTTCAACTGGACCATGTCCTACAAGGTGGACTCGGATGTCTTCGTGCCCTATGGGTACCTCCGCCCCAGCCGGGCCCCGCATCCTATGGGCTCGATGCCCAAGAAGACCAAGCTGGTGGCCTGGGTCATCAGCAACTGGAACGAGGAGCATGCCCGGGTGCGCTATTACCGCCGCCTGAAGGAACATCTCCCCATCGACGTCTACGGAGCCCAAGGCCTGGAGCTGAAGGACGACAGCGTGGTCCAAACCGTCTCGGAGTACAAGTTTTACTTGGCCTTTGAGAACTCCCAGCACCCGGACTACATCACGGAGAAGCTGTGGAGGAACGCCTTCAAGGCCTGGGCCGTGCCCATCGTCTTGGGGCCACCCAGGTCCAACTACGAACTTTTCGCCCCTTCGGATTCCTTCATCCACGTGGAGGACTTCTCTGACCCTAGGCAGCTGGCCGTTTATTTGAAATTCCTCGATAAAAACAAGAGCAGGTACAGGAAGTATTTCGCCTGGAGGAAGCACTACGATGTGCAGGTCACCTCCTTCTGGGATGAACATTGTTGCAAGGTTTGCAACACGGTCAGGACTGCGGGGAAGCAACACAAGACCATCCAGAATCTTGCCAACTGGTTTGAGAGTTGACCTCAGGAGGGCGGACAGGTTTCCATTCAGAATTCCCATCCATAAAGGGAAGGGTGTGTGTCAACAACAAAGAGATCCTCACAGCTAGAAAAATGATTTTAAAAAGATATAGCCTTGGGTGCAGCTACACTGCAGAATTAATGCAGTTTGGTGGCCATAGCTCAATCCTATGGAAAGCTGGAATTTGGTGAGGCACCACCACTCTTTGGCAGAAAAGGTTGAAGGCCTTTAATTGCTACAACTCCTATTATTCCATATCGTGGAGGCATGGAAGTGAAAGTGGTGCCCCGGTGGCGAAGTGTGTTAAAGCACTGAGGTTCAAATCCGGGGAGCGGAGTGAGCGCCCACTGTTAGCTCCAGCTTCTGCCAATCTAGCAGTTCGAAAATATGCCAATGTGAGTAGATCAATAGGTACTGCTCCGGCAGGAAGGTAACAGCGCTCCATGCAGTCATACTGGCCACATGATCTTGGAGGTGTCTACGGACAACGCTGGCTCTTCAGCTTAGAAATGGAGATGAGCACCAACCCCCAGAGTCAGACATGACTGGACTTAACATCAGGGGAAACCTTTACCTTTTTTTAAACTGCGTTGATTCTAAAGTGTAAATGCACCCCTTGGAGGTTTATGACCACCATCACCCTTCAAAATAGTTGCTGCTCAATCAGGCTGGTGTCACCTGGTGCCGTTTCACATGATGTTACACCCCAGGACATTCTCATACAGGGAGCAGTGCTTCTTTGTAGTGCACAAAGGCAAAACTACATGATTTGAAGCATCATTGCAACCCATGACCAGAGAGCATGGGCATGAGAAGGTTCAGAAATAAATCAGAATAGAGCTTTAGTCTTGTAGATTGATTGATACAGTGGAGGTAAGCTGGGCTTACGAAAAAGGATTTTGTAGTTATATCTAACTACAGGGATATTTTTTTATAGAAAATAATATATTTGTGCTGAAACACACAAATATTTTACAGACCATCTTTTTGGTGTCACCAGCTCTATTGCTGTCACCCATTATGGACCGCACCCTACTAGTGATGCAATTGTGGGCAATACTAAAATAACTAATCAAAATGTCACAAAAATGTGTAATCTTTACAGTTTTTGGAACTATGTGGCACAAAGCAGAGGCATTTGGCTCTTAGGGAGTGATTGAGGTCAAATGTAGACTGCTCATTTCAGTCACTACATGGTGAGTCAGCATGCATTGCTGACTTGGTCTCTCTCCTCTTGGTTTTTTGGGTAGATTTTCATGTTCACTAAATATTTGTGGCATATCATTTATGGAAACTGTTCAGCATATCCCTGACAGAACTGTTTCAGATTGGAAAAGTCCCTTTTGGGTTTTTCCCTACATCTAAAGAGCTAGTTCTTCTCATCACACATCCATGAAGTATTAAATAGAGGAATCCAATACTGATTCTGCCAAATAATTTTGCTGAACTGGCAACTCAACCTACAGAGAGTGACTGAAGCTGTGATTTATGGTGACTTTCCACAGCTTGATTTTTATGGCAAGAGGCCTTATTTTAAGAATGGATAGCAAGTCTGAGATTGTGACTCAATTCTGCTGACATTTTTGCAACTTTTCCTTATCATGGTGAGCACAGTTGGCTAAAAATGTCACCGGAAAATAATTTAGCCCTACTTTAACAAAATAATTTCCCCAGTACTGCCATTTTACAGGCTACCATGTAGCAAGAGCAGTTTCATCATCATCATCATCATTTTTTCATGTCAGGAGTGACTTGAGAAACTGCATAATAATAATAACAACAACAACAACAATAACAATAATAATATGTCATACAATAAAATAATAAGCGGATTCCATATAGGAAAGTGCTATGCACTTATTTGGGCCTCTGATCTAGCTGGATTCTAGCTCAATATCCAAACTATGTGCCAGCAACTCAGCAGGGTTTTGGAAAGACATCTTTTCCAGTCATAGCTATACAAGCCAAGCAGTGAGCCTGAAAAAAATGTTTGTTTTAACCCAGTGCTGTGATTCACCTTGTCATGTTATTCAGAGGGAATTTTCAGTGCAGCAGAATAAAGTTTCATGGCTGGGCACTGCTAGACTTTCATGCTTCTTCAGAGCCAGCATTCTGTATATAATCCATCTCTCTTCAGTGATGGATTCCATAGATCTCATTCAGATTCAATGCACTATGCGAAAGATTTATACATCTTTTGTTGTAAATGCAGCGTTTGTTTTGATGAGAGTTCTTTAGAATGCTCACCTGTGTTGAACCCAGAGATTATTATCAGGAAATGATTTGCAAGATGTGTCCTGGGAGTTCTGAACTCTATCAATAATCTGGGGGCCCTTCCACACAGCCATATAACTCAGAATATCAAGGCAGAAAATCCCACAAATATCTGCTTTGAATTGGGTTATCTGAATCCACACTGCTATATATTCCAGTTCCAAGCAGATAATGTGGGATTTTATTCAGCTGTGTGTAAGGGGCCTTAGAGTGCATCTACACTGTAGAATTAATGCAGATTGACACCGTGTTAACATACAAGTTGACACCATACCTCCATACTAGGGAATCCAGGGAGCTGGAGTTTGGTGAAGTATTAGCACTTTTTGGCACAAAAGACAAAAAAAACCCTTTAAAACTACATCTCCCAGGATTTCATATCATGGAGCCATGGTAGTTAAACTTTCAAAATCTTAATCCTGTAGCATAGATGCACCTTTTGAGTGGCAGCAGAAAGAGAAATAGCTATTTGTGACATCCATATATAGGACAGTACATTGAATCCACTCTTCGTTTTAGTTCAAACTTGGTTCTTAGCCCTGTCTCTCAAATTGGGTGTCTTGGATAATTCATTTATAGTTGGGCTAAAACACAGCACAAATCCACCTCTCCACTGATACAGAAACTGCCAGCCTGCAGAGACATGTATTTTCCATCTGTATGTCAATTAATCAAGTTTGAATCATCAGTCACACAAATCCCTTCTTCTTCTGAAGGGCTTGAATATTAAAAGACACATGCATATTTATATATTCCCTGCCAAACAGATCTTTTTTATGGATCAAAATCAAAGCTGATTTCTTTTTCAAGCAGCATCTTCCAGAATCTCCCAGCACTCATTGCCTTTCCAAGTTGTGTTCTCAATTTCTCCTTGTAGGGGAAGCTTTTGCCATTGCTAAAAACTTGATTCTTGGATTGTACAGAGGAGAAGGCCCAAGTGTTTTGAAAATTACTTATTTCAGGCAGCCCCTATTATTCTGTAGGAATGCCATCTTTCACTACTCTTAATTGGACAATGTAAAAGGTCTAGGAGGACTGAGTAGTATTCTGCATTCGCCTGAAGATGTCAGGGAGTAAATCTATAGCAATCTTTCCAAAACTCTAGTCCTTTAGATATTTTGGACTTCGGCTCCCAGAAACTTCAGCTGCTCTGGCAACTTATCAGGGATTCTGGGAACTGAAATCCAAAACACCTGGAAGACCAGAGCTTGGAAACACTGTTTTGGATTTATTACCTGATATCTCCATCTGAATCCACAACGAAGGCCCCTTTCACACAGCTGTATAAAATCCACATTGAACTGGATTATATGGCAATGGGGACTCAGATAATCCAGTTCAAAGCAGATATTGTGGATTATCTGCCTTGATGTTCTGGATTATATGACTGTGTGGAAGGGCTCCCAAACAGGCCCTATATCACAGGATCTGATCCCAGGTTTTCTGCTTTAAACTGGATTGTATAAATCCACACTTTGATTAAAACCCCAAAGGGTTGCTGACAATAATAAAACTAGATTGAAGGTAGCTTCATAATGTGATTCGATGTACATAGACTGTCGTCGAGCTTCCAACATTACCAGAAATACAAAAACATGTTTGAGAACACAAGAAGGTTGTTTACATCCCCCTCTGCTCAGGCCCTTTGCTTAAATTGAATTACTGATCCTCGCGGAATAATCCTATTGAATCCATCGCTGAATGGTAAAGCATCAGTTATGTAAAGTCTATTGAACTAATAGGTTTACTCCTGTCGGAACTAGGAACTGCATTTATCCCTTTGCATTTTATCCATATCACTTTAATATCAGAACTGAATTTAAATTAAACTATGTGTTCATAGAAGTCCTTACATTGCAAATGGCACAAAGAAACCTCTGTGTAGGACTCCTCCGATGATTTCCCAGGAGACAACAACTGTACAGATGTCATCAAAACAAACAGCTTTAGGGGATATAAAGAATTCCTTTCATTAAAAACTACGCCCAGGAAGAAAAGCCAAGGGGGTCAAGCCGAGAAGAAATGACGCAAACACTGTCTTTAGCTGCAGGTTTGTGTATGTTTACAGGCATTTAGGTAGTCTTCCTGCGCTGTGATAGGGGAAAAAACAACAAGACATGATTGCTTCATCAGATTTATTTTTAATGGATAAGACCTGCATCCTATGAAAATGTAACTGGTTGGAAAATTCACTGTTAGAAGCGGGGTTTATGTTTGACATGTATAGGAATCTGCTATAATTTATTTTTGTATGTTAGTAAATTGTATGATTCATTGATTAATCAAGGACTTTGGATTTAAAATAAACCCTGTGATCAGAAGGTACAATGCCCACAGGGGATACATTTTCCTCTATGCATTTCCTACGGCTTCAAGGGGTGATTCTATGGTAACTTCTGGCAGAAGCATACTATAGAATTACTTGGTGAACCTAGACAATAGAGAGAATCTATGTGTTGTCGAAGGATTCATGGCCAGAATCACTGGGCTGCTGTGAATTTTTCGGGCTGTATGGCCATGTTCCAGAACTATTTGCTCCTGAAATTTCACCCACATCTATGGCAGGCATCCTCAGAGGCTGTGTGGTCTGTTGGAAACCAGGAAAGTGATGTTTATATATCTGTGGAAGGTCTAGGGTGGGAGAAAGAACTCTTGTCAGTTGGAGGCAAGTGTGACTGTTTCAATTGGCCAATAATCAGGGCCAATTAACACCTCCCAACAAGGGATTCCACCAGGCAGGAAAAAGCTAACCTTTGAAGCTGCAAGGCCATTCAGTGCTAACCAAGGTGGTCAGTTGCAACATTCACACTTGCCTCAAACAGACAAGAGTTCTTTCTCCCACCCTAGACATTTCACAGATATACAAATCCCCCCTGCCTAGTTTCCAACAGACCTGACAACCTCTGAGGATGCCTGCCATAGAGGTGGGCAAAACGTCAGGAGAGAATGCTTCTGGAACATCGCCATATGGCCCGGAAAACTCACAGCAACGCAGAGAGGATCTATTTCATTTCATGTGGATAGATGAAACTGTGGGTACTGTTGCTGTGGCTATGGAGGTTGTACTTCCAGATGAGAGCTTGGAAATATCTTCGGTACTGAAACTCCCAGAATTCCCCAGCTAGAAGGATACATAAGGGATTCTGAGAGCTGTCATTCAAAAAAAAGTGAATTTTCCAGTCAAGTATGGTTCAAATCAGGCTGGTTCACATTGTTTGCATTCATTGAAGAATTTTTCTAGCTGCAGATAGGGAATGTGGAAGTGCCACATTTTTCATTTACTGAATGAGGCTGAAAAGGCAAATCGTGGTAACAGTAGACTCTCAGTTAAACAGAACCCATGGGGATTGGTAGATGCCAGATGAATGTTGTTTCTAGTTGCTTGAGAGTTTCTATTTAAAACAGTATCCCCCATACTACACTATGCTATAAACTCTGTAGTATCCCCCATACTACACTATGCTATAATTTTTTGTGTGCCAGAAGTGACTTGAGAAACTGCAAGTCGCTTCTGGTGTGAGAGAATTGGCTGTCTGCAAAGACATTGCCCAGGGGACGCCTAGATGTTTGTTGTTTTACCATCCTTGTGGGGGCTTCTCTTATGTCACTGCATTGGGAGCTGGAGCTGACAGATGGGAGCTCATCCGTACTCTCCCTGGATTTGAACCAGCAACCTTAAGCAAATTAAGACAAATAAAGGCAAACTGAACTTTTACATTTCTCTTAAAATGATTTCATATGCATTTTTATTTAAAGTATTTCTTCAATTTTCTTTTGCAAGTTGCTTGAGAGTTCTGGTTACTTGGGTTCCAGTTGACTGAGAATTTACTGTATGTCTTTAAAGGCAGGGCAACAGAGGCCAAAAAGAGATTGGCAAATCCTTGACATCTTGCTGTACAAGCCTGTTATTGTATTGGTTTTAGCAGAGAAACTAGAAACATGTTGTTTCCACTTCTACTTAACCATAGTTTTGTTGTTTCATCTACATGCCAAATTGTTGTTCATATCAATTGTTTGTGAAATGATGGTGGTAATAATTCCAATGTACTTTCTGTTCAAGATACAAATGATATCTTGCAAAGATACTGCAGAAAACTGCTCCGAAGTCCCTTTTTTCTCATATCAATGTTTTTACATGGAGAAGCACATTCTAAAAAGAAAATCAAGTGAGACAAAGGGTATTCTAGTTATCTGGATCAGATGAGCCTGAATGCTGTTACAATGTCAGTAACTCAGGGAATTTTATACTTGCAGGCATTTTGCTCCTCAATACCCAAAAGAAGGAAAATATGTTTATATTTGTAGTAATATTTCTGATAAGATGACAATAAAATAAGTGAAATGAAGCAAATAAAGCTGTTCTCTCTTTTTTTATCCTGTTTTCTTAAACGTTTATGATAGGAATGGAAGCTTTCATTATCCATGAATAACATGATTTTCCTTCTGTGTTGTCAAAGGCTCTCATGTGAGTGTTTCCTGCTGCATGGCCATGTTCCAGAAGCATTCTCTCCTGACATTTCACCTACATCTATGGCAGACCTCACAACCTCTGAGGATGTCTGTCGTAGATGTGGGTGAAACGTCAGGAGATGCTTCTGGAATATGGCCATAAAGCCAGAAAACTCACAATAACCCAGATTTTTCTTCTTTTTAATCTAACACAAAAGTAGCTATCCTGTTTTGTTGGGTTTTTAAAAAAGGTTTCAGCTCTCTGAATGAAGCACATCTGTGGCCAGTGCCAGGCACAGCAATTAAACACTTCCACTTCCTTATGAGGAACAAAGTTTACTCTTGATTTACACACATATGAGCATGTTCAAATGGGAGTGGAAACAGAAACCACCAAAAACATAGTTCTTAAATTCAGTTCTGTATTTCCTACTGGTTCATGCTGCCTTTGATATTAATTCCTATTCTCTGTGCTTTCTAGAGATTGTTCCATGATCCTGCTGAACTACTCAGCAGCCGTTCCGTCTAGTTCTCTGCCTAAACTTTGGCCACATCTTCACTGTACAATTAATGCAGTATGACATCATTTCAATTGCCATGGCTCAGTGCTATGAAATAATGGGATTTGTAGTTTCATGAGACACCAGTATTCTCTGGTAGAGAAACCTCAAGACCTTTAAAACTATAATTCCCATGATTTCATAGCATTGAGCCATAGTAGTTCAAGTGGTGTCAAACTGCATTCATTCTACCCCTTGAGAGCTATGAATTGGTGCTTTAAGTGTGTTTCATCACTCATGCCGATAACAATAAGGACTTTAAACTGTTTTTAATACCTTTTTAATTCTTCTTAACTTCATTTTATTCTTGTGTTACCTGGCAGCATTTGTTTATGCTGGGTTTGGTCCCCATGTAAGTTGCCCCGAGTGCCTTCAGGGAGATGAAGGTGGGATATAAGAATAAAGTTGTTGTTGTTGTTGTTGTTGTTGTTGTTGTTGTTGTTGTTGTTATTATTATTATTATTATTATTATTATTATTATTATTATTATCCGGGGATTTGAAGTGTCTTAGTTTTGTGACTAATTTAATGTTTCCTTTTCGTATGTTTTGAACTGTGAAATTGTCTTTCCACATTTGGAGGTTTGACGTTTGTGGATTTGATTATGTGCAGATATGTTCTCTCTAGAAATCTCTAGGTCCTCCAGGTTTTTCCACTTCCATGGGGGTCCTATGTCCCCAACCCCAGAAAATGTGAATGGCTGACTGTATTGCTCTTTTAAACTGTAGGTTGCCTTGAGTCCCAATTGAAGGAGAAAAATGGGTTGTTGATGAGTAAGAGTATGTGATAGGACTTCTTGTTTACATTGCACAGGGGTGTGACGTGCTTGTTTTGTAGACAATAGTTTGAATCCTATGAATCACTGTTAGAGATATATCCAACTTTTACATGGTGAATCAACATATAAGTAAATCCTCTTGATTACATGGGTCTAACCTAGTTAGAGCTAAGCCTTTATTCCCCTATGTTAACCTCTGAGAACCTTTTGTTTCAACGTGTTGTGTGGCTGGGTATCTGTGAATCACATTGAATAATTGCAATGAATAGTAATTTTCAAATGTGTTATCCACACAGTTCTTTCGTAGTTCTGGTCTGTGTAATGGGAAGCACCTTAGGCCACACTATGGTGGACCTATCAAGATTTGTTCAGGATGGGGTTTGTCTTTGCCTCCTTCTGAGACTGAAACGTTGTGCCTTACCTAGAGCCACCCAATGGGGTTCTATGACTGAGCAGGGATTTGAACCCTGAACTCCAGAGTCACTCCAGAGTCTAATGCTTAAATCTCTATTCCAGTATGGCTCTCATTTATCACTTTATTCTCCATCATCCAAGGTGATGGACATCACTGACTCTTGTAGCAGAAGATTCTATTGATTAATTGTGTACTATGTGTGCCCCCGGTAGCACAGAGGGATAAAGCGCTGAGCTGCTCAACTTGCGGACCGAAAGGTTGCAGGTTCAAATCCAGGAAGTGGAATGAGCACCCGCTGTTAGCCCCAGCTCCTGCCAACCTAGCAGTTCGAAAACATGCAAATGTGAGTAGATTAATAGGTACCACTACAGTAGGAAGGTAATGGCGCTCCATGCAGTCATTATGGCCACATGACCTTGGAGGTGTCTATGGACAACGCTGGCTCTTCGGCTTAGAAATGGAGATGAGCACCAGCCCCTAGAGTTGGACACGACTGGACTTAATGTCAGGGGAAAACCTTTACCTTTTTATGTGAAGCCACTCAGGAATGTGCAGCTATACTCATGGAGTTCTCCCATTTCATTGCTTTAGGAAGTTTTTAAGTTAGATTGTCTGAAAGAGGAAAGAGACAATCTGTTTTTTGAAAAAGCAAACAGAAATGGACAGGTAATTCTAGGCTCAGAGCTGATTCTCACCGACTATCTACTCAACAATGCCAATAAGAATTGCAGGCAGTTCACCATCTCAGTTTGCGTGACCAACATTGCATTAAAATTCTATCCTTATTCACAGGAATGTACATCAGTCCCCATTCAACAATTGTATGTGTAAGTAACTTATGTTGGGCAGGAACCCTGGAGGTCATCAAGTCTAATCCTTTGCATGATGTAGCAACCTTGTAATCAATAATATCCAATGGATCCCATGACAATGGAGCAGGAAATCCAGTTTTTGGACCAGATTTTAGATCTGTCCAAGTTGCTAAGCCATCTTTAATAAATAGGCTCGACACCTTGAATAGTGCTTTTTAAAGCTATTGAAAATTTGGAATGAATTTATTGGTGCATTGATATTTTGCCCATTCACAATAAAATCCCATAACTGTGAACCCATACACAATTTTCTAGGTCCTTCATGTGATTCTTTGGTATACTTCTCTGTAAATTACCATAGAGCAATGTTGGTGCTATTAAATTCCTAAAGAGGACTTTCTGTGCCTTATATAATTATAATTAGTATGGGCTAGAATGTTAGAAATAAACTACGTATTTCAGATTTTGTAATTTCTGATAAGGTGTGCTCAACCTTTACTGTATCTTTATTGCCTCACCAAAATGCATAATGTAAGCTTTTGGAGCTCCACTATTTTTTTCACTGGGCAAAAGATGTTTAAAAAATCATGCAAAATAAAATAAAATGCCATTCTCTGTCTTTTGTGAATCCATAGGACAGACACATCCTGGATCCCAAGAGGAATTGCTTTTCATTCTACTAGCTGTTCCATTTGCATTTACAGATAGATTTAAGCACAAATTAATTTTGTGAGATTGCCCTTAATTCATGTTTGCTGATGCATAAATTTCCCTTCTGACTTACCCTGATGAACTTAGGTGATTCATATGTGCCAGAAACAGAAATGATGCAGCCTAGAAAAGAAAAAGGGAAGCAACAACAGCATTGCAGACACTTTGTGTGGACATGTCTGCACTTGAAGATTTCATCATCTCCCCACAGAGTTTGTACAGTACCTACACTGGGTGTGGGAAGACATAAGTCAGATAAATGCCACATCACTTGTGTAAGGTGACAAGATAATCCTATTTCTAGTAATAAAGACCATAATAAATTATATATATATTTCTAGTGGCTTTCCTGCAGAGAGAGCCAGCCAGAGGAAAACCATTGAGAAGGAACTGACTTGAAAGTTTTAGTTGTTGTTTGGGGTGCTGAAGAATACTTCTCTGATTGTCCCTATTTAGCTTTATGCAAAGGAATAGCTTTGCCTCATCATAGCAACAACAGGGCAAATGTTAATAGCTGGTCACCACAGGGATATAGGGTACAGTTCTTACACAGCAATAGGGCGAGGGTTAGAAGTTGACAACTGTAAGAGTATTGAAGTGCAATCCTCAGCTTATATGCTGTCTATGATATTAACAGCTGAAGTGTGTGCAATGTGTATCACCCAAGGGCCCATCTATACTTATCATTTAACGGAGTTTCAAACCTGGATTGAAGAAAGTGGTATCACTCTGCAGTTGATTACATAGGAAATTCTGATCCCAAATTGAGGCCCAAATGTTGATTATACAAACTACAGAGCACTGATGTACATCAAGGGCTTTCTTTTGCAATTTTTTTTCCGTTTGTTGCCTGGCCATTGCAGTTTGAAGCTTCCATCAAACCTCATTAAATAGTCAGCGTAAGTGGGGCCCAGGTGTCTCAATCACCCTAGGGAATATAAAGTTTTTTGGTCTAGCAGCAATGCAGTACTTCATGCCATGACCCTAGCCAGAAAAAATAAATTTCAGGTGGGATTTGAAACTTGTTTTTAGCCAATCATGAAGAGTAGCCCCATAACGCAAATCAGGCTTCATCGATAAACTTAAGTGGACACTCAAGACCGATTGTAAAGAAGTGTGTGTTTTGTTTTAATTTATGGATGACATGTTTGTTTGATTTTGTTTTAAAAGTCAGGTTTAACTATGTTCATATGGGTAAGTATTGGAGTTGCTATTTCATGGAGCTCAGCATTCTGAGGCAGGTTACCATAGCAACGGGGGCGGAGCCAACTGCAGTTTGGAAAGTAAAAGAGGGAATGTTTTAAAACCAGGGCAGTCTGTGATTTGAGAGTCACAAGAGACAGACTGGTTCCAGGTTTATGGAAACCAGGGAAGTTTAAATCTTAGTCTGTGCTTGTTAGTCACAGGAGATAGACTGGTTCCAGGATTAAGGAAACCAGGAAGGCAGTCCTCTAATAGTGCCAGACTAAGCAAGTTGGGTGACTTGTTTAGGGCTATTTGTGGAGACTGTGAAGTAAGGGGAAGTAATCCCAGTAGATCCAAGTGATCAGTTTATAGTTGGTTCTGAGAGAAGAAAGTATTTTGGAAGTTAGAACACCTCAACATATATTTTTAACAGTTATTTAAGTGCCTTAAAGAAATTACTGAAACCACTAAGCTTTGTACATGAAATAAACTTGTTTTGTTCTTTAAACCATCTAAGTCTCTGTCACACTCATATTCTAAAATAAGCAACGATACCATCTAAAGTAAATAAGAAGAATTAAAAAGAATAAATCATCCTCTGCCTGACATCTCCACAATCGGTGGCAGCGATTATATATATATATATATATATAAAATTAAAATCATCATCCAGACATCGGTAAAAATTGGTGGCAACTGTGTGGTGGATTTAAAAAGATTCCTTCCTGCCTCACATCTGTGCACCGATAAACTTCAGTAGACACTCATGGGGATTTAGTTAATCAGCTAAAATTCATGAGTAAACCAGTTTTTAAAAAACTGAAACTTTTTTGGGGGGAGTTGAACCCCCCCCCCTGGCTACAGCCCTGCTTCATACTAGAGTTCATATTGGAACTGAGTATAGAGATCTGACCCTATCCTCTCAAAACTTTATTGCACAAAGCTGCCATTCCACAACAATCATACAAGTGCTGATAATTGAATGCATACTGGCATGAGCAAACTTCATTTGCACAACCATACTGATTTGTCAATCCATGCCCCCACACTTCATATCCTTAAACTGTCACCTTGAGTCCCTATATTGGGAGAAGGGTGGGATAAACAAAAAGCAAATAAATAATTTTTAAAAAGCAAATTTGCCATTTCAGCAATGGGTAACTTAAAGATAATACAGTAAATTAACAAAATAAACATCTCAGCAATAGCGAGACAAAGAGTGGGAAGAAGAAAAAGAGAATCTTTTCTGCTGATGTCACTTCAATTTTGGCATGTCAACGCAGAAGTAGAAAGGTAGGTGATGGAACATTGCAAGATTAGCAGCCATTGATGGGTTTTGTTAATTAGTAGCAAGGAGGATCACACTGGCAACAGGATACTCCTGCTTCAGTACCAGGTGTTATTATTATAATATTTATTTATATTCTGTTTTTATCTCCTGATAAAGACACAAAGCCCTATTGAGAAAAGACGTCACATTGAGGAGGGGAGAAAGCTTGTTTCCTGCTGCTTTGGAGACTAGGGCACAGAACAATGGTTTCAAATTGTAGAGGGAAAAGATCCCATCTAAAGATTATGAAGAACTTCCTGACAATAAAAGCTGTTCAGCGGTGGAACATACACTGCCTCAGATCATGGAGGAGTCTCCTTCTCTAGAGGTTTTGAAGCAGAGGTTAGATAGCCATCTGTCAGGGGTGGTTTGATTGTTTTTCCTCCATGGCAGGGGTTGGACTGGATGGCCCTTGTGGTCTCTTCCAACTCTGTGATTCTATGAAAGCAGCTCTTTCATGCAATAAAGTCTTCAATGCATCTTAAGAGGTTAAAAGCATCCTTGAGGAAACTAGAATGAAACTACTTGAGGACTTGTGACAAAAAAATTTCCTCAAAAAGAAGCATTACTTGGCTGTGCAATAGTACAGGACAACAATTACTTCTTTGTGTTGTGGCTATTTTTTGAATGGGTGAGTGGCGTTGTGAAGGGGTCCAGCGTTATCCATTCCGGCAGTTAGTTGCAACAAACAAGACTCCGATAGCTGCTTGTAATTTTCTCAGTAACTTCTTTATTTCAGTCACATCGACCACTCAAATCCAACGGAGCTCCCCCTTTTTCTCCCACTCTCCCTCTTATCTCTCTCCTTTCACTCCCCCCTCCTTCCTCCCAATTACTCCACATCTGTCTCCATGCTTGCATTGATTCAGTGTCCTTGGATCTTGCTGGTGCTTTAAAGGAAGAGCTTCTTTCTAACTCCAGGGCGGGACCCTCCACTGTCTCCCCCTTGCAGGCGTATTTACGGTTTAGTTAAAAATCTTCTATCACAAAATCTTAAATCTTATTAGTAGTATTTCACCATCCATGAAAGCAAACTATATGATTACATTTTTACTTTGTCAGAAGACATTGTTTTTGTGTCTTCACTCATCTTCTGTGTCAAACATATATGCTCAGAAAATAGGATTAAAAAATAATTTTTAGGCCAATTATTCTCTATATACAGTAGAGTCTCACTTATCCAATATAAACGGGCCGGCAGAATGTTGGATAAGCGAATATGTTGGATAATAAGGAGGCATTAAGGAAAGCCTATTAAACATAAAATTACGTTATGATTTTACAAATTAAGCACCAAAACATCATGTTATACAACAAATTTGACAGAAAAGGTAGTTCAATACGTAGTAATGCTATGTAGTAATTACTGTATTTACAAATTTAGCACCAAAATATCACGATATATTGAAAACATTGACTACAAAAATGTGTTGGATAACACATCCAGAACGTTGGATAAGCTAGTGTTGGATAAGTGAGACTCTACTGTATCTAAAAATCAAAGTAAACATGTATGATGGTTGGTTGGTTGATTTTTACCACAAAGGATCCTATATGGCTTGATGGATCTGGACCAAACTTGGAAAACACCCCCTTTATTATCCAACTTAAAATAATTTAGTGATTTGAACTTTTTTTAAAAAAGCCACCTCTTTCTGGCCCAGGGCAGAGGGGGGGGAAAAAGGAACAAAGCAGATGGGGTTAGGCTAGGTGAAGAATGAGCTGTTGCCAGGTGAAGTGGCCCTCTGTGATGTCACTGGGAAAGAAAGGGGTGAAGTGTCTTGGCTCTTGCTCGGTGAGAGGAAGAAGGTGCATAAGAGAAATGAAGGAAGTAAAGACAGAGCTACAAAGAGAGCATGCCAATATATTTCCAATATTTTCTCAGAGCTGGAAAGGGAGAAAGTAAGTAGGCAGTGGTTCCAACAACACTCAGGCAACACACACACACACACACACACACACACATGCACTAATATTTACTAAATAAAAATATCCAAACATCCACAACAACTGCTTTGTGGCTTCCCCTGTCACTGCTTTCCCATGGGAGAATATATGCAGATTAAGTACCGGCCAAATAGGCATTGTCTAAAGCAGATAAACCACACACTTGATTTCAACTGCAATAATTGGTTGCACATAATTTTGATTAAGCTTTTTCAAATAAAAATAAAATGCACACCAAGGGAATGGGGCGTGAGGGAAAGAGAGAGGAAAAAAGAATAATATGAAGATAGTAGAGTTGTAATTGGTTAGGAGCTGCAGTGGCGCAATGTGCCAGCTGAAATGCTGACCTGAAGGTTGGGTTGCTGACCTGAAGGTTGCAGGTTCAAATTTGTGAGATGGGGTGAGCTCCCATCTGTCTGCTCTAGCTTGTGGGTATATGAGAGAAGCCTCCCAGCAAGATGATAACACACTCAGGTTTTCCCTGGCAAATGTCTCTATAGATGGCCAATTCTCTCATACCAGAAGCGACTTGCAGTATGTTCTCAAGTCGCTTCTGAAACAATAAAAAAAGGTTAGTTATCCCTTTACACGTGACGTGTCTAATACGTTGCAAAGAAAGAACAAAAATGGTAGGGGTTGTTGGGACGGGGGAGGGGCGGAGGGTTATACAAAATTATAATTGTTACAACTAAATCTTCATCTCTGTTCCATTAACACACATTACATAAGATACTGAAGATACTAACAAATCTAATTTTAAGTCTAGTAATTGTATCTTCTTGTTTCTTCTTATATTGTCTCATGTGCTTCTTATTTTATTTTTCAGCTCTTCTTTATTGAACATTAATCTTGATTATTCATG